>NW_006408604.1:2171803-2183122 GCF_000296735.1 Chrysochloris asiatica
GCTTTGGGCTGCACTTGTGGGTCTCTAAGTTGGTCGACCCCGCCTCAAAGCCAGGATCCAATGTTTAGGCTAGGACAGCAATCTCGCATCGGGGTAAGTAGGACAGCCTGGCCGGCCCCTGCAGTCTCTTCCCACTAGGCAGCGTCTCCCCATCGACCTGGTCTCCAGACACCTCTCACTCCGCTGCTCCGTGGTCTGGATTTCATTTAACACCTCCACCAGGTCTGCGCAGTTGTCGCACATCGTTTAGCCGCCGCCCTCCATGATAGAAGCCCTTGTGCATATGCACGACTTTTAAGACTTTAGGGGGTATTTTTAGTTTAAGGTTTAAAGATAATCTCAGGGTAATAGCTTCAGGGGTTCATATAATACCTGAATCTGAGGGCTCCAAAATGTCTGGAGTCCATGAGAATCTGAAATTGTGTCCTGCATTCTCCCCTTTTTGATTAGGATTCTTCTACTGAATCTCTTATCATTTGTTCAATAATGATAGCCAGGCACCATCCAGTTCAGGTTTCATGACAAAGAAAGCAGTTGTTCATGGAGGCAATTGCTAAGAGGTTTCATTTTTACCTTCTATTCCTGACATTCCTTCTCTCACTGTTGCTCCATGGCAATAAAGACCAATCATTTAATCTTAGGTGGCTGCCTGTCAGCTTTCAAGACCCAGACATTATAGAACTAACTAAGAGGTAAAATAGAAGTACTAAACAAGTTATTAAGTCAAATATTCAGAAAAGTATGTGGTGGCATAATGATAAAGTGCTCACTAACCTAAAGGTTGGAGGTTTGATGAAATCTGATGATTTCTGAAGGAGAAAGACGTGCCACCCTACTTACGCAAAGATTAGTTTGGAAATCCTATGGGGCAACTTTACTAGGCTGCTATGAGTTGGAATTAACTCAGTGCCATTTCATACTCATGTTGAGGACTGGCTTTTCTATTTCTGTAAAGAAAGCTGTTGGAATTTTTACTAGGATGGCAACTTTGCTGAATTCCTATGTTTTTAAAAATCATCTGTGAATAGAGATAATTTTACTCCCTTTTTTCCAATTTGGTTATCTTTTAAGAGTATTTCTTCTAAAGCCATACAGATGATCATGTGGTTCTTTTCCTTTATTCTGTTGTTTGGTATATTAGGTTAATTGATTTTCTAACGTTGAAACATTCTTGCATTCCTAGAATAAATCCCACTTGGTTGTGCTGCATGACAATTTTAATACGATGCTAGTTTCTGCCTGTTCATATTTTGTTGAGGGTTTCTGCTTGTACATTCATAAGGGATACTGGCCTATAGTTTTCTTGTAGTGTCTTTGCCTGGCTTGGGTATCAGGGTTATATTTGCTTCATAGAATCAATTAGGGAGTATTCTTTCCTTCTCCATCTTTTAGAAGAGTTTAAATAGTATTGGCAGAAATTCCTTTCCAAATGTTTGGTAGAATTCACTCAGTAAAATTATCTGGTACAGAACTTGTTTTATTGTGTGGTTTTGGATCACTCATTCAATCTTTTCTCTTGTTATGGGTCAGTTCAGTAAGACATCTAAAAATTTGTTTCATTTAGGTTGTTGTCATAATGTTGCTCATAATATTCTGTTAGGTCCACTGTAATATCACTTCTCTGATTTTTTATTTTGGTTATTTGCATCTTGTCTCTTCTGTATCAGTACTGTTAATTTTTCTGATTTTTTTCAAAAACCAAACTTTTAAGTTTTAATGATTCAATTTTTTTTTTCTATTTTTGATTTTATTAATGCTCTGATCTTTTGTAGGTTTACTACTTTCTTCTAGTAGGTTTAGGCTTAGTTTGATCTTTTTTCAGTTCCTGGACTTGTTGAGTTAGGCTGTTAATTTGTTAAGGCTTGCTTTGTGCCCTAAAATGTGGCATTATCCTGGAAAATAAAACATGTGCATTGGAGCAGAATGCATATTGTACTTTTTTTTGGAGGGAGTATTCTATAGCTATATCTGTTAAGTCTAGCTGGTTTTATAATGTCATTCATGTCCTCTGCTTCTCTGTTAATCTTTTGAGACATTCTGTTCAATACTGAAAGCAGTGTATTAATACTGGAGTCTCCAAATATAGTACTATTTATTTCTTCCTTGAATTTTATCAGTGTTTCCTTTACATATTTAGGCACCATGATGTTGAGTGCAAATATATTTATGATAGTTAAATCTTTTTGATTAATCGATTCTTTTATCACTATATAATAACCATCTTTATCTCTTGTAACATCTCATTATGAGTTTTAATGAGTAGAAATTATTAGTCATTTGAAAGCAATTAGAAGTATTTAACAGAATAAATTAGGACCATCAATAAACTAATATTTAACTTGTTCCGTATCATGTGTACATATGCACAATCAGAGAGAGAGAGACAGATAAAGGTCTTGAATAATGAGTAAGTGTACCATGTTAGTTTTCTGGTTATCCCAACTATAAATTAGGAAGTAAAAAAGAAAACAAATAGTTACCAAATAGTCAAAGATTGTAAATATTATAAAGTCCAAGGGGGTTAGGTAATTTACATATATCCTTACATATCTAAAAAACTAATGACAAGGTTTAAAAAAACACACAACAAAACCTTATTTATCAGGTTTTTCATTCAAATTAAATAATGTGAAACTGGCTAAACAAATACTTATGTAAGAAAAAGGGAACAGTAGTCTGGGAGTACAAATGCTAATAGTATTTTCTAGATTATAGTAAAATATGATCACTGAAAAATACCAGTGATCATATTTTACTATATTTAGCATTATCAAAAAAAGGTCAAATTATGGTAAGACTTCTCTATAAACAAAGGAAGGGGAGTATATAATTATATATTTGGGTGATGATTTTTATATAGATAAAAAAGAGAACACTCCTCTTAAAAGTTGGATTTGTTATCTTTTTTCCCCATTTTGTCATTTAAAAAAAAGTTATACTGCTATTGGATAATTTTAGCATTGTTTTCTCAACACTGTCATAGAGACTGGATTTAATTTTAAATCTACGAACAAGGAAGGGTAACTTTAAATAAAATTGTAATTTTTTTGAGCCCAATTGTCATGAGCTAGTTTAATTAGAAAAGTTCTGGTGTGGCGCTATAGGATAAGCAACTGCAAGGTTGGTGGTTTAAACTCACCAGGGGCTCCTGGGAAACCTTGTCTATACAAGGTCACCCTGAGTCCAAATGACTCAACGGCACTTATCAACAAGAAGACTAGTTAGAAAGAGCTGCCAAATAGGCATTCTTTTCTGCAAGATCAGCAAAACCCTAATACCACCCATAAGCAACCTTTGTTCAATTAATGTTCGCTCTGTCTTCTGTCTTCACATTCACCTGTAAAAAGCTTCATGGAAAATTAAGTAGTAAAAAAATCTGGGTGGCTATACCATATAGTTCCTTTTCCATTTTATATTATACTCGGGTATAATCAGCCAATAATTTTTTTTTTTTTTTTAAATTCTGTCCTTTGTTTTGCATCAAATGGAAAAAATAAAAAAATAAAATGTATATATACCTGTTTGTAAAGCCAGCCTCGTCTCACCACTGGTGCATTGGGGTTCCTTTTAATTGAATTTGATCTCTTACCAAAATTATGAACTTTTTTTGAAGTCCGTGAAGTCTAAATGGAAAAAATCAGGATAGAAAATGTGGCATTAATGCTTACACAGTTGAGCATATTTTTCATCTTCTTAATTTGAATCTGTATTCGTATTTCCCTTGTAGAATACAAGGGGGCTTCAAAAAAGTTCATGGGAAAATGGAATGAAAAGATAATGGGAAATTTTTCCCACAAACTTTTGGAAGCTACCTTGTATAATCTCTCTAGATAAATTATTGTAATTCCACCACTGCTGGTACTGACGTTTCAAGTGTAAAAATAGCGCAAAAGGATCAAGTTTGACTTTTCTTCTCTAAAATCTGGTTATACAGTTTTTACAAATGGCAGAGTGTGTGACAGTATTTTGTCCTACTTGCTAAAAATGAATACATCTTGAGTGAAAATTAACAAGTCTTTAAGAATAAACCAAATGAGAACTTTTTGCTCTATATCTGTATTGTTTTAATTAAAGAATGCTATAAGCATTAAGTCTGAAGAGAAATATTCAGATATTAAGCATAAACAAACATATCACAAGGCAGAACAAGACCAGAGAGATGTATTTCATATTATGTAGTAGTGTTTTCTTCTTTATGGACAACTTTGAACTTCAACAATACCATACAGATGGTGTTTCTATGTTTCTAAAAGTAAGCATAAGGATATAAACTCCTTCAAAATATTGTTATGCTTAACATGAAGGTTTATTTCCAACAAACAGGAACAAGGAAACTTAACTGAGATGTCTCAGGTAAGTAATACTAAACTACCTCTCATTTCTCAAATTATCTAGACTCCTTGGAAACCTAGGATAGTACATTAGATTGGTGTGGTGTTTTAGGATAAGCACTGGACAGTTGACTACAAATTCCACCTTCCAGGCCTTGGAAACCCTATACAGGGTTGTTATGAGCTGAAACTAACTTGACAGCATCCAGCAACAGCATGTTAGTACAAAACAGAACAAATTTTCCCTAAAGCCTGTTGCTCTTTGTAAATTTTAATTTACCTTTAAACACAGAATAAACATTTAAATAGTATAGAAAGATATACCAAGATTAAGTCTACTTCTACCCTTGGGCTTTCTAGTACCCATCACCCAACCAACAACCCCTATGTCTGTCTATCTACCTACCTAGATAACTAAGTGTCTTCATACTCATGGAATATTTGCTCTTTCTCAAATAACTATGTATACAATATCTATGCTTCTGTTCTACTAATTCTTGGCGCTCACTACATGAAGAGAAAACTATTTATCCATACTCTTATCAGCATACTGTTATGTACAGTTTTGATCTTTCAAAAGCTGATAGGTGAAAAAAACGTCCATTTTAACTAGCATTTTTCATTTTCAAAAAGGTTATAAATGAGGTTGACCATCCTTAACATATATGTTTAAGTGTAATGTTAATTTATTTTCTGAAAGTGATTTTAAATACTTTCCCCATCTTAAAACTGGGGTATAAAACTTTTTACTTATTGAGAAATGAATTCTTTAATTATTATACAAATTACAAATACTTTACATGAATGACAATTTTATGTGAATTTGTCATTATTTTCTATGAAAACTTTGGGTTTTACATATAGATTAGAAAATCTATCTCTGTTCTGAGGTTTAAAAAAAAAAAATCTTCCCCTGTTTTTTTCTGGTGTTTTACAGCTTTGTTTTTAACATTTCAACAACTGACCCAGCTGGAAAATTTTTGGAGTCCAGCATAAGGCACAGATCCAACTTTCTCAATCCATTTATCAACTGTCTACATTTTAATTAAAACACATTAAGGAAACATTGTAATGCTCACTTATACTACTGGCATTTTATATGACTTAATAAGAATTAGCAATCATTATATCATTTGAAAATATACGTTTACTTGTAACATACTACACAATTTTATTAAAAAACCGAAAACCTTAACAAATATTTTAGGCATTATAATATCTAATATTCATTTCCTTCACAAATATAATTTGCTATTATAATTGCTTTTCTACTGTAAAATTGGGAGAAAGATGAGGCTTTCTGCACCTGTAAAGCTTTACAGTCTCTGAAACCCTATACAGGGTTTGCTATAAGTTGGAACCTACTTGATGGCATGCAACCACCTCCAATGTCAGTGTAAAATAATTTAAAATATTCTATTGCATTTTAGGTGAAATTTTACATGGCAAATTAGGTTAGGTTCCCATTGAACAATTTCTACACAATTCAATGACATACATTTATCATAGTGTATCAACTTCCTTGTTATTTGCATTCTGGTTATGACTTTTTTTTAAATAAATAAAATCTCATCATTCCTTTACTGTTCTTCAATTATTTTGCCGTAGACTAGTATAGAAATTGAGCATCAACTTTAATAAAGGCAATTATTTCAATTACTTATTCAGATATAGTAGCAAATTTTCCAAGTATTTTTAAAAATTACATTAAAATACTACAAAATTACAAATATATGAATATTTTGTAATATATGAATATTATAATTTTAAATTTACTTAAAATACAACGAACAGTAAGAATGGGTTCTTACAGACATACAAGTCTAGAATCATAGCCCAATAATTAAATTTTTAGTTTCTGATTCTTTCTGTTTTCATATGAGTCCTGGTAATGTAGTGGTTACTCACTGAGCTTCAGCAGTTCAAATCTACCAGCCGTTCCGTAGGAGAAAGATGAGGCCTAATGCTCTCATTAAGACTTACTGCCTCAGAAATCCTATACAGGGTGTCTCTATGAGTTGGAAATGACTTGAAGGCGCACTACAACCACCATGGTAATTTTGAACTATTTCTATAAAGGTGTGGTATTGCAGGATAATGCACTGGAACACAAGGTTAGTTTGAATTGCAAGGTCAGTGGTACAAACTCAGCAGCCACTCCTTGGAAACTCTACACAGGGTTGCTATGAGTCGAACCGACTCGACAGAACTTAACAACAGTAAAGGATTATATATTTTCAATACCAAAAAAAAAAATTAAACACTGTTAAGTTTCAAAAATAACAATTGTGGCTATATTTAAAACTACCCATTCTGATATCAAGTATAATTCTACTCAGTCTAGGCATCTTTATAATCAGAAAATAAAGTTTCTAGGATATTTAACCTTTAGCTGTACAACTTGGTTCAATAAAGTGCTCGTTCATTCACAAAACTCTCATTATATTTGTTATTTTAAAAAGTTCAAAATCTGAATTCTCCATTTTTTGTAAAGAAATCATTAAGATATCAAATTATTTAAATCTCATTACTTTATATTTTAAGCTCTTGTGCCTTATATGAATCACCTCCCATGTAATTAAGTTCATGTAACAATTAAAATCAAATGATTATTCTTAAAAATGAATTCTAGTCCATTAGGAGTGACAGTAATAGATACCAATAATTAATAGTAAGCAAAATGACTTACTCTGCCCACTGGGCTCATTGGATGCACTGCATAATCTGAAGTCATGCTATAGTTTGAAGCTTCATTTATCATACTTATAGGCCGTTCTTTTTTTTCATCAGATGTCATGTTGGCAACAGCCCTGAAAATATAAAACATCAAACTGCTAGAACCTGCTGTGTATGTAAAGTGCTTAGCAATAACGCTGGTGATCCACTTTTTAGAAAGAGTGAAACACTAGTTACTCTATGGTCAGAACTTAATCCTTACAACTACTTTAAATA
Source organism: Chrysochloris asiatica (assembly GCF_000296735.1). Lineage (NCBI taxonomy): Eukaryota > Metazoa > Chordata > Mammalia > Afrosoricida > Chrysochloridae > Chrysochloris > Chrysochloris asiatica. The sequence goes on from NW_006408604.1 coordinate 2,179,087, forward strand.
TAATGAACACTCCTAAGAAAAACATAAATTGATAACATTAATTCATTTCTGAGAGAAGTTTGTAGAAAAATGGAATGAAAAGAGAATAGAATTTTCCAACAAACTTTTTAAAGTCCCCTCATATTTTATGAGAACATTCTCTGTGCCAGGAATAGGAATATATATTTAATCTAGGCAAGAGTTATAAATTTAATATAAACATAGACACTTTTCAAATGGAACACTTATGCTGTGTTTACATTAATCAATGTAAACATGTGATTTAAACTCTATATAATTGAACTGGACTCCTGGTGTGGTGCTGTAGGATCAGCATTAGAATGAGAGCCACAGGGTCAGCAGCTCAAACCCAACAGCTCTCCTTGGAAACCCTACAAAGGATGGCACTAACAACAACAACAACAACAACTGAACTGATATGATTTGAAACAAGATGCGAGGAGATCAAATATACCCAGGATGGCTCTGGTATCAGTTTTAAAAATGAGGGTCTATATAGAACTAGTACTTGAATAATAAAAAGAAAACCTCTATTTGGATGAAAGCCACCATTTACTGGCTACATTATTTTGTGGGCAAGCTACTTTTTCAGTTTCTGCTTCTCATCCACAAGCAAACCCCAATGGAATTGAGCATATTCAGTGAAGAAACTTTAAAAAAGGTTCACTCCTTCTTGGTCCTGTTTATTAAGCCCAAAGAATAAAATTAATTTTTTCTTTGACTCCCTCAGATTGACCGGTCCCTGACTTTATTTATTCCACTTACTCATCTTAACCATCGGATCTTAATGTCTTTATATTGATAAACACACACACACACAAAGGAGACTGGGCTTTCTATATATTACTTTCTGCTTTTCCCTGTAAGAAACATCACTTAGAATAAAATTTTTCCTTACTTTGCAACTACCCTACAATTTTTCATAACTCTTGGGCTACTGGTTTAGGATGGCAAGAAATGATTAGATTTAACATGGATTATGGATAGTGAGCAAAAAGTTAATGTACTGGACGTGAGGTGAGGGAAGGGCAGAACCCAGGATAACATCTAGATTTGGCAGCAAAGGGAAAGATTGGAGGAGAAGCAGAGTAGTAATAGAGATGCAGGGCTGAAGAGAAGAGTTCTGCATTGGTCATGTTAAGTTTGAGAGGCCTCCTTGAAATCTGAGTGGAGATGTGTCAAGTAAGCATTGAATGTCTGAGGCTGGAATGGAAGTGTTGTTGTTGTTGGTAAGTACCATGGAGTCACTTTCAACTCATAGTGACCCTGCACAGGGTTTCCGAGCCTGCAAATCTTTATGGGAGCAGAAAGCCTCATCTTTCTCCTGCGGAATAGCTAGTAGTTTTCAAACTGCCATCCTTGAGGTTAGCAGCCCAATTCGTAACAACTACAAAAGTACATGTAGTATAAAACTATATAGAGATAAAAGGTATATATAATGTACCAAATATATATATATGAGTTCTGGTGTGGCACTGTAGGATAAGCGCTAGACTGCTAACCACAAGACTGGCAGTTCAAACCTACCTGGAGTCCTGGTGTGGTACTGTGGGTTAATGTGCTAGACTGCACAGTCGGTTTGAACTGCAAGGTTGGTGGTTCAAGCTCACCAGTCGCTCCTTGGAAACTCTCTAGAGGGTTGTTATGGGTCGGAACCAACTTGATGGCACTTAACAACAACAACAACAAAGTAGCAATGATGGTCGTATATTATATTAAATGGAGTCCTGGTAGCTGTAGCTGTAGGATCAGCACTGGACTGCTAATCACAAGTCATTTACAAGGTTCAAACCCACCAGCTGCTCCTTGGCAAGCTTCTATAGGGTGGATATAAGTTGGAACTGACTCCATGGCACTTAACAATAATAATTTTATATTGAGCATGTAAATTCAACCTACTTTGCGTAAAATTTTCAATATCCACACTAAAATAAGTGCATTAAAAAGGTGAGGAAAATCTATGAAGGCCACACAGACTATATCATCACACACACACAAAGCCACCATTTAAATTAAGAGTCAAAATTAACACAGGCATTAATTCAGCGATCTGACTTGTTCTTAAAACTCAAACTAAAAATGAACTACAAGATTATTCAACTATTAAAAACAGTAGCAATGATATTAACAAACTAATAGCTTTATAACATATAAAGGAGCATTTTCACACATATTTCATCTGAAAAATCCTGAGAAATGATAATGATCACTATCCCGGATTTAAGGATAAGAAAATTGAGCTTAAGTTAAGTTTAATAATATGACCACTTTACACAGTTCCTCTGATCTTGGGTTTACTGCTTGTATTACTAAAAAAACTCCTGAAATTATTATATCCCTCATGAAAAGAAATGTTGTCATATTTCTCCACTATACAAATCTTGTTTTCAGATTTGAACATAAAAACCCAGATAACTGAGAGGTAACAGCCATCTCATGCCACCCTACCCTGATCTTGAATGTAGACATTTCATAAAACTCTTTACTTACTGCTCATTCACTACAAAAATACAATTGTCCTGTGATGGCTGTCCGGTTACTGGATGTTTGCAGGTCACTTTCCTTTCATTATGGCTGAAAAGAGAATAAGAGAACGTGTTGGCACTTCTATAATCATGAAGACTTTTCTAATGCTCTGGTAGCAAAATACCCATTTAACATTTAAGTTACTAAGTAACAAGATTAAATTTAAACCCCTGTTGTTGTTGTTGTTGTTGTTGTTGTTGTTAAGTGCCGTCAAGTTGGTTCAGACCCATAGCGACCCTGTATAGGGTTTCCAAGGAGCAGCTGGTGAGCTTGAACTACTGACCTTGCAGTTCAAACGGCTTTGCAGTCTGACGCAATAGCCCACAGCGCCACACCAGGCCCCAGACCCTTTCAAATTCATACAACACATTTTCTGTTATGTACTGTAAGGAGTCCTGGTAGCACAGTGGGTTGCATGGTGGGCTGCTAGCCGAATGGTCAGCAGTTTGAATCTACCCTTAACTCCGTGGGGAAAGATGAAGTTTTCTGATCATTTAAGGAAACTCTATACAGGGTGGTCACTTTGAATCAGAAATGACTCAATAGCACACCACCGTGGTCACCACCACCACCACCACCGTGTACTGCATATGTGTGTGGGGAAAGGACACTTAAGGTTTTACAACACAGCTGAACTGACCACCACTATTTTATAAATAATACTAAATTGATTTGGCTTAATTAATATTGCTATATTTCACATTTCACAGGTGGACCTCTACTGCTCTGTGATCCAATTTAGGAATGACAGATTCAGGTTAAAAAAACAAACAAATCCCAATAACAATTCTAAAAGTACTACTATACATATACACACATCAGTACATTAAGCAAAAGAAGCTACCATGGGAAGAGTAACAATTATGGTGTCTGATTTATAAAACAACAACAACAACAACAAATAATAGAAATTTTATAAATAGAACACTGGAAATATTTTGCATGTGTGGTTCTTGAGGAAGGTATGCTTTAGACAAGTAGAATCTGAGGAAGAATAAAATAAAAAAACCTGAAGTAAATGAAATGTATAAACAACAGAAAAAGAAAAAAAATCTTACTTGCTCATTTACTGAAAAAATAAAATAAAAAAAAGATCTGCTTTAAACAAAAGGACGACTATCTTGGACTGCAAACTGCAAGGTTAGCAGTTCAAACCCACCAGTTGATCCTTAGAATCCTTATACAGGGTCACTATGAGTCCAAGGCACTTAACAACAATAACAATCTTTGAAGAATGAGGTTTTTGCTTAAGAAATAACTATTCTTTTTAGATTAAGTTCAATGAGGTGACGTTTTCTTGATATGAGAAGGCAAATAACAACAACAGAACGTCGTATCTCAAAGCTAAGAATATTAGATGCTTAAAGCAACGTACATATACATCAATACATAAAATAAAAAATACATATATACATATACATATGTGCAAGGTATTGGTGTGGCACTGTAGGACAAAACTGGACTACAAAGTTGATTTGAACCCCAGGGCCAGCAGTTCAAACCCACCAGC
>NW_006408604.1:2184672-2200401 GCF_000296735.1 Chrysochloris asiatica
TGACAACTATGTCGAGGTCAGATCCCGACAGAGAAGAATACAGAAATTACCACAGACTACCAGAACAAACAAATCTGTGTTAGAAGAATGGCAGTCAGAATGCTTAGAAGCCAAGATGGTGAGACTTTGTTTCTCCTATTTTGGACATGTTATCAGGAGGGACCAATCTTTGGAGAAGGACATTATGCTTGTTAAAAATTAAGGATCAATGGAAGTGAGAAAGAACCCCAACAAGGTGGACTGGCATAGCGGCAACCAGTAGGTTCAAGTGTAATAACAATGGGAGGATGCTGCAGGATCAGGCAGTGTTTCACAGCATAGGGTCACTGTGAGTCAGAAGAAACTCAACAGCACCTAACAACAACATCATGATCATGAATCCTTTTCATTAAGGAGCTCTGGTAGCGTAGTGGTTACATATTGGGTTACTAACCTCGAGGTCAGCAGTTCGAAACTACCAGGCATTCCGTGGGATAAAGATGAGGTGTTCTACTCCCGTAAAGATTTACTACCAAAGAAACTCTGATTCCATGGTACTCAACAACAATCCTTTTCATTGTGTCAACTACCATAAAGCATTAAAAACAACAACAACCTACTACCACTGAGTTAATTCCAACTCACAGCAACCCTACTTAGGATTTCTCAGACTAAATCCTTATGGGAGCAGACATCCTGATCATTCTCCTGCGGAGAGGCTGGTGGGTTTGTACTACCAATCTTGAGGTTAGGAGCCCAATGCCCAGCCCACGATGCCACCAGGACTCCATACCATAAAGCAAAAATTTATGATAAAGAGATATCATTGTTCTGCCTGACCTTAGAAAATTTAACTTTTGTTATGAAGAAAATATTGAAATTGTATTGTGGGAAGTTGATAATCACATGCTAGTTATTGTCTCTCAATCTTTATATATACTTAAGATTTTTTTCTAAATTATAACTTTCATTCTTAAGTTTTTATTGGCAATGCAATATTCTGAAACTTTACCCATAAGTGAAACTTAAACATTAAAAAAATAAAAAACTGCAGATATAGTTTTAAAAATTTACATATTGTAACAGTTGTTGTTGTTAAGTGCCTTCGAGTCGGTTCCGACCCATAGCGACCCTGTACAGGGTTTCCGAGGGTATAAATCCTTACGGGAGTAGAAAGCCTCATCTTTCTCCCGCGGAGCAGCTGGTAGTTTCGAACTGCTGACCTTATGGTTCACAGCCCGATTCGTAACCACTACGCTACCAGAGCTCCTTATTGTAACAGTAGGCTGCTTAATATAGTGTTAGTATGTTTGCTATTCCTTCAATTAATTGGCCTAAAAGTACAGACCCAAACCAAACCCAACCCACTGCCATTAAGTTGATTCCAGCTCACAGTGACCCTATATGACAAAGTAGAACTGCCCCATATGATTTCTAAAGTTTTACGTTTTTATGGAAGCAGACTGCCACCAATTCTTGTAGAGCAGCTGCTCTGGTCAAACTGACAACTTTTTGGTTAGCATCTGAGCACTTATCTTTTGTGCCACCAAGGTTTCTTAATAAACACATTGTTGCCTAGTGTCACTGACTCAGTTCGGACCCACAGCGACCCTGTATAAGGTTTCCAAGGAGCCACTGGCAAGCTGAACTGCCAATCTTGCGGTTCAAAGCGACCTCGCAGTCCAGCGCATTAATCCACAGAGCCACACCAGGACTCCATAAACACACAGGAATACTAAATTATTGGCATTTTGTGGGTGATTTTGTTTTTATACCAATATGTCCAATAGGTGAATACTGTAAAGAAATAATGTAGGTCTTTGTTTGTGGCGGTATTTTTCCTCCATAATAAGTTGCAAGTGACTTTCTTACCGGTTGGCTTATAAAAGGGCAACAGTGGGAACCTAGAGTCTCATGTGGAAGGACTTTATGTAATAAACAACATATTGATAACATACTTAATAAGTAAATTATATACTCTGGGGAAAAGGAGAAACTATTGAAGTATTAAAATAAGAATATTGTGAATATGTCCAAATCTATAAATTCTAATGTTCTAACAAAGCAAAAAAAACACTGGCAAGAGAGTAAAGTAGCCCATGACAGGGATCAGGAGTGGTGTGGCACTGTAAGCACTAGTCTGTTAACTTCAAGCTCAGTGGTTCAAACTCACCAGCTGCTTCTTGGAAATCAAATCTTATACAGGGTTGCTATGAGTCGCAACCAACTGTAAGGCATTTAACAACAACAACATAAAAAGACTAGAGTTGGTTGTAGGCTCTCTCTCTCTCGCTCACACACACACACACACACACACACACACAGTCCTTATTTATAAAGCATCTGTTTAAATCTTTTCTCACAGTTTTATTTACCAGGGGACATTTGGCAATGTCTGAGACCATTTCTGATTGTCATGACCAAAAAGATGCTGCTGGCATCTATTAAGTAGAGGTTAGGGGTGTTGTTAAGCATTTTGTATGGTGCTGTGGGTTAATGCACTGGACTGCATAGTCGGTTTGAACTGCAAGTCTGCAAGCTCACCAGCTGCTCCTTGGACATCCTATACAGGGTTGCTGTTTGTTGGAACTGACTCGACAGGACTTAACAACATTAACCACGGGGATGTTGTTAAGCATTTTACAATGCAAAGGACCACATCTAAGACTTATCTAGTGCAAAATGGCCATAGTGTGCCCAAAGTGAGAAATCCTGCACTAGGCTCTCATAATCTTCTAATTACTAATTCTAACTACTAACTCTGTCTGTGTTCCTACTTTTCTCTAGAGACAATGGAAACAACAGCAGATAAGAGGAGAGTTTCTAAAACCACACTTAACCTAGATTTGAATCCCATCTCTTCCAACTTACTAGGTAGTTGACCTTAGGTAAGTTACTTGAACTCTCCATGCCTCAATTTCCTCAACTGTAAAATTTGGCTAATAACTATGTCACAGGTTGGCCATTTATTATTTCATTTACTCAACAAATACACAAATACACATATCTTATATGAGGAACTGTTTGGGGATGCTGTTGTGATTGTTAAGTACTATCGAGTTTGTTCAGACACATAGCAACTCTGCATAGGGTTTCCGAGGAGTGGCTGGGGAGCTTGAACTGCTGACCTTGTGGTTCAAACCGACTTTACAGTCCAGCTCATTAGCGCCATACCAGAGTTGTTGTTGTTGTTAAGTGCCATCGAGTCGGGTCCGACCCATAGCGACCAGAGTAGCCGTGAACAAAACATAAAACTCTTGCCCTTATGAAATGCATACTCTAGTAGAGTTATTTATAAGGCTTCAACAACCAAACAGGATAAAGCCCTTAGAACACAGCCTGGTTACACAACAACTCCTTGATAAATGCTATTTATTACTTTTATGGACTTTAGGACTTTGAATATATATAATAACAGAACAGTGATCAATCAACTATCAATATAAAGTTCATGTTATCTCTTTTAGCTTTCATACTTCCAATTGTGGTTTTATGCTAGAAAAAGTAGCATGAGAGAAGGTTCTTAAAAAGTGACAAGCAATACTCAAAGAAGAAGAAGAAGAAAGACTCTGCTTTCGGGGCTAAGGAAAACAGGTCATATTAACAAGCTCAGTCTGAGGCTCACTCTCTTGCTTCAGAACTGAATCCATGCAATTTGTACAAAACCTATCAAGAAATTGACAAATAGAAATACAATGGCTAGTTCCTAAGCGTTGTCTCCTCTTCATTATTTATTAACAGAAATGTATTCATACACGAGAACTCGAAGATTGACTCAAACACCTGCCTCGATGGAGCTACTGCATTCAATAATAATTTGGTTTTAAAGGAATCCAAGACGGACATAGTCTGTATGTACATAAAATGACATATATCCCCATCAAGTTATATTTTTTTGGAAGCAAAATTAACAAATTTAAATGACATGCCTACCCTAGATAAAATAGAATTTCATTAGTTTACCTTTTCAAACAATGTATGTTTATGGACCAAATTATTAATTATATAGATAATTATTAAATTAGAAAGCATGGGCTAAGCTGGGCTAATACTTTTTTTTTTTAATGTTTTATTGTGAATTATGTGATAGTTTACATGGAAGAACAATAGTTTTACATTCATCCTATTGTCTATCACTTCATTGCCATGGTTACAATCCCTTCCATGCATCATCAACCAGCCAAAGGGTATACACTACAAGCCTGCCCCCTGGTCTTCAGCACACAGTCCCTCTCCCTCTCTGGATCTAAAGTCCCCAGCTGCTCCATCTCTACATGTCATCGTCTCTGCCTCCATCTCAGGCATCACTGCTTCTCTGGGTAGGGTCCCGCTCTCCACTTTTCTCCATTGATTGTCCCAGGGACCTCCGCTCCTAGACTAAAAAGTTAATCACTCCCCTCCTTGCTATGCAACATCTACCTTTACATTTCCAACCCTCACAATCAGTCCTGATGACAATTATTCACTATTGTATCACAAGAGACCCATCCGCATTTCATTTCATCAGCCCTGCCTAGACAGATTGGATACTACTCAGTGGAGATTCTACCTTCCTTCACACCCTCTGAATCTAGGTTCCCTCTTGAAAGCTCTTAAGCCAGTCAGTTCTTGCCTTTGTAGCGCCCCCACTCTCCCCCATTTTAGGTAGCCACTGTCCAAATTGCCCATCCCTGTCTACTCTGTGTATAGAGGGGGTGGGAATGATCCTTGCTGTAAGGATTTGTTCCCTCTTTTGAGCTACTGCATCCATAGGTATAGGTCAAGTTCATCAAATTGTATCAGATTACTCTTTCTTTTTTTACTTTTCTTCCCTCTTCTGGTTGAGCTCTGATCATCTAGTCATTGAAGCCGGGTCAAGTGGGTATTATCTGCAAGTGTGGGTGTTCTTGTACATATGCCCTCTCTTCTTATCAGCTGGACACTTCACTCTCCACTCTAGTCCTCTGTGGCTATGTCACTGACTCTGGGCCCAAGTTTCCCCAGGTCTTGCCACACTGCTGGCCAACCAGGTCTCTAGCTGGGTTCACAGGAGTCTATTATAACCATGGCTTAGCTCGCAGCTTCGTTGCTGTTTTTCCCTCATTTCCCCTTATCAGTGACCAACGTGGTCACCAATCAGAGCGTGTATTCCTATTGAGTCTTAGTTTAGGAAGGGTGTGCTAATATTTTTAATAACAGAACTTAATGCTGAACTTTCTGGTTATTGCTAGCCAATGAGGAGACATCAATTAATAGGGATCCTACATGACAGAATGAATCCACTTCATAGAGCTTCCTAAATTGTAACCCTGACAGGAGCACATCACTAGATCTTTTTACCACTGTGGAACAGCTTGTGAATTCAAATTGATCACTTAACCACTGGGTTACCAGAGCTTTCTGGTAGCTCAAATAGAAGTTGATGAACTACCAATTTACCAAATTTTAAACAATCTAAGTGTCAGGTAGCTTTATATAAAGAACAACAGATGAAACAGCCGCCATCTAAAGATAGGGGATGCTGATATTTGTTTCTTTTCTAGGGTTAGTGAAGCAAGAATTTTTTTGTACAGTCACGATGGCTACCGTCTTCCCTTGGTGGCTGTATGCCGTGGAGTCACTACTGACTCACTGAGACCTTGTAAAGGGTTTCCAAGGACTGGCTGGTGAGTTTTAACCACCGACCTTGTGGTCCAGTGCAGTATCCTACAGTGCCACACCAACCACTCTTCCCGTAACAAGAAAGAGGCTTATAAAGAAGGAGGCCAATGACATTCCCAAGAAAATACTACAACCACACCCAAACAAAAACCAGATGGTAAAATCCACTGTGTAAATTTTAAGTATAAACCCCAATAAAATTACAGGTTTAGAAATGCGCGCGCGCACACACACACACACACACACACACACACACACAATTAAGAGAATTTGTATGCTAATATGGTGTTTTAAATTTCTATTTATCAGTGAAACTGAAGGAACTATTTCATTTTTAATAAAGTGTTATTTCAAACCACATAGGGAGGGAAATTAAGTATTCAACACAATTAGCCAGGGCCTGATACATGAAATCTGCTATTAAATACCTGTCATCCAACAAGAAGGCCATAACTCTGCAACTTTTTGTTGAGTGCAAAATAAATACATCTGACACTTGGGTAGAATGCCCTTACATGTTAAGTTTTTTTAAAAAAACATCTGGATTTATTTGGCTTTTCAAAAATTAATCTATTACTAAGAGTAAACAAATAGGAGCTTTGGTAGCGTAGTGGTTACGAATCGGGCTGCTAACGTCAAGCTTGGCAGTTCGAAACTACCAGCTGTTCCGTGGGAGAAAGATGAGGCTTTCTGCTCCTGTAAAGATTTGCAGTCTTGGAAACCCTGTGCAGGGTCACTATGAGTAGGAACTGACTCCACGGTACTTAACAACAACAACAAGAGTAAACAAAACAAAAACCCCACAATTTTTGATAAAGGAAATGAGGGTAAATTGCTACAATTTGATGAACTTGACCTATACTCATGGAGGTGGTTGTTGTTGGTAAGTATTGTGGAGTCGGTACCGGCTCATAGTGACCCTGCACAGGGTTTCTGAGGCTGTACATCTTTATGAGAGCAGAAAGCCTCATCTTTCTCCCACGGGACCGCTGGTAGTTTTGAACTGCTGACCTTGAGATTGGCAGCCCGACTTGTAACCAGTACACTACCAGAGCTCCTTGGTAGCATAGTGGTTACGAATTGGGCTGCTAATCTCACAATCTGCAGTTCAAAACTACCAGCGGTTCTGTGGGAGAAAGATGAGGCGTTCTGCTCCCATAAGGATTTACAGTCTCGGAAACCCTGTGCAGGGTCACTATGAGCCGGAACCGACTCCACGGTACTTAACAACAACATAAAGTAGTATGCCGTATAAGTAACTGTGACAACAGAGTTAAAAATGTATCCACTCTAAACAAACAAACAAAGAAGTATCTTGGAGAACTGTCTCATAGATGAGATACTGGCTGTCACAGTGGCAAACCCATTTGTTTGATTTGTTCTGAACCACGACATTTGTCTTAGGGGAATGAGAGGAGGATTTAATTAGGCAATTCTTCTGTGACCCGTGGTCGGCAATCCAGTACCATGGACTTGGACATTTACAAAGGCCCAACCTATAATTGTTGCCACATATCCAAGATGCTACTAGATTGGAGAGGGCAGAAGAAGTGAGGATATGATGGATATTATTGCATTCCTCAAATTTTGGCAGAAAACTAAGTAGCAAATATTGTGCTTACATCTCTTTTGTTTTCAATACTTTCTTATGCAAACTAGAAAGAGTAATGTACTTTTCTACGTTCTCAGTTTGGCCTTGGCTTAATTACACTATGAAATAATTATACTTTCCATCTTATTTTCAAATAGAAGAGCTACAGTATAGAAATCATGAAGTCGTTGTCCTATTCCATTGAGGCTAAAACAATAAAATCTAATTAGGTTTAAAAAACATGTTAGTAGCAGTGACTCAGGTTTTGAGACAACTGGTTCGAAGTAATTAAAAAATATTTATTAACCATAAAATTCAGTATAATATATATAAATAATATTTCTATTTTTAATAAAAAAGAGAAAAAAAATGTTATGTTCAACTCTGGCTGTCACAATGACTACTTCTTCAATTTATTTCTAAATAGAATTTAGAACATTGTGTAACAATAAAAGGCCATGTTTTAAATAAAAAAGAAAAGCATTGAGAGCATCCTGCCTTTCCTTGAGAATAGCTGAATTCTTGAGCCCTGGGTTTATGAAAAAATAACCACAGAGTTAGTAATCTAAAAAATTGTAATTTTTTGCTAAACATGCAAAGTATATAATTCCTGTCCCCACATTTAGTTTCAAATATCATTTGTCTTTAACTAACTGCTTCCAGACTTCCTGTTAAAACCTCAGTGATTCATTCAGCCACCATCTACAAATTTTCCTTAAGATCTTAACCCCCTCTCTTCTATGCTTTCTTTTGTCATTTACAAAGTGAACTATTTCAAATTCCTTGGTGGAAAAGAAACAGCTCATGATGGATGGGCATCTCAGGGACACTTAATCCAACAAGAAACATCACTAGAGCTGCCACTAGCACATCTGTGTTCACACTCTACATGTACCTTGACAGTTTTCAAAGATAGACATTATTATCCTCGTTTTACAAATGAGTAGACTGAGGCTCAGTGCGTACTAGAAAGTCACACAGTTGAGTACAAGATGACACCAAAACACAAACTGCTTCCCTCTGTGGCGCGGCACAATCAGCACTGGACTGCAAACCACAAGGTAGGCATCTCAAACCTACCAGTTGCTCCTCGGAAACACTATACAAGGTCTCTATGAGTCAGACTGGATGGTACTTAACAACAATATGAACCAAGGAAAAGGGTTGTTTGTTGTGGTTAAGTGTCGTTGAGTTGGTTGACTCATAGGGTTTCTGAGGAACAGCTGGTGGGTTTGAACCGCTAAGCGTGCAGGTAGCAGACCAGGACTTCCTGGCTCTGAAAACAAATGACTTTTCAGTTCTGTCTTTTACATTCCCCCTTGTTTCTATTCAATGATATTAAATTAGAAAAACATGGGGCTGGGGAGGAGTACATGCTCATCCAAGGCCCGTCTCTTTTCCCAGAGCCAGTAAATGAAGCTCAGGCAACAAGCACCTTTGCCTTGCTAGCCGTCTTCTACCTTCCGATCTCATTGACTAGCATCACTACAATATCACTTCTATCTGAACCACTGTAATGAAACCTTGACCTATTCCAATTAAATTTCTAACCAAATACACCTTTTTTTCACCTTCCTCACCTCTGAAGCTTCAAAATCATTTACCACTCTAAGTCATTTGCTTGACTCAGATCAAATTATCACCACAACAGATTTATAAATGTAACCTCACATATCCCCAATTATAAGTATCACCGAATGACAACTGTAATGCATGGGGTACACCCAACAGGAATAAAAAACTTCCTTGACCCATTTATAATCAGACACTAGTGATATAGCTTTAACAACATTATTATAAATAATTTGTTGTTAAGTCAGTTCCGACTCATAGTGACCCCATATAATATGGTTTCTGAGTAGCAGCTGGTGAGTTTGAACCACCGACCTTACAGCTTAAGTCAGTCTAGTGCTTATCCTAATGTTAAGTGCTGCTGAGTTGGTTCCAGCTCAAAGTGACCCTGCATAGGGTTTCTGAGAAGCAGTTGGTGGGTTTGAACTGGTGACCCTGTAAACTCTAATAGTGAATGAATAATAGTATTAGTATGACCATAGACTAAAAACAAAACGAAAACCCAACCGACTGCTATCAAGTCCATTCCAACGCATACTAATCTTATAGGACAGAATTGGAATGGACTTGGTAGCAGTGGGTTGGGTTTCTGTTTTATTTTGTTTTCAGTGATTCAGTGAAACCCCATGTAGGATAAGCACTGGACTGCCAGTTCGTTTGAACTGCAAGGTCGGCCATTCAAACTCACTAGCCACTCCTCAGAAATCCTATACAGGGTCACTATGCATTGGAACCAACTCGATGGCACTTAATAGGAAACCTCATAGGGTTTCCATGGCCATAATCTGTATGGAAGAAGCTCTGGTAGCGTAATGGTTACAAGTCGGGCTGCTAACCTCAAGGTCAGCAGTTCAAAACTACCAGCCATTCCTTGGGAGAAAATTGAGGCTTTCTGCTCCCATAAAGATTTATAGCTCGGAAACCCTATGCAGGGCCACTGAGTTGGAATCGACTCCACAGCACATCACCACCACCAATCCTTATGGAAGCTTAAACCTCGACTAGAAAATATGAGATGTAACTGCCAGTGCAAAGTTGAATACATTATTATCATAAATTTGGGACAACACAGAAAGAAAGAACATTTCAGAAAAAAGGTTCACATACCAGTTCACCTATTTCAGTGATTAGTTCTTTGTTATTTACAGAAAAGATATTTTTAAGTCCTGTATTGAGGAGAGATTTTCATAAATAAAACATACACATTTATAAAACAAATACTTTTTATGGATTTTAAGCAATTTTGAAAGTAATGCATGAATAATTCAATTAAAACCATGCCAGTGAAGAATAAAATGTACCAATCACTGTTATCCAACCTGTTATATTTTAGTTCAAATGACCAAAAAAATTTGCCTAAAATGATTTAGATAACTTTCACCTATATTTACTCCATCTAGCTGATTCCTTAAGATTATCCTAAATGGAAAGGTAAACTGGCATTTTCAGAGAATGATTTCTTTCAATGCAAACTAGTCCATGTTCCAGACTAAGCCTCAACTTCCTTCTGTAAAATGGGGACAAAAAAATATATCTCTTACTACACCTGAACCCAATGACATATGTAGTAAATATTAGTTGAATTTGAATTGGCTAGCACAGTCATCTTTTATTGCAAAAAGAAAAACGATATCATTTCCTCACCTTAAAAAGTTGTTCGCTTTTATCTATAATGAGAAGTACAATGGTTTGCATATTAACTATTATGTAATGGAATAGAGGAGGAACACTGATATTCTGATCTATAAGGGGGAAAAAAGCACTTATAAAAAGATTTATGTATTTTCAAAATAAAACAGCAGAAACTTAATAGAACAACTAAAAGACATGTCAGTAATTAGATAAATTATTCTTGACATTTAAAAGCAATAATGTGTCATTAAAAATATATATAACTAGAATTCCAGTAATTCAGACAACTCTACTACTCCCTAATGAATGCTAATTAGTAATGTTTTATTGTAATAGGCGTCAAAAGTGATTTTAATATGCCATTGGGAAGGTAGCAAACAACACATAAGAAACAGTTAAATTTCAACATAGCCTGTTTTATATACTACCTTTTTATATACGTTGTTGTTAAGTGCTGTCTAGTCGCTTCTGACTTATAGCAGCCCTGTACAGAGTTTCCGAGGAATGGCTTGGGGAGGTTTGAGCCATTGACCTTGTGGTACGTAGTCCAGTGCTTATCCTACAGCACCATACACCAGGACTCCTTTTTACATATACTACTGTATATATAAAGAAGCTCTGGTAGCGTAGTGGTTACAAATCAGGCTGCAAACCACAAGGTCAGCAGTTCGAAACTACCAACCGTTCCACGGGAGAAAGATGAGGCTTTCTGCTCCCGTAAAGATTTACAGCCTCAGAAACCCTGTACAGGGTTGCTATGAGTCGAAACTGACTCCACGGCACATAACCACCACCAGCACTGTATATATAAGGGATTGTGGTAGTG
Source organism: Chrysochloris asiatica (assembly GCF_000296735.1). Classification (NCBI taxonomy): domain Eukaryota; kingdom Metazoa; phylum Chordata; class Mammalia; order Afrosoricida; family Chrysochloridae; genus Chrysochloris; species Chrysochloris asiatica. The sequence continues at coordinate 2,195,913 of NW_006408604.1, forward strand.
TAAGGGTTTTACACACTGGGCTGCTAACCACAAGGTCAGCATTTTAAAAATAACAGCTGTTTAACAGAATAAAGATGAGACTTTCTGCTCTGTAAAAATTTTGTCTCAGAAATCCTAGATGAGTTGGAGAGTAATGTTATAACCATAATCTTAAAAACAAAAACAAAGACAAAAAAACCCATTCTAACTCATAGTTTCCCTATAGGACAGAGTAGAACTGCCCCACAGTTTCCAAACCTGTTATCTTTATGGACACAGACTGCTACATCTCTCTCCTGCTAACTACAAAGAAAGAGGAAGAACGAAATAAGGGATTGATCTTTCTTAGAAAGAGCAGGGAAAGACATCACAGAAATGGCTGCCATTTGAATTTAACAGCAACAGACAGATGTAGCTAGAGTTTAGTGCTGAAGGGAGAGGACACGGATATGGACTGAAAATCTAGGCTTTGAATAATAATATATGTATGCAAATACATTTATTATAATACATATGTTTTGAAACAGTCTGTTTATTATTGTGCTGAGTCATTTCAATTTCAAAATAATGAATTTTTAAAATACTCTGAATATGTCCAAATAGCACAATGTACTTATACAAGATGCATATAACAATTGAGGCTCAGTATAGCCAACAAAGGAGCTCTGGTGGTGTTGTAGGTTAAGTATTGTGCTGTTAACTGAAAGGTCACCGGTTTGAACCCACCAGCCTCTCGAGGGAAGAAAGATGTAGTCTGCTTGCTTCTACGAAGATTTACAGCCTTGGAAACTCTATGGGAAGTTCAATTCTGTCCTATACGGTCATATGAATTAGAATCGACTTGATGGCAGTGGATTTGGTTTCTGATTTTATTAGGCTGCATGGTATTGAAATAAAGAGTTACGCAAATCATAGCCTATTCATTAGAAAACAGACAAGTGTTCTAGTCTCTATAGCTTTAGACCATGGCAAAATTTCTGTCCATTTCAGGTCTGTCCCCCACCACTCCCACCCCCACATCCCTGCTCATCACTCTCCTTCCTTTTTTGCCAGATTTTAATTTCCTGTTCATTCAAAATTTTTAAGTAGCTTCTTTTCACATGAACTTTACTAGCATTTGGGCTAATGACCTCTGGAAGTCAGAATGTCTGAAAAACATCTTTGTTTAAAATGTATACTGAATATATTCCTATTCATCTTTATGACAGTGACTTCATGATTAGCTTGGCAATATACACTATTTTTAAAACTACGTTAAAATATTTTAAGTGGATTCTGATAAATTTTTAAAGAGAATGTGAGAATTCATGAATTATCTATATGCCTAAATTTTCAAGCTCTGGGCATAATATTAGCTGGAAGCTGAAAATTCTGCAACTTAAGGGAAAATAAGTGGATCTTGAATTAAGGCTGTCAAATCAAATCAAATAAACTGGAAACTTTACTTCTATATAACTATGCAATTCAATATATAGAAGCGGTAATAACATGAGATAATTATTAATTCCTCAACTGTGACATCTTTTTACATTCATATATAAAAAACTGATTTAGATCATTTCCTTTCAATATTAAACTATATTGTTTACATAAAAAATTGATATAGCAAGATTTGTTCTTTAACTGCTTCAGAAAATTTAAGTGAAATTATTTACCACAATTGTTAAGAATTTACATACTGCTTTCTCCTCGCTTAAAATTAAAGTACCAAATACACCATACATAAGCTTTAATAGAAAACTTAGTTTGAAAATTCCCATAAAAGACCCTGAAATCTCAAAGCTCCTATTGGTCCTGAATGAAAAGAATTATGCCAGAAATGGTAAGAAGCTTCAGTGTATACCATAAAATATTATGGAATTAAAATATCCAGTCACTCAAAATGGAGCAGAAGAATAAGGGAAATAGTAAAACCTCCACACCAAATTCCTACCAACAAAACCTACTTCATAAAAATATCATTTTCAAAACACATAAACTGACATTGTTAATATGAAACAAAATCTTTTAAAAAGCATGTTTGCCCAACCTTCAAAACCAGTGGGAGTTGTAGTAACTTTAAATTTCTTTAAATGCTAAACTTCTGTCTACAATTATCTCCTGCCATTTTAATTTAATGATGTTTTAAATCACAGCACTAAAATGGTCAAATAATGAAAGAAAGAAATACCAGTAGCTTCAACTAATTGCTAATTAGTTTAGACAAGTATCAATATAAAGGAGCCCTGGGAGCGTAGTGGATTATGTTAGCTGGACTGCTAACCTAAAGGTCAGTGGTTTGAATCTCTCAGTTACTCCACGGAAAAAGATGAGGCTTTCTACTCCATAAAGATTTACAGCCTTGAAAACCCTATACAGAGTCACTATAAGTCGAAACTGACTCTATGACAGTTAGCAACAACAGTATTAATATAAAGAACCCTGGTGGCACGGTGGTTGAGTGCTTTCTGTTGACCAAAAGGTCAGTTGTTTGAACCCACTTTCTCCATGGAAAACAGATATGGCAGTCTGCTTCCATAAAGAACTACAATCTTAGAAACCTAAAAGGGCAGCTCTACTCTAGCCTACTGGGTTGTTATGAGTCAAAATTGACTAAACAGGAACAGGTTTAGTATCAACATATTAAAAAAAAAGACTTATAGTTGATATTCTTAGTATTTCCAAAGGTACATTTTGGTAATTATTCATTTCATTCCCTTGTTGGGGAAAAAGAAAGATATCTCAAGCTTCTTCTCTGAGTTAAAAAATAAACAAGGCAAACACTTGGAAAGAATTTTTAGGCTTTGAAGAAATTTGAAGCTAAAGAAAGATGAAGAAGGCAGCATTTCCAATCTCTACACCTTAAAATGTTCAAATCATTTGAAAACACAATGACTATATTAGAATTTTTACAACAAAACAATACTTTAGTTATAGGAACATTTATAATGCATAAATCATGTATTCCAAGCACCATGCCTGACACTAAGGCTACAAAGATTATTTACCACAGGATCATCACCTAAGGAAAAAACAGAACTACTATTCACTTAGCCATTAGCTAGCTATTATTTGTACATGAAAGTAACAAGAATTACTCACTACTCACCAGTCTTCATCAAAATCACATTCTTATAGAGACATTCAAGGAGAGAGAGAGAAAAAAAAAAAAAAAAAAAGATACTGGAATGAAAAATGAGTCAACTCCTTTGTCTTTGAGCTGCTCTCAAAATGAGCACTGTGGGGACTAAGTACTCAGGAAATGCTCTGAGGCTGTCAGGCCAGCCTGCCACTCTGGAAGTCAGACACCAACCTGACGTCACGCACTAACATGTCATTGCAGCAGCAAATTAAGGCAGTTTCTCCAGGAAGATTTTGTTGTGATTATGCATGCCTTCTAGCCATGAAAAGTAAAATATGATTTCAATTCCCTCAAAATTGGCATATAGCACAGTGTAAAATACTAGGAAGTAGGTTGTAAATGGCTTTCAAAATTTAATGAGAACTTTTAAATAATGCTATCCATAAATAAATAGTTATTTCCTGTTAGAACAGTAAGCATAGCAGTTAAAATTATTTCATTTTTAAAGTTCTGTTTCTGTTGCTTACAAAGTTGACAGCACTTTAAGAAAAATACGAATTCAACCACTACGAAGTATAAGGCAGACTAAGGAGAAGTTTCCTTTATGAAATGATGGTTCATTTATGAAGAATCAGCCACTGAAAACCTTATGAATAGCAGTGAAAGTGGTACAGAGAAAGCTAACATTTCACCACCCAGAAATGATGATGAGGGTGGTCCCTCAGATGTGTTGATCACTTGCTATGTCAAGCGCTTTACAAACTCATCTGAACGTCATCACCCAAAGAAATAGGTTCTGTAATTATCTTCATTTTATTGAAGAAGCTGAAACACAGAGTAGTTAAATAACTTGTCCATGGTGTTAATCGTGATTCAAATCCAGACACAATGTCACGACCGCCCATACATTTAAACACTGTTATATTAACTAGCAAGGAGCTCTGGTAGCATAGTGGTTACGAATCGGGCTGCTAACCTCAGGGTCAGCAGTTTGAAACTACCTGCAGGTCCATGGGAGAAAGATACGGCTTTCTGCTCCCATAAAGACTTACAGCCTTGGAAACCCTATGCAGGGTTGCTAAGAATCTGAACCGACTTCACGGCACATAACCACGTATTAACTAGCAGTTGTTGTTAAGTGCCTTCTAGTTGGTTCTGACCCACAGCAACACTTTGTAGGGTTTCCAAGGAGCAGCTGGTGAATTAGGACTGCTGACCTTGCGGTTCAAACCAACTTTGCAGTCCAGCACATTGTGGCGCTGTAGGTTAATGAGCCATTTGACCTGCAAGGGTGGTGGTTCAAGCTCACCAGCTGCTCCTCGGAAATGCTACTATGGGTCAGAATCGACTCGACGGCACTTAACAACAACAACCACATATTTTTAGACAAGAGCTTATTATATATATAAAGAAATTTATACAACATAAGGAGTCAAACTATACATGTTA
>NW_006408604.1:2201868-2237107 GCF_000296735.1 Chrysochloris asiatica
ACTCAAGTGTGGCAGCGGTAGTGAGGTTGGCCCAGGATCGGACATTGTTTCGTTCTGCTGTGCATGGGGTCACTATGAGTTGGTTCCAACTCGATGACACCTAACAACAACAACATATTTCTAGTTTTTCCTTTTAATTTTAGTTGTTATTAAGAATATATACACCATTTCAAGTTTCTACCTGTATAATTTAGTTACACTGATTCCAGTTGCCTTGGAGTTGTAGAACCATTCTCACCCTCCTTTGCTAAGTTGTTTCTCCATCATTAACATAAACTCATTATCCCCTAAGATTCCTCCTATCTAAACATTTGAGCTGCTATTGTCAATTTTATCCCACTTAGATAGTTTTTAGAGAGTATAATGTTCAAAATAGACTTTTAATTTTTACTACTATCACTTAAGCTAAACTACTGTTTGGCATTAAAGTGACTTCAGGGCAATATTTTTGGTTTAAGGTTTAAAGGTTATCTTTCAGGGCAATAGTTTCAGAGATTTTCACTCAGCCTCCAAGGCTGCAAAAAGTCTAGAATCCATGAGAATTTGAAATTCTGTATTTTCCCCTTTTTGATCAGGATTCTTCAATGGAATCTTTGATCAATATGTTCAGTAATGATAACTAGGCACCATCTAGTTTGTCTGTTCTCTTGTCAAAGGAGACAATCAGCCTAACATTTCATAGGCTACCTCTTTTCCTGACCCTCTTTCACCCTCTGTTGCTCCAAGTGAATAGAGCTGGATTGTTGTGTCTTCAATGTTGGCTTGCAAGCTCTTAAGGACCCAGGTGTGACGTAATAAACTAAGAGGAAGAACAGAAGCACCACACACATTATTAAACCAATTAACTGGGATGTCCCATGAAACCATGACCCTAAACCTTCAAGGAACCAAAGTCCTTGAGGTTTGTAATAGTACACAGAAGCCTCAGTAACTACTTTCTGTGTGTCGATATTGTACGTATGTCTATCATACAACTTTTGCCAATCTGATTATTTACAATTGTACAGTTTATTGACAGTAATTATAATAATTGGCTGTGCAACCCTACCCTTAATCAATTCAATAATTCCATCGCGGTTAACTCTCCTTTCCACCTCTCATGTCCCTAGTTGTTGTTATATGTGGTTGAGTTGTTTCCTACTCACAGCAACCCTGTATGTGGTTTCTGAGGAGTGGCTGGTGGATTTGAACTGCCAACTTTGCGATTGAAACTGACCTGGAGATCTAGTGCTTATCCTATAGTGCCACACATGTTCCTAGTAACCAATAATAAACTTTGTTCTGTATACTTGTCTTCTTATATAAGATTATATAATATTAGTTCTTTTGTGATTGGCTTATTTCACTCAGCATAATGTCTTCAAACTGCATTGTATTGTAGCATGTATCAAGACAGGCTAAGTAGTATTCCATTGTATGTATGTGTAGTATTCAATGGTATTTTGTTTGACACACTCATCTGTTGATGGGCATTGAGATTGCTTCTATCTTTGGACTATAGGGAATAATGCTGCAATGAATTCGAGTATACAAGTCAGTCAGTCTGTGCTTTCAAGTATTTTGGGTAAACAAGAGTAAATCATAAAGTATTGCTACTAGGATTCTAGTTAATAAATGCCTGGGTTTATTCCAAACAAAAATATGTTGAAACATGTCTCTGTGATCATTGGATGATTCCAGACAATTAATACATTTGTCTTAGTCTCATGAGGTTATCATCAAAAAAGGTCCACTCTAAACAGTGGCTTTCAAGGGGTCTGCAGGCCAGTTACATTCAAGACAGAAAGGTCAACTAAGAAGGTTATATATAGCATTGGGTTTTCTGAAATTTCAAAGGGGGCAATCTTGATAGATTTTCTCAAAGGACACAGGACAATCACGGGGGCTCATTATGAAAAAGTTTTAAGAAAACTGAAAACCACATTGGTGAGGAAAAGGCAGGGGCAGTTTTGCCAAGGATTTTTTTTTTTTTTTTTTCATCATGACAATGCACCTGTTCATTCTTCTAATAAAGGCTGTCTGGACTGAAAGGTCATTTGAACTCAAGGTCGACAGTTCAAGCTCATCAGCCGCTCCTCGGAAACCCTATACAGGGTCGCTATGAGTTGGAACTGACTCGATGGCACTTACAACAACATGAGAATTCTGTTAGGAAACTTTACTCCATCCACCATATAGCCCTAATGTCCCATCAGATTTCTTTTTCCCCTAAAACTCAAAGAACATTTCAAAGGAACATGATTTGAGTCTCTCATGGATGCTCAAACTGCTGCTTTGTCCTCACATAAATAAATGAGTGCAGAATTCTTTAGGAAAGAAGTGTACAGGATTAGATGCAGGACATGTAGAGAAACAACAGCTTACCATTTTGATATTTTTGTATAATAAAGGTTTCTATGACTTCTGCAGCAAAACTTTTTTACTTAGTCCCATATACCTACTAATGGAATTGCTGCGTCTAATTTTCTCTCTCTAAATGGCTTCCCGTAACAATCATTTAAACCTGTTTCCTATAATGAATAAAACTTAATGTATATCATTGTCCAGACATCTGTGTTTATCTTCAAAGGACAATTCTTAGATGGAGGTCAAATGCCATGAAATTTTCAATATTTATAAACACTACCTTTCAAAAATGGTGCCAATATATATTCACATCTCAAAACATTATAGTTCTCCTTTCCCCATATATCCTTGCTCACAGGAGGTTCTTAAAAATATTTTTCTTCTTTGCAAATAGAAAATATAGACCGTTATTACACTGTTGTGAGCACAGGGTGGGGAGTGAAGGTGGGTGTTGAAGGGTGATTTAGTGATAGAATTCCATAAAGGAGACTGGGTTTGATCCCCAGCCAGTGTACATCAAACATAGTGACATCCTTGCTTTTGATTAATTATCTTGATTAATTTTAATTATACTTTACTAAAAGTCAGTAGTCAGGGAAGTCACAACACTGAACACTGGCACCTGATGATGACACTGACTAGGCTTCCAACTGTCCCATGCACTTCCTGCATAGGTAACCGCTACATTGTGGCTCACCTTAGGAAAAAATCACCTCTGCCACCAAGGAAGAGAATCAGTATCAGTGTAAGACCAGTAACTTCTACACAGGATGTTCATCTTTCTAAAGACTGACACAGCAGTTGAGATAGTTTTAACTTGGCGGTGGTGGTGATGTGCTGTGGAGTCAGTCAGTTTTGACTCATAGCGACCCTGCATAAGGTTTCCAAGGCTGTAAATCTTTACGGAAGCAGAAAGCCTCATCTTTCTCCCGAGGAATGGCTGGTAATTTCGAACCACTGACCTTGACTTGACGTTAGCAGCCCGACTCGTAAACCGTTAATACCCCCAAAATGTTCCCAGGTTGTTCTATGCAATTATTATCTTGGTGACTTTGCAGAGTACAAATTCCATGGCACTGCTGTAGTGCTCCAAACTACTTCATATGTCTCTTCTAGCCGTAGTCTTTGCAACGCCCTCCAAATCACTGTTTCTTGACGGAGTCAGGCAAGAGAAGGTGCGGGAAGATCCTGATGGAGTATATGATTTACTTGTGGGTGATTGTTAACAGGGTTAATTGTGAAAACGTGTAACACTAACATGGGTATAAAATGAGATCTCACGCCCGTCAAAGGAAAGTCCTGAGATCTCTGCTCATGGGCGGGAGACTTGCTTGCAGAGTGCCTCCAGGCACTTAATTCAAGGGAGCTAGCTATGGTAGCGTACTGGTTACGAATCGCGCTGCGAACCACAAGGTCAGCAGTTCGAAACTACCAGCTGATCCTTGGGAGAAAGATGAGGCTTTCTGCTCCCGTAAAGATTTACAGTCTCAGAAACCCTGTACAGGGTCGCTATGAGTCAGAACCGACTCCAGGGCACATAACCACCACCACCAGGTTTGTTAGCCTATGAACTAGAACTTAGTGCCTTTGGGTTGAGGCTTATAGAGTGGAATGGAGTGTTGTTGGGCATTTATCAGCAGCTCTAAAAGTGCTTTGTAACACTGCTTGAGTAGGGCAGAGGCCAAGCCAAGGGGCTGAGAAACAAAGACCGTGCCGGTGGGCAAAGAGAAGGTGCGGGAAGATCCTGATGGATTATATGATTTACTTGTGGGTGTCTGTCTATGGGCATGGCAGAGGACAAGCTGTCGTGACTAGAAAAACCGTGCCCTGATCATTTTCTGACCCTGCATTGTAATCTGTTAACTTCCCTAATAAACCCCATTAACTATGAGTATGGTGTCTCAGTTCTGTGTGGCCACTGTAATGCATTATTGAACCCCAATGTGAAGCAAAAAGGATGCTGGGGGAGGGATGCTTGGTGTCACATTTTTGTAACGGCATGTTGTTGTTGTTAAGTGCCATCGACCCATAGTGACCCTGTATAGGGTTTCTGAGGAACAGCTGGTGAGCTTGAACTGCCAATCTTGCAGTTTAAACGGCTTTGCAGTCTGGCTCATTAACCCACAGTGCCACACCAGGATACTCTCGGAAAAAAGTAATTGGGAGAGTTGAATGATTTAAGAATCAAATTAAGCCATAAATACTTGCTTAGGAGAAGACCAATTATAATAAAAGTCCTTCATAGCATCCCCTAGGATAGCAGCTACTACAGCATACTTGCTGGCTAATGGGATTCAGAACCTTCTAATTTGAAAACTTTGTTTTCAGGTCATCAGTGAACAAGGTTGGCCCTCTACGGCCTGTTTAATAAGACACTGACTTTGCCATTTTTGATTCCTTTATTTTTTCTTTCAATCTTTTCTAAATTGTTTCTCCTTTTTGTGTGAACTTGGTCCTTGACTTTTCACTTCTGAATTGACGTAAGTCCTGTTTCTCACCATTTTATATAATTCAGATCTAGCTCAAAATGTTGCCTCCTCAGAGAGGTCTACCCTGGGCTTGATCACTCAAGTAGTTATAGTACTACACAGCACAAAGAATCAGTATGGCCAACAAAATGTATGCTCGCACATACTTAAATCTCAAAATTTCACCAGTTGGGACATATGTGAACAATTCTGCATAATCTACCAAGTTATATACTCATGGAGAGTAGACTGACCTTCAATCAATTCATTTATATAAGGGAGCTTCAAAAAGTTCATGGAAAAATGTCATTATTTAATTCCACTTTTAAGTCCTCCCTCCCCCAACCAATCGAATTGAAAACAAATTTAAAATGCAAAAGAGATGTGGGCATGCAAACTCACTTCTCTTCCTTCTGTCTATATTTACATCTCCTTTCACTATCCCTGGGTGCCTGAATTCACATAATTTCACTCAAGGGAAAAAACTGGATTGTTAAGTGCTTGCTGTTGAGTCTACTCATAGCAAGGACCCTGTATAGGGTTTGGTTTCTGAGGAGCAGCTGGTGAGCTTGAACTACAGGCCTTATGGTTCCAACTGACCTTGCAGTCCAATGCATTAACCCACAGCGCTACACCAGTACTCCATTATGTTCTCAAGTGCTATGGAGTTGATCCCGACCCATAGTGACTCTGTATAGGGTTTCCAAGGAGCAGTTGGTGAGCTTGAACCATTGACTTTGCAGTTCAAACGTTGACAAATTTCTAGTCAATGAGTATATGTGCAAAATAATAGTATGAAAAGTTTAAATTGACTTTTACTTAAATGTGCAAAGCTAACCAATAAAGTTAAGTTAGAAAATATTTCTTTTATGAAAGATAATCCAATTCTAGCAAAATAAGGAAATTCAGATTGAAGAAAATGTTGATGAATATAAACAGTAACTTATCAACCCAAGTGATATACGTAAGAAAATAGCTATTAATTTAGTGTGTTATTTTGCCTAGGTCTTACAATTCTTTAGATAAGCAAACATTTCTGAAAGCGTTTTTGACTTATACTCTTAACTGTAAGTGGATTTTCGTTCTGGAGTTAAAAATAAACAACATTAAGTGCTGCAGAGTTGTTTCTGACTCATAGCAACCCTGTACAGAATTTCTGGGAGTCCTGTTGTGGTGCTGTAGGTTAATGTGCTGGACTGAAAAGTCAGTTTGAAACCCAAGGTCAGAGGTTCAAACTCACCAGCTGCTCCTTGGAAACCCAATACAGGGTTCACTATGGGTTGGAACCAACTTGACAGCACTTCACAACAACATAAGGTTTCTGAGTAGCAGCTGGTGGGTTTGAACCACCAACCTGTGGTTGGCAGTCCAGTGGTTACCTTACAGTGCCACACCAGGAGTCCACCTGATTCACTATAGAGCCTAACTTCTCAACAAAGCATCTGCTGTTTAAGTACTAACATAAAATTCCATTCTTTTAACATCTGCCTGGAAGAAACATGGTCTGTTTTTTGATGCAGGAATAGAATTAAGCACATGACAGTATTAGTAGCTTCATTATCATAAAAAAACACTATTAATATAATGGTGGCTTTGTATGTTGGCTTGATTTACTCAATAAAAAAATGCCTTGTTTACTCTTGCAAGGAAGCAAGAGAATATCCATTTAAAATTTTTTTATGACCACAGCACAGTACGGAATACACTATGGAGACATGTGATGAAGACATAGCCTTGGGAGCTAAGACACACTTTCATCTCTACAAGTGAGTCAATGAGAAGTGCTGAGAAAGTAACTGACTTCATAAGTTGTCCGTTTCTCATCCTAATATTACATAACAATCATTGTTGTTGTTGGTAAATGCTGTGGAGTTGGTTCTGACTCACAGCGACCCAATATACAGTTTACGAGAAGTGGCTGGTGGATTGGAACCACTGACCTTGCAGTTCAAATCAACATTGTAGTCAAGTATTTATCCTATTAGTGTCACACCGGGACTTCATAATAGGCATAATTAGGTGGTTTTGTTTCAACCATTCCAACAAAGACCATTTGCCTGATTTTATTGTCACTGTGCCAATCAATCTCGTTGGCAAGTTTTATTGAGGGTACAGCCATTCTCCCTTAGAAACAAGAGCAGAACAAAATTCCATACATATTTCCTATGTGGTGGTTGTGTGCTATGAAGTCGATTCCAACTTTATGTAAGGTTTCCGAGGCTATCAATCTTTATAGAAGTAGAAAGCCTCATCTTTTCTGCAGAATGGCTGGTAGTTTTGAACCACTCACCTTGAAGTTAGTAGCTCAACTCAAATAACCACTACACTCCAGAGCTCCTTATGTAGTGACTTAAAAACAAAAACAAGACCCACTTTATTTAACCGCCACGCTTACATAACAACCTCTTTGGTTCTAGAGGGGAGTTCCTTTGGCCTTTTTTACATACTCCTTTCATTTTGTTAAGTGCCATTGAGTAGGTCCCAACTCATGGTGACCCTGTATAGAGTTTCCGAGGAGAGGCTGGTGGATTTGAACAGCCAACTCTGCAGTTCAAACAGACCTTGAGGTCCACCACTACATCATCCTACAGCGCCACACCTAGACTCCTAAATGAAAACATTTATTCTTATTTTGGAAAGTTGTTTTTTTTTTAATGTTGTGAATTGTGATAGTTTTCATGCGAGAACATTAGCTTTACATTCATCCTGTCGTATATCATTTCATTGCCATGGTTACAATTCCCTCCATGCATCATCAACCAACCAAAGAGTATACCCCTGCAAGCCTGCTCCCCAGTCCTCAGCACACAGCCCCTCTTCCTCTCTGGGTCTAGAGTACCCGGCCGCTCCATCTCTCCACATCATTGTCTCTGCCTCCATCTCTGGCGTCACTGCTTCTCTGGGTAGGGTCCCGCACTCCGCTCTTCTCCCTTGATGGTCCCAGGGACCTCCGCTCCTAGACTGCAAAGTCAATCATTCCCCTCTTTTTGCTACAAAATGTCTACCTTTAGATTTCCAACCCTCACAAGCAGTCCTGATAAGGATTATTCACTGTTGTATCACAAGAGACCTATCTGCATTTCCTTTCATCAGCCACACCCAGACAGATTGGATACTACTCAGTGGAGATTCTACCTTCCTCCATGCCCTCTGGATCTAGGCTCCCTCTTGAGAGCTTGTAAGCAAGTCACTTCTTGCCTTTGTAGTTCTCCGCCCCCCGCCCCCCCAAACTCCTTTTGTGTAGCCTATGTCCAAGTTGCCCATCCCTGTCTACTCTGTGTATGGAGGGGGTGGGAAATCCCAGGAGTCCCGTGGATTTGCCACACTGCTGGCCAACCAGGTCTCCACCCAGGTTCACAGGAGTCTATTGAACGGTGTAGGGCTTACCTTGCAGCTTCATTGCTGCTTTTCCCTCACTTCTCCTTATTGGTGACAAACGTGGTCACCAATCAGAGCGTGTATTCCCACTGAGTCTTAATCTTAAAAGGGGGTTTGCCCTGAGGGGACCCAACCACTTGCCTTGATGTCTCCTGGGCAAGCAACTTGCTTTTTCTTGAAGTAATCAGTCGGACTGCCTATATTGTTTAGTATTTTTCCTGTTGGTCTTTCTTTCAAGAAGTATCTCCTGTTCTTCTAGCTGCTCCAGGCTGGTCTGCTTATCCTTTCAAGTGGAAATTTCCCACCTCAGAAGATTCTGGATGCTGTTCAGGATTCCACCTATGGTCTTACGCAATGCAGAGCCTCTGCAGGAAGCCTCCTTCACTGGGCATGTTGTAGCCCCATTTTAGGTATTCCAATCAGTTTATAGGCAGAAGACGGATTTACAAGCTTTCTATGGTGATATTTCTGGCTATTCCTTTTTCTCCCCCTCAAGTGTCTATTTTATAATGTATTTTGGAGAGTTTACTGGAACTATTATATATATTGCTTTTTCTAGTGTTTTGTGTGTTTAAATCAAGCAAACTGCTTGAGACTTAATTTCCCTGGCCACTATGACTAGATTTTAATTCATTCAACAAATAATACAGTGCTTTTATTTACAAAAAGGAGGAGGGGATTTGGCTAGATTCTGTTGAAGAATCAAAAAAAGAAAATGTAATGAAATGCCCAAATTAGTTGTGGATGGTTAAATGGATTAGTTAACTATGTTTCTGAACCATTAAGTATTATGAGATGCTATCACATAAATGGAATCCTGGTGTGGCACTGTGCGTTAATGTGCTGTACTGCAAAGTCAGTTTGAACTTACTATAAAACAGGGCTTTTATGAACAACCCCACCACTGCATATGAAAGCACTATGCTAGAATCCTGGGGGCTCCTACTGTTCAAATATGACGAGTAAACAAAAGAATGTGGGGAGACAGTAACATTTACTACAGACTTGATAACAAGTTTGACTAAGTTCATATTGTTGCTAGGATTTTAAATGTTCTCTTAAAAGGTTTTTCACCAACAGTTGCTAATGAACTGTCAACAGGATTACTTTGACAACTGTTGCTTTGGCAGATTGCTCTTTTTCACCCACCACCCATTTTCCCTTTTGTCAGTTGTTTTTCAGGACTGCGCTACAGGATAAAGTACTGGACCACAAGGTCAGTTTGAACCTAAAGGTTGGCAGTTCAAACCCACCAACTGCTCCTTGGAAACCCAATGCAGTGTTGCTGTGAGTTGGAACCAACTTGACTACACGTAACAACAACAATAACAATGCAAACAACTCAAGTATTGTTTCTTGGCTTCCCTTGCAACCAAGTATGATCATGTGACTGAGGCATGGACAATGAGTTGCAGAAAAGGGTGTGTTGTGGGATTCTCCAGAAAGGATGCTTAACGGGAGCAGACTTAGCTAGGAAATGAATGCTTTATGACCTTCTGGACACGACGACGACATTTATTTTGGATCATTTAGTAATTTTGAAACTTAAGTGCCATCAATTGGTTCCGACTCATAGCGACTCTGTATAGGGTTTCCAAGGAGCAGCGGCGGGTGAGCTTGAACCACCGACCCTGCAGTTCAAACCAACTTTGTAGGTCAGTGCATTAACCCGCAGTGCCACAAGCTTGAAAAAGGCAAGCCTTATTCCAGGATGATGAAGCAGGAACACAGGACTCCAGGGCCCTGATTCCTAACCTAGACTGCCTATCTCTGGGATTGGTTTACCTGAAAGAATAAATAATTGCGCACTGAAGGTAGTATTTGTCAGCTCTCTCACATTCACAGGTTCTGAATGTAAACAGAGTTCCTAACTAACACATGGTGGTGGTGGTGGTGGTGGTGGTGAAACACTGTCAGGTCAGTTCCAGCTTATAGCGACCCTGTATAGGGTTTTCCAAGGTGTGGCTGGTGAATCAGAACTGCTGACCTTGTAGCTCAAATCAACCTTGTGACCCACTGCTTACCCTACAATGCCACACCAGGACTCCTAACATGTTATTAGTGGCAACTAAGTTTCATCAGTTTGAGGAAACTGCTCCAATCCCCAGCCCAGCTAAACCTCTGCATTCCATGAAGTTTGGACATATAAACCACTTAATTTCTGTTTTTGCCTAACTAAAAGTCTGAGTTTTCTGTAAAAGGAATAAGATCATGTATTTAGGAAAAAGAAAGGTGGCCAATTAGGTATACAAAGCAGAACAGGAAAGAAATAAAAAACCTTTCCTCAAATTTTAAGATACTTGCCATGTTATGATGTGGTGCTACAGGAGAAGCACTGAACTGTGAAACCAAAAGGTCAGCAGTTCAAACCCACCAGATGCACCTTGGAAACCCTATACAGGGTCGCTATGGGTTAGAATCGACTCAATGGCACTTAACAACAACATAGAACAGAGGACACATTTAAGGATGGCATCTTGATACATATTTCATATCTTTGATGATCAATGCTTCAATATAAATTTGTCTTCCTAATGTGAAATTTTGGGAGCACAGTGGCTCCAAAAACAAGGTTTGTGGTTTGAGTCCACCAGTGGCTTCGCAGGAGAAAGATGAGGCTTTGTGCTCCCATGAAGATTTAAGCCTCGGAAACCTTACATAGGGTTGCTGTGAGTCAGAATCGACTCGATGGCATTTAATAACAACAATGTGAAAATTTCTTTCTCTCTTTCATTTTTTAAAAGATTACTAACAAAACAAGGCAGCAGGATTTGGAATTCTAATGCACTGTGAAATTGAGAGTCACGCCTAGGTCCACAGTTCCTAACCTCAAATATACTGGCTTCCTTAGGATCATGGGAGAAGTGGTTTAAAATACAAATTCCCACAGCAAACCCCTAGAGATTCTGATTCAGCAGGTTTTGCTGGTGTTGTTATGTTCTAGGTCACAAAAATACTTCCAGATAGAGGTGAAAATAGGCTTGAGTAGATGACGTGTGAATGTGAACAAAATTCATGAATATTCTACTTGATTCTCCTCTTAGATAAGTCCAATCTTTATAATATATGCAATGGAATATAGTTACCTCAAATCTACATGCAAAAATGTTTAGATAAAATGTCTCATGCCTTTTAAATCTATAAAATTCCTTAACTTTACATGACGTAGACAAAATAAATCAACAGTTTTTTCATAGTTTACCAAAACTGTCTGTATTTTTTCCTTTGGTATGAGTTAAGATGCTTTAAGTAACAGAATGCCCAATAAAAATCAGCTCAAACAATGGCAGAAAAACCACCAGAACAAAATCTCCTCATCTCTTTCTGCTAAGAAGAAACTGGGACCTGGACGTAGCCTACTGGCAAGTCTGTATACATACAGTAGGTGTGTTTAACACATTAATAAAGTCTGTATCCATACAGTAGGTGTGTTTAACACATTAATAAAGCATGCTTATTTAAGTAAAAATGTAACAACATGGGAAAACACAGTTTAATACATTAGTGACTGGCAAACATTAACAATGAGCAATAAAATGAAGAGTAAATGGCTAAAACTTTAAGTTTTACATAATAAAATCTTATCAGTAAAAACTCAACTGGCACTCAGGTTTATTCCTACATTTTGATGTAACTCCCTTATTGCCCACCTTGTTTGTTCAAGACAAAGACAAGTTAAAAGATCACACCTGCACTAAATCACAAATGAAAGTTGTCGTTAAGTGCCATCGAGGCGGTTCCAAGGAGCAGTTGGTGAGTTTGAACTGCCGATCTTGCAGTTCAAACAGCTTTGCTGTCTGGCGCATTAACCCACGGCGCCACACCAGGACATCACAAATGAAAGAGATCCTAATAATGACTCTATGGATTCCTTGGGGAAACTCCTTAGTGGTTTGGGGGATTTCTGATATCACTTTATAACTTTTTTATTTTTGCTTCTCATGAGAAAGATACGATCAACAGTTTACTATTGTCTGTTATTCTCAACAATGTTCTATAGGATCAGAGTGGTCTGCTTCAGACCACACAATATATTGTAAACAAGGAAAAAAAGAACACGTAACTTTTGTTAAATTCTGTATTAAAACTTTGTCAGAAATTTCACTTGTTTGAAAGTTTTCAATTAAAAAAAAAAAAATCAAAACACAATGGAGGTGGAGGAGGTGATACAGCCCTGTTCTCAAATATTCTGGCTGTGATGAGCAACTTCTGCACTGGTTCAAAATTTCTACTCTCAGAAAAGTAATAAAAAAGGTCAAACACTTTCCCCTGTACAATAGGAACTGGCTGAGACTCAAAGGCAAGCAGCAGTATTAGCTTTCCTCAAAGATGGAGCAGTTCTGGGAACTTACTCCACATATATCTTAAGACCCAATGACAACATATTTAGTAAATCCTGCTGTGACGTTGTAAGATAAAGCATGGGACTGCAAGGTTGGTTTGAAGGTCAGCAGTTCAAACTCACCAGCTACTCCTTGGAAATCCTCTACAGGGTTGCAATCAGTCGGAACAGATTTGACAACATTTAACAACAATACCTGAATTATAATCGCTAATTCATAGGGGAAAAGAAAAAAGGAGAGAAACAAGCAATCTAAGAACAGCAAATAGGCAAATGATTCATATAACTTTTAGTTGTCTCTAACACTAAAATAAATCAACACACACAGCAACAAACTAAATCCCCAAATAAATACAGACCTATTAGATTAAAGATAGGAGTATAATTAATGCATTTATAATTAAAATGTTTGAATCCATATTAAGTTTGGAAATACATTTTAAAAAGTTCATATGATAGCTCACTATGCTACTTAAAATGAGTAATATTTGTGTGTGTTTTTTTAATAGACACATAGATAAGGAAATAGAGAAAAGGGTCATTTATACCATGAGCCAGAGTAACCAACTGAAATACAAAGAGAATTCAAATAAATGCACACGGTTAGATAATTAAAAAACGCAGAGACATAGAAAGTGAAAAGTGGAGCCCACTCAAGCCCTACCAATTGACTCAGGCAGTTTTTTATCAACTGTTTTACATACATAAATTATTAAAAATCCCCTGCTTTTCAGTGAAGTAAAATAAACAAACCATCCAACTTTATACATAACAGGGTCTTGTTTTTTTTACAGAGAAAAGAGTCTATTTTATGGAGAAACATTGCTTTTCTACAACACTTGAGGATGCTGTGGCTAACATCATACATTTTAAAACATTCATGAAGATGTCATCTCTGGTTATTGCTGGGTGTAATGAAATTAAAGTTCCTTTCCCAAATGAGAAAAAACCTATTTATTTGCGTGTTTAGTACTCAAGTCCTAACCTCTGGAGTTTCTCACCATTAGATTAAAGTAACTGGCATTTTACTTAAAAATATAAGAAATAAAAAAACACTAAGTACCAACTTTGAAATTACAAAAAGATTAAAAGGCAGAACTGATGCAAAGATAACTTAGTTCTATCATGGGATACTGTGGGAGTAAACATTTTGAGCAAAACTCAGTGATGACTTTTTGTGGACACTGTCTTGGACACACCTACAATAAATACTGCAACTCAACAATCATGTCTTTTTCTGATTCATGTCCCCAGCTCCCAGAGAGATTACTCTCATTTCTTTACTCGTTTTAAGTCTTCCCACAAGTTGGCAGCTGATCTTACTTTCTAATTGATTGAAATAATTGACATCGTCTGACATGTTCTCTCAATTACTACTTTTACTATCTTTAGTAGTCAGCCTCCAGGATGGCACCTAATACTCCTGAGCCAGAACCTTCTACCTTGTTTAGTGCCTCCAAATCTGTTCTGACTCATAACGACTCTGTATAGGGTTTACGAGCAGCAAGATGGTGGGTTGGAACCACTGACCTTGTGGTTAGCATCCAGTGCCTATCCTATAGTGCCATACCAGCACTCCTACTTAAACTGTCTTAAACATAAATGTTTATTGTTGTTGTAAACACTACATTTAGGTATGATTTGTTATGTTGTAATACATAGCTACTACACAGTCTCAAAATTTCTCCTTAATGTCACACATTTCTTTTTCAAATCTATGAAGATGAACCACCACCTCCATTTCTTCCTCAAAAGTTACTGTAATCCAGTTGAGTTTTCCTAATGCATGCAAATATTATTTAAGGCCTCTGTAATCTAAAAGGCACTCTTCCCTCATGTATTCCCATCTTTCTCCTTTTGTCAAACTTCCTTAGAGATTCCACACCATGAATCATGCAATGAAAACTGCTTTCTCAAAGGTCAATCGACAGTCTCATAATTGCTACATCAATAGTGTCCGTTTCTGTTTCTTTCTCATCCCTTTGATCTCTATGCAGCTCTTTGCAATCAGAAATCTTACATCCTTGGATTGATTCTATGACAAAAAAATTCTCCTTATCTCTGACTCAAGATCTCTGGACTTTTTTTTTTTTTTTTTACTTTTTTCATGGGAATCTTTTATTCATACCCGTTTAAACATATGCATTTCTCCAAGATTCTGATTTTAGTTGCTATCTTTTTCCAAAGTAGGCACGATGACAGCAACAACAGAAGCAAGCCTTAGCGGGGTGGATCTGTGGGATAAGCATTGGACTGCAAACCACAAGGCCAGCAGTTCGAACCCATCACCACTCCACAAGAGAAACCTGTGGTGTTCTGCTCCTGTAAATATTTACAGACTCTCAAACCCTATACAGGGTTGCTATAGGTCAGAACTGACTTGACAGCAATTAACAGCAAAACATGGGCTAGGCTTTGTGTGAAGCTTTTCACCATCACATATAGAATCTCACACACATTTAACCTTTCCATTAACCCTTTGGTGTCAAAAGATACTCAGCAAGTCTAGTAATCTATCATTTTAGTCAAGGTTTCTTTCCCTTCCCAGGAGTAAACTGCTTTCCAAATACTTCACCCTTTCATTCTTCATCATCACTTCAGCAACCAGAACAGTGCTCAATATATATAATAGGTGTTTATGGAGCACATGGTAGGACAGTTGTCGCACACATGATTGGAAACCTCCCATACAGTCTGTCTCTTTTTGAGATTGTTGTTAAGTGCTGTAGAATTGCTTCCAACCCATAGCGACCCTGGATAAAATTTTCATAGAGTGGAGCGGCTGGTGAGCTTGAACGATCAACCTTCCAGTTCAAACTGACATTGCTCTCCAGCGCATTAATCCACAGCGCCACACCAGAACTCCCTTTTGGGATTACATGATCTGAAATCACAAACACACTGTTTTGTGTTTCAATTGTTTTAATTAGGACTTCAACTTGTTTATCATTTTTTTAAAAACCTATGTATTCTATTCAATATGGAGTCCTTGTGTGGACTAATTTGCAGAAGAAAAATTGAATACCAAATTGTTTATTACCCTATCCACCCTGTTACTAAATGAGAGAACCCACATGAGAAATTCCATTCCGGGACACACTGTCTACCTGCATGAAGCAATTTTCATTGTTCTCATAGCAGGATTATTTACCTATATTGGAAAATTTATAAATTACATTTATCTTTTTTACATTGCAAAGTAGAGCTAAAACTGAAGTTCGATTACAAGTATATTGCCTCTTATGTTTTGCAAGTTTGCATTTAATGATTTTCTCAGTTCCTGACCCATTTTTATTTTATTGATTATACCGAGTTATGTTTTATTGTGAGTTTTCTAGAAAACTACATAAATTCAATTTATATAAAATTCAACATTAAACTACCTCTTCTATGACATATTATTTATAAGCTGAGTGTAGACTTCTTTTTAAGTTATCATTTTCCCTTGGAGATACAAATTTAGCCAGTAAACAAAACTCCAATATTTCTTTGAGCTATAATAATGTGTTGTGTTATATAGAATTAGCACTGGACTGGTGACTGCCAAGGTTAGCAGTTCAAACCCATGAGCCACTCTTGAAAACACAGTACAGGGTCACTGTGAGTGGGAACCTACTCAAAGGCACACAACAAGAAGATGAACTCAGCTCTTTAATACCCATTGGTCAGAATGACTTCTTTAAACTAAATTTTAATTTGAGGTTTTTCTTTTCAGTTGATAAATAATTTTGAAGTGAGTTCCCAGGGAGTAGACTGGGCCTTTTATATAGATTGTTATGACATGTGTTCAGAATGATAGGAATATATGGTCCCAAATACAAAAGGCTTTTACATTTTTAAAAATGTAACTTGAGGAGGAGGGAGAAAGTATCATTATCCAAGCTGCTTATGTGCAACCCACATGCCCATACTCACACAAAAAGCTAAGTGTCAGTTGTTAAGATGTCAGACACCATAAAATCCTGGCCATCTTTGGAGAACACCAAACACTTAGTAAAGTAGTTACTCAATGTCTGGATACTATTATAAGCTTCTGTAGTATTTATAACTCACAAAATACTTCTACATCTCACCAAAAAACATTTGACTAGCATGACCAAGTATAAACTGATGGGAAGATCCAAGTATTGCAAAAGACGGGATAGTCTTTTCTTTTTTCCAGAGAATAGAGAGATAAAGAAAAGAAAACACCCAAGGTCTGTTTTCAAATAAATGTCCGATTCTAGCCATGTAGATTGATGTGACTAACAATTTCTGGTTTCCAGTCTCAGATGGGCTCTTACCATTTGGCAGGCAACGCTTTATTTGCTTTCACACTGCCTTCAACAGCTGTTCTGATTTCTGCCACTCTCCTTAATCGACCTACCTACCAATTCCTACTGTCCCCGAGTGGTCCTAGAGCTCCAATCTTAGTCATAGCTGTGTCCATTCTTACTTAATTCTTCCTTTTAGTCTACAGAAGATAAGGTGCCCATCACCTTCTATTCTGTGTCCCTTGACCCTTACCTGAACAACTGGTCTCCTTCCTGAATTTTCAACCACTTGTCAGGCTGCCAAACACACTTTAGTCATGCTCATTCTTGGATGTGTTCTGTCAGTGAATTTTTCCCTTTCCCTTCTTGGCCCAAGGCTATTTGTACTTCCTTACTCCCTCCCATTCCTTCACTCCTCAACTAACTTCCTAAGTGCTGGACCTTGACTCCCTAACTGATGAAGCCAAGGATGTCTCCTAGTATGCATCTCACTAGGACTGTGTAGTACCTGACACCAGTGAGCATTCTTTTCTCCTGGTTTTGTCATCTCTCAGTCCTCTGGCTCTCTTAAGCTAGCTATTTCCTTCTAGGGCTTCACTGTAAGCTCAGCGGTTCCAACTCACCAGTTGCTCCCCATAGCAGAAGGCTGAGGCTGTCTGCTCTCATAACGATTTACAGTTTGAAAGCCCTATGGAGCAGTTCTACTCTGTCTCATAGGGTCGCTACGCATCTGAATCCACTTGACGGCAGTTTAATAACAATATTGCTATTTAAAATAGATCTATATGCCTTGGTGTGGCACTGTACGATAAGGAGAAGACCTCAATGTTGGTTTGAATCTTAAGATTGGTGGTTCAAACTCACCAATCGCTCCTCGGAAACCCTATACAGGTCGCTGAGTCAGAACCAACTTGACTGCATTTAACAGCAACAACAAATATTTGTTGATAAATGTCTAATCTTTATCTTTCTTGCACCGCATGTGTTTATAAAACATTTGTGTATCTTCTTTGGAGAAATATTTAATATTTCCTGCTCATTTTAAAAGTGGGTTATTTGTCTTTTAGTATTGAATTGTAGTTCTTTATATAGTCTAGATATAAATCTCCTGTTGTTGTTGTGAAGTGCCGTTGAATCGATTCTGACCAATAGTGACCCTGTATAGGGTTTCTGAGGAGCAGCTGGTGAGCCTGAACCACTGACCTTTCAGTTCAAATGGCTTTGCAGTCTGGTGCATTAACCCACAGTGCCATACCAGGACTCCTGCAAGATACATTGTCGTTGTCGTTAAGTGCCGTTGAGTCGGTTCCGACCCATAGCGACCCTGAACAGGGTTTCCGAGGCTGTAAATCTTTACGGGAGCAGAAAGCCTCATCTTTCTCCCGTGGAGCAGCTGGTAGTTTTGAACTGCTGACCCTGTGGGGTTTGCAGCCCGATTAGTAACCACTACGCTAAAAAGTTTACTCATTTTCATAGAGAGGGAAAAAGAACTTTCAACCATTCACCTAGCAAACACTGTAGAACTAAAGGGTATTATGTAATAATAATAATAAACAATTTAATATTGTTGTTGCTATTAAATGCTGCCAAGTCAGTTCCAACTCACAGCATCTCTGTAAAGGATTTCCAAGGTTAAATCTTTGCCAGAGCAGAAAGCCTTATCTGTCTCTCTCGGAGCACCTAGAAGTTTTGAACTGTTGACCTTGTTGTTAATAGCCCAGCTTGTAATCCACTACACTATCAGGACTCCAAACTTAATATTAGGTAGTATTTTATAATTCTTGACCTAGTTCTCAAACGGGCTGATAATAAAAACTGTTTCTGAGATCCATAATCTAAGGCCTACAGAACTAAGTAAAATTGCTTCTGACTTTGTTATTTTTCTATCCCTGTTTTTTCTGTGCCTAATCTTTCTTACTGGTTTTAAATCAATGTGCTCTCCCTGTGCTGCTTTTAAACTTACAAGCAAGCTGTGTTAAATTCTTCTTAGGCAAATATGTTTATGCATAAATTTCTTAAATTTCACATCTAAGATTACTACCCAGTCTCTAACTATCTGTAGGTCTTCCCCTGCTATGAGGTTATCAGTAGATACTCGGGTAGTGTACTAGGCTGCCTGAAGGAACTGCTGAGCCTGATGCAGATTTGGCAAGGCTCACAATGACAGAAGAGGAAAATAAGGGATTACAATGAACTCAGAAGGAATCGTGGGATTTTGAGTTATTGTGGCTGCTGTAACACATTACAACAAACTTGCTGGTTTAAAAGAACAGACATTTAGTCTCTCAGAATTCTGAAGACCAGAAATTTGAAATCAGCATTGTAGGATAAGCATGGGACTGCCAACCACAAGATCGGTACTTCAAATCCACCAGCTGTGCTCAGAAACCCTATACAGGGTTACTATGAGTAGGAACTGACTCAACAGTACTTGACAACAAGAGGCCAAAACCAGGGTGTTGGCTGGGCGAGGATTCCTTCAGAGAAGAATCTGTTCTCTGTCTCTTTCAGTTTCTGGTGGCTGCTGGCTTCACTCCAATTTTAGATTTGTGAACATAACACATCAATCTTTGCCTCCAAAGTCACACTGTCTCCTCATCTTCAGTCTGCAAGATCTAGGGTCTACCTGGATAATCTAAAATAATCCCATCTCAAGAGCCATAATTTAATCACATCTGCAAAGTCTTCATCATAAAAGAGAACATTCACAAGTTCTAAGGATTTGGATATTATCGATATGCATGGTGTTAAATGCTGTCAAGTCAGTTCTGGTCCATAGCAACACTGTATAGGTTTTCCAAGGAGCAGCTAGTAGGTTTGAATCACCAACCTTATAGCTAGCAGTCCAGTGCTCATCCTACAGCATCATACCATGTCTCCCAAAACCACAAATAGTAGGAGGAATAAAACAAGCTGAATATATTAATTCTTTTATAATTACTTATAAAGATATGATATAAATCATTCAAACAGAACAAGAGGATATTAAATGGTTTAAAATCAGGAAAGGTGTACACCGGGGCCGTATTCTTTCACTATATTCAATCTGCATGCTGAGTAAATAATTCTAGAAGTGGGATTATATGAAGAAGAGTGTGACAGGAAGATTGATTAACAACCTGCAATATGTAGACGATAAAACCTTGCTTGCTGAAAGTGAAGAGGACTTAAAATACTTACCGATGAAGATCAAAGACCACAGCTTCAGTATGGGTTGCATCTTAATGTATAGAAAACAAAAAATCCTTACCACTGGACCAATAAACAACATCATTACAAATGAAGAAAAGATAGAAGTTGTCAGAGACTTCATTTTGCTTGGATCCATAATGGAAGCAGCAGTCAAGAAATCAAGGACGTACTGCATCAAGCAAATCTGATGCACGAGACATCTTTAAAAAGTGCTTAACAGCAAAGATATCAGTTTGAGGACTAAGGTGCGCCTGACCCAAACCCTGGTATTTTCAATAACCTCATATGCATGTGAAAGTGAATAAGGACCACAGAACCATAGAAGAATTGATACATTTGAGTTATGGTGTTAGAGGAGAATACTGAAAGTTCTATGGACTGCCAGAAGAACAAATCTCTGATGGAAAAAGTATATTCAGACTGTTCCTTAGAAGCAAGGATGGAGTAATTTCGTCTCTTGTACTTAGACATATATTAGGAGGGACCAGTCCCTGGAGGACATTATGCTTGGTAAAGTGGAAGATGAGCGAAAAAGAAGAACCCCTAGCACGATGATGCACTGACACAGTATCAGCAGCGATGGGCTCAAGTGTAACAACCATTGTGAGGGTGGGGAAGGACCAGGCTGTGTTTCGTTCCATTGTGCATAGGGTTGCTGTGTGTCGGAATCAACTTGATGGCACCAAACAACAACAACAACCCTAATAATAGGTCAATTCTTAAAACTGCAAAGAGTTCTTTATTTTTTAATTAACTCTTTAGGGAAGTGAAAAAAAAAAAATTGAAAATGAGAACCTCTCTGACCAACTAGGAAACAGTTGAATGAAGTCTCCCAACACACATCTTTTGTTCTGGAATTTTAATTTGCATGTGTAGAATGATTTTTTTTTTTTTTTTCACTATTTACTAGGATATGAGATTAAGTCATCCATATCTGATGAGTTTTATATGTTAAATATTGTTGTTGTTGTCAGGTGCCATCATGTCGGTACCAACTCATAGCGACCTTATGCACAGCTGAACGAAACACTGCCTGATCCTGGGTATTGCTACAGTTCTCCCTTTCTTGCCAGAAGCAAGTTGTACTCAAAGGAAAAATGTGTTTTTGAAACATACTTTCTTATTAACCTAAACTATAATATCAGAGATTTATTCTCAAGGCAAAAGTATGCTTTTCCTTGAGGAAAGTTTATGCTTGTATCCAAAACATACCTTTTTTTCTGACAGAAGGGGATGAAAGAACCCCTCAAACCTCACAATTCTTCTGCACTGAAAAGGAAACCAATGATGTATATTAGGTAGCATATGATCCATCTACAGACATCAAAAAGACTGGGAGAGTATCCTGATCCTCTGCCACTGGTAACCAACCACGCTAAATGATGGTTGAGGAAGGAATTCCGTAAGTGAGTCACAGAATCTGTGTTCTACATGGTGGGTTTCTACCATCACAGAATAGACCTTTAGATTTATCCTTGAGAAATTCCAGAAACAAAAGATTCAGGAGTTACAGAATATGGTAGGATTTTACAAGACATGTATTCAGCAGGTGATTAAATGTTCAACCGTTTGTGCCACCCAGTAAAGCCTCCATTTAAGTAGGTGTCAGAAATTTAACAGGTGTCAGAACAAGAGCTTAAATTGTTAACCAAATTAAAATATCAATTATTTAAAGAGAGGGAAAAAAAAGTCCCTGAAGTTATTGGGTGGGCCTGTGGAGCAGTTGGTAGGTGAGTTATTTCCGTGTTAGTCTGAATGTGTTTCATGGAGGAAGTAGAAAACTTCAAGTATTCAAGGGCATAAAGGCCATTCTATAAGCTCCCTGGTAGCAATCAGGATAATGTGGGAAAGAGAGGGAAAAAAATTCAAATTTAGCACAGGACAAGTGGACCGAACAATTAATGACGAGGGATCACATTGAGGGTATTATGGCACACTACAAATAAAACTGCTTCAAGGCTCAGACCCCATGGAAAAACTGTGTCACATTTGGCAGTGAGAATACACCAACAGCTAGTCAAACGAAACAAAAGCATTTCAGAGGCTCCAGAGTCTGATGTGGCATTTTTTTGCATTCTAATAGAAGAGCTTAACACAGGTGGGGAGAAGATGTTTCTATCTCGACAGAATGGAAGTTCACTGTTGTTCTTATTTTCAGTTGTATTATGACCCACAGCCCTTATTTTTTATTTCTTAAATTGATGTCACCTGAGATACACGGCACACAGCTGAAAGTGCTGAGCGAGCCAGGCAGGACTGAACCTATGCATCGGACTTATTAAAAGGATCTCATGTGACAGGTGCTAGCAAAGGTCTGGATGTTTGAGGCCAGGATTAAAGTGAAGAAATAAAAGCAGGGAGGGAAAAAACAAAAAATCCAACGATGGAGAGACTGAAACCACAAATAAGATTCTTAGATTAAACAGTAGAGCTACAAATGCAGGAGTATTTGATAAAAAATTGCTGAGGATCCACAGGAGAAAGGAATCAAGACCCACAATCCAGAGAGATTGGTATACCCTGAAATCAAGGAGGTGAACCTGGGCTGCATTAGCAAAGCACTGAGGAAACCAGACTAGGATCAAACTCATGTGGACTTGTTCAGGCAGGTTGCAATTGTTGCAAGTGCCACAGAGTCAACTTCGACTCATAGAAATCCAGTATAGGGTTTTCAACTGCTCTGGTAATGTAGTGGTTACGAATCGGACTGCTAACTTCAGGGTCAGCTGTTTGAAACTACCAGCTGTTCCACGGGAGAAAGATAAGGCTTTCTACTCCTGTAAAGATTTACAGCCTTGGAAACTGTACAGGGTCGCTATGAGTCAGAATGGACTCCACGGCACATAACAACAACAACCTAGCGGTTGGACTTCAGGTGTAGCACTGTTGGTTAATGCACTGGACTGCAAAGTCCACTTGAACTGAGAGGCCTGCGGTTCAAGTTCACTAGCTGCTCTTCGGAAACCCTATACAAGGTCGCTATGGGTCGGAACCCAACTCGACGGCACTTAACAACAAGAACAACTTTGCGGTTAGCAGTTCAGTGCTCTACTACAGTGCCACACCAGGACTCCCGAGGTAGTTTAGTGGTCATCTATTAATGGCTAATTAAGAAGTAAAGTTATGCCAGGTTAGGATGAATAATGGACTAATGCAATGGGGCTTCCAAAATTTCAAGGAAAAATTCCATCAATTTTTAATGATGTTTTCATGAACTTTTGGAAACTTCCTCTATGCCCTTTCTGCGCCCCCCCTCTAAAAAATTAATCTTTTATTGTATTTTATGTGATACAAAGCAAATCAGGTTCCCTTGCAACAATTTTTAAACTGTTCAGTGTGATTGGTTACAATTTTAACAATGAGTCCATTCTGTTCCATTTCCACTGATCTAGTACCTCTTCCCCTCTATGCCTTCTTGCCTTTGCTTTTGGATAAATGTTGATGGTTTGGTCCCATATGATTGATTCATTGATTAAGGGAGCACATGACTCATGGCTGACACTGTTTAGTTTATTCACCAATCTATTATTTGGCTGAAATGTAACCAGCAGAAATAGTTTCAGTTCCAAGTTCAAAGATAATCACAGGGTGATAGTTTTGGGGTTCCTCTAATTTCTATTGGTCCAGTAGGTCTGGCCCTTTACAGGAATTTGTTTTGTTCAACATTAAATTTTTTCCCCATTCTACCTGGGACTTTTATACTGTGTCCCTGGGTGCTGTGATAGTTGAGCATAACATAGTTCTTCAAATCTCAGGTTAGACGAAGCTACAGTTCATATGGGATATGAGTCCCATGGACTAGTTTCTTCTTTGAGCCTTTGGATTTCCTTTTCTTTCACTCCATACTGTGCAGGGTCACTATGAGTCGGAACCGACTCCACGGTACTTTAACAACAACAACAACATACAAATAGAGACCAATAACTGTATCTTAGATGGCCACTGACAAGCTTTTATGGGCTTATATACTTTGGCATACTGCTCTTAAATCATTGATTTTCCTGAGAGCTCATTAAAACAAAGGGAGTTTATGTCAAGTTAGCTAACTGACCTTAAATGTGTCAAAAAGCCACCGTCTTAGGAAATGTAATCGAGAGCCAAAGTACAAGATAGTTCCATCTGATGATCTGACCTAAATACTTTGTCATTTATAGGTTACCCAGGGCCAAGCCACATTCACCAACTTTATAATGGACCATACAGTTCCAGAGCTCTTGGGTATAAATAATTAACAAAATTATATCGTAGCTAGAGAAGAATTACTGACAATTTTCAAAAAAAGTTCCTTGACAATTCGTATTACTGCTTCAGTATGGAGATGCTAATAATTAATGAGTTTTTCTTTAAAATAGTATGAAAAAGAACTTTAAAAATAAGAACACTAATTTAAATGTGTTTCTTAAACAAAAATAGTACAAAACTGAACTTAAAAAAAAAATTAAAATTTTCCCCCAAAAGTAGAGGAAAAAAACCAAAAATAAAAGATGAAAACAAACTACTTCAGTAAACATTTGTTGTTGCTGCTAAGTGCAGTTGAGTCAGTTCCAATTCATAGTGATCCTGTATAGGGTTTCTGAGGAGCAGGTGGTGGGCTTGAACTGCCAACCCTGAGGTTCAAATTGACCTTGTGGTCCAGTGCTTATCTTACTACGCCACACCAGGACTCCAATAAACATTTGTTATTATTGTTGTTCAGTGTCATTGAGTTGATTCTAATCTATAGCAACCTTGTATAGGAGTAGCTGGTGAGCCTGAATCACTGACCTTAGGTTCAAAATGACTTTGTAGTCCAGCACATTAACCCACAGCACCACACCAGAACTCAGTGAGAGTCAACTGTACATTGTTGGGTTTCTATTAAGTTAAGGGTATATTACAACAAAGCCACCAGCCCCTCCCCCGACAAAAACAACAACAACAAAAACCTGAAGTTGTTTATACTTCTTGTTATGAAGTGCAGTTGAGTAGGTTCTGACTCACAATGACCCTGTATAGGGTTTCCAGGAGCAACCAGTGGGCTGGAATTGCTGAAATCCAGTGCTTATCCTACAGCACCACACCAGGACATACTTCAAGGTATTAATTTTCTTGATTCAAAGGTTACATGGATCTGTCCAGTGAATTGACCTAACATGATGTCTGCTCTACCTCCTAACACGATGTCTGTTCTACCTCCTAGTTCAATGAGTAGTGCCTGAGGTCTTAAAAGCTGTAGAAGAAAGCCCATGGACACTGACCTAGCCACGGAGGGCTAGAGCTGAGATTGAAGTGTCCAGCTGATATGAAGTGGGGGAATATGCACAAGAACGCCCAAACTTGCCAATAGTACCCACTTGACCTAGCATCAATAGGTTGTTGATCAGAGGTTGACTAGAGGAAGATAAAGAAATTTGATAAAGGATGCAAGTGTGAATTGCTACAATTTGATGGCTTGACCCATAGTTAGGGATGTAGTACCTCAAAATAATAACCAAGAGGGAAGGAGCCTTCACATCAAGGATCAAACCTATCCCCTTGGTATACAGGATTGATAGGGACGAGCAACTTATTGACATTGGTTACCTAAAATGGGGGGGGGAGGGCTATAAAGGCACAAAGTGGCTGGCTTACAAGTTTTCATGAGGGACTTGAATATCAAAGTGTGGGCGAGGTAGAATCCCCACTAAATACTTTTCATCTTGTCTAGATGGATCTGGTAAAAGGAAATGGGGATAGGGTTCTTTTGATACAATAGTGAGTAATTGCTATCATGACTACTTGCGATTGTCACAACTGTAAGGGCAGAAGTTGTGTAATATAGAGGGGAGAGTAGTTAATCTTACAGTCCAGGAACAAAGGCCCCTAGACCATCAAGAGAGAAGAGTATGAGCAGAACTTGAGACCCTAATCAGAGAAGCAGCGACACCAGAAATGGAGGCAGAGATGACATGGAGAAAAAGAGAAGCTGAATGAAGACTTTAGACTGATAGAAAGAGAAAGACTTTGTGCTGGCAGCCAGGAGGCAGACTTGCAAAATATGCCCTTTGGTTGTTTAAATTATTATATATTCCTAAATGTTTTTGTGTACAGTAACCCATCCCCTCCAAAATAAATAAAATAAAATAAAATAAAAAAACCAGGGAATAGAAGCAAAAACTGTTAAATGATGATGCATGGAGGGGATTGTAATCATAGCAATGAAACAATGAGTGTAAAACCAATGTTCTCCCATGGAAACTATTACTCAATTCATAATTGTTGTGATGTGCCGTGGAGTCGGTTCCGACTCACAGAGACCGCGGAACAGCTGGTAGTTTTGAACGGCTGACTGCAAGGTTTGCAGCCCGATTCGTAGCCACTATGGTAACTCATAATAAAAGCTTAAAAAACAACTGCTGTAGACCATCTAGGATATAACAGTTTCTAATTGCCTGGACCAGAGGTGGTAGTGGTGGTGGTTATGTGATGTGGAGTGAGTGAGTTTCGACTCATAGCAACCCTGCATAGGGTTTTCAAGGCTATAGATTTTTATGGGAGCAGAAAGCCTCATCGTTCTCCTTCGAACAGCTGGTAGCTTCGAACTGCTAACCTGGATGTTAGCAGCCCAACTCGTAACCCCTACGCTATCAGAGGAGACCCAAGAATCAGAGAAGAAAATGGATTGCAGATCTAATTGCCTCCATGAACTACTACTTCCCTTGACATCCAGAAGGAATGAATGATACCAGATATTGCCCAAACTTAACTTGACCATATTCATGCAACATCACTAGGGATTTTCTAGCACCATTGAGTTTTATAACGGCTAAGGAAATAAATGCTTCTTTCATTGGTGGATATTAAATAAGTGAGTTGATGAACTCAATGATTTGAAAATGAACAAAATATTCAGATGTTTCTTAATCTCTATAAATCTAGCAAAGACATTCTTTCCACTAGTGACTTATCTTTCCATATTCCCCCCTCCTTTCAATTCCCCATTATTTTTCCTTTCTCCTTTAAATAGACCTTCTAATAATTATCTACATATCTTCTACTGAGGGTCCATGAAGGTCCATCATCAGAGACAAATGAGACAAAATGAAGAGAAATAGCACAAAATGCGACATTGCCATATATTTTCATGAATATCTACCATCTACAGTAAACATGGAAGTGGGGGGAGGAGTTGCAATCACATCTAGGTCATCTTTAGTAGATCACCAAAGATCACGCAGGCAGGGCTAACACATTTGAAATATTAAAAAAGAAAAAAAAATTAAAAGTTAATAAAAAACTCTATCCTTTAAAAGCAACATTCTCCCCGCCCCCCCCCACAGCTACTTGTGAATGACTTGCAGCTTTCATAAAATAATCCTATTACTTTAGAAACCTTAAATGAACTTCCTATTGCCATGGCAAAGTATTACACTAAAAATAAGTGAAGATAAACAGAGTATGCATTCTGTCCAAGGTCATACAAGTGAGTCAGTATTAAGAAGTGGGACTAGATTTAAGTATTACCACCCAATCCTCACCTCTAACTGCTAACCTTCCCTTTTCATGAACACACAAGCTTAAGTATACACCCACCTCCTTCACATGTGCCAATCCTGGAAAATGGCACAGTGGGGGCAGTTCACAAAATAAAGATATTTCAGGAAAGCATCACATAATTGCCTGGCATTTGAAGGTACTAAGTTTTGAGTATTCTCTTCCTAGTCTTCCCACGCACTCCTTTCCCCTAACATCATTTTCACTGGAACTCCTCAAAATATGTTCTATGCCTCAAATACCTTACCGGACGCTCATATTTATTAGTAAACATCATTTCTCCCCAAGGAAATCAATGTGGTAATTTTATGCTTCCTTTACAAATCTTAAAAAGGATTGTAACCGTTTATTTCAAGCAGAGTGATGCAATTTTAATCTCCAGGGGAATATGGGAAGACCTGGTCTGGTTGCCAAGTTAATCTATTATAAATATAAAATCAAAATGATAATATATTAATTATACTTTATACAATTTATCACATGATATTATGGGAATTTATATCATATAAAAAAGAAAACCACAGAAGTCCCTCCTCCCCCCTTTAATTCTGTGGTAGAACATGAACACTTTGAAAAACAAAATATAATCATGAAACATTTAAGTACAATTATCCCCCTAGCAATCACCATAATATGAACTCAGGAAAAAGGCAAGTCTAAAAAGGCAAAACTAATGATTGTGCTCCAAACATTTCTATAGCTAATTCAATAACTACAAATAGAACAAATTCTAAGTATGAATACTGAATAATTATTAAACCTTACATTTTACAGAGTTGTCAATCTCATTTTATTTTACATTATTTTCAATGACCCTTACTGTATTACAAAGCAAACTTGTTTTAGAACCACTTATTTAACAAAATGTAGATGTTACTGCAACACACATTTCCTATTTTCTTTAAAGAATTATTACTATATGCAAAATAGGTCCTACCTTTACTTTATCGTATAGGAATTTCGTTAAAATACTAGTATAAAAATGCTAGTTCTTCCAAACAGACAAATCCTGAAGCCTCTCAGAACACAATTCTGTCAGCATTATTCAGCACCAGTGAGCAAATGAGATTTGTGGAGAACATGAAGGAGTATCATCATAGCAATTTATGAACTTGTCACCTCAGAAACATAGGAAATATTTCAGAAGAGTGAGATTTAGACTGCAGAAACAATTTTCTCCCAATCTCAGCTAAGTAACTTGCTACCCAGAGCTTCAGCTTAGGACGAAACAAGCGGCAGATATAAGAAAAGACATAGCCTTGGTAGGAACAACTGATTGATTAATGCAACATAAAATAAAACAACTAATTAACTCACCAGATAGCCTTTTGCTAAAAACCCTGCATTGTCCTCTATGTCTCAGGCTTCTGCTTTACAAAGACAAATTACATGCTCTCTGACAGAATGATGACAAAAGGGCACACCGTGATCTCTTTTTTGCTCTTCCCAGTAGAAGAAAACTGAAGCACACTGCAATCTCTAAGAGTAAGTACTTCATATGAGCATGCTCAGTATTTAATTTAAATGACTTGGTATTTCATCTCAGCATGTGATGCCCTACTTCCCAACAAACTCAGAGACCTGCAAATTCAACTGAAGATCATTAACTGCAGTACACTAAACAGACCACCAAATGATAATT
Source organism: Chrysochloris asiatica (assembly GCF_000296735.1). NCBI lineage: Eukaryota > Metazoa > Chordata > Mammalia > Afrosoricida > Chrysochloridae > Chrysochloris > Chrysochloris asiatica. The sequence continues at coordinate 2,231,002 of NW_006408604.1, forward strand.
GACTTGTTTTTAACTTCATGATTTTTGTGGTTCATTTAACTTGATGTAGCTGGAAATGATTATTTCTACATTTAATTTCAAGACATGCAGGATATGATGATCCCTAAAAGTAAATATGACCACTGATAAATTAAGCAAATTATAAGCCATCTATATTTTACTTTCTAATTCCTTATCCTGTTCATATGCCTATTTACCAAATAAAATAACCTGCAAATGATGTAGTGGTATTTTCTAACTTATCCTCTGGAGAGTTTAATAAACTAAAATCTTCAGTGTTTTTCTTAAAATTGTTTGCTTTCTTAAACTTAAAGCAACAGATTTTTTCCTCATCCACAGAGCAACACACATATATATCAGTAATGATTATATAACTACAGACCTCACCCAAATGTTGATTAATCTGTAAAGCAGGGTTTTTAAAAGTATGCATTTTTTTTAAGAATAGCTTTTACTAAAATGCCACAAAATCACCCATATGCTTTGCATGTTTATTTTATCAAACATATAATCTGCCTGATTATTTAAGTAAATTGCTGCAATGGCCCATATAGTTTTACATAGTGGAAATAATGGGCAGGAAATTTAAATTCTGTTCACTGTGCCCATTTCAAACTTCCAAAAATAGACCTCTAGTACAGCAGACACAGTTTTACCAAACCCAAGAAGACAACTCTTGCATACCCACTTCCTATTTTTACCTTGGACAAAAAACCCAAACTGGGAAGTGCTGGTGTGCTTGACACATGGTAAGGCCAGGATGGCGTGCCAATGATCACGCAGGGATGACCCACTGCCTGTAAATGGGTCCACTCATTCCTTTTTGTTTTTAAATTTTGATTTGGGTAAAAGTTTACAGAGCCCATTACTTTCTCATTCCACAATTTATATACATAGTCTGTTTGTTCTTTCCTGCCTTCTGAACACTGCTTTTGGGTAAATGTTACTCCTGTGGTCAATTCTGAGGAGTATGTTCCTTCTTGGTGTTACTGTTCACTTTATAGGCTTGTTGAAGTGCTGGTGTGGTACTGAAGGGTGGGCACTGGACTGCTAACTACAAGCCCACCAGCTGCTATGAGTCAGGCTGACTCCACAGTTAACAACAACAATACAGAACTACTGTCTGGCTTAAAGGAGATTCCTGGAAATGGGCTCAGCTTCGGGTCTCAGGAGTTCATTCCATTAGTCTCTATTAGACCAGTAAGTCTAGTATTTTTTATGATTTAAAAATTTTCTCCCACTGTTCCCAGGACCTTTACTGTGGTTGGTGGTAGTAGCCAGGTGCCACCTAGTTATTCCGGTCTCTGGCTGGGGGAATTTGTGGTTCGAGTGGGTCCATTAACTTCTGCTTTTCCTTTTTTCACAACCCTTCTAGTGGGTTACTTCCCTATTGTAAACTATGCCCCTACAAACAAATGTAGCCCTTCCCTCACCAAACTGAATGTGGAAGGACAGTGAGAAAAAGTAGATAAGGCATTTCACAGATGGTGGACCAGGATCATTAAAAGGTTCAGAGAAGTTGCAAAAATTCAAATGTTAAAAATAAAACAAAACTCACAAGAGTATTTTATAGAATCACACCTAATTCCAATGTTGTGCCACTGAGTCGGTTCCAACTCATATCACCCTGTAGATGGTTTCCAAGGAGAGGCTGGTGGATTTGAACCTCAAACCCTGTAGTTCAAACTGACCTTGCGGTCCTGTGTTTGACCCTACAGTGCCATACCAGGACTCCAATTGCAGTTGTTAAGTGCCTTCGAGTCAGTTCTGACCCACAGCAACCCTGTATAGGGTTTCCTAGGATCGGCTGGTGGGTTTGAACTGCCAATCTTGTGGTTAGCATCCTTAGTGCTTACCCTACAGCACCACATCAGGACCCCAGGAAACCCTACACAGGGTCGCTATGAGTAGGAACCAACTCCATAACACATAACAACAATAACATGCTAAATAAGCATTCAGTTCCTAAAGAAAACTCCCAGGAAAAGAGTGAGGACAGAATAAAAAGCAAATACAAAGAATCACATAACCTATCAAAAGGTGTCAGTAGAGATATGAATCATTATGTTTAAGTACTGTATGAGTTAGGGTGGGGATTCTGTGGAAATAATAAATTACCTACATTTTTCAAGTTCTATGATCCCTGAATAAAGAAGTAAAAATTAAAATTCTTCAGTAAAAATAAAGAAACATCCAATTTTGGCCTTTAAATATTTATTGAGTCCATATGAGGCATGGATACAAGGCACACAACAAAGGAAGCCAAAACAAGTATGAGGATCTGTCTTTAAAGAGTTTTAATAAAGGACATGAGGCAACAGTACATGTAACCAATACAAGGTTACTGGGGCAAAAGAGAGAAATTTTAGTGTTGTGGGGAGTTTAAATGAAACATACTCATGGGGGGGAATTAGAAGAGATTTTATGAGAGGGTTGAGCCCTCTGAAATGCCTAGAAACCTGAGGATCTGGGACGAAAGGCTGAGAAGTGGAACAGTAGAGGAGGATCTGGGAACAAGCATGGGAAATAGAGAATTTGTGGCACTGGCAATGTGACCAGTGGGAAGTAAAGACTGTCCACACCTGGAAGAGAAAAAGAAACCATTGGGATGGCACCTGGAACCTAATCCTAAGAAGCTTTCTTTACCCTGGAAAATGGAAGCATCATATGAAACAGCTTAGTGCCAGAATTAACACTACAGAAAACAAGTTGTTGTTGTTGTTGTTAAGTGCCGTCGAGTCGGTTCCGACCCATAGCGACCCTGTACAGGGTTTCCGAGGGTGTACACAAAAAATATTCCGGATCAGGTAAAAAGTCTGCATTAACTCCAGCCTTATTACATAGTACTTCTCTTTACAAATTTATTTTAGAGTTCCTTCATATCACTTAATTATCTTTACCCTCAATTTCCTCTCTCTCCAATACACTGGATTAAGGCATTCTTATCCAAAATTGGAATTGTCTTGCAATTACATGTATCTTTTGATCTCCATGAGAGGTCCAATTTCTACTTTCCCTTCTAGTTTTTAAATCTTCACCACTTATCACTGTTCTTTAATTTACTGACTTACCCTTTCTCTGGAGTCCTGGTATGGTACTGTATGTGTGTTAATGCACCAGACTGCAAAACCATTTGAACTGCAAGGTCAACGGTTCAAGCTCACCAGCTGCTCCTCGGAAACCCTATATAGGGTCACTATGGGTTGGAATCTACTGGGCACTTAACAACAATAATAGCCCTTTCTCTAGGAGTCCTGGTGTGGCACCACTGGGTAAGCTTTCAAATTCGATTTGAACAGCAAGGTTGGGGGTCCACATTCACCAGCCATTCCTTGGAAACCTGTGACTCCCTAAGAGTTGGAATCAACTCAACAACAGTAACCCTTTTTCTACCAGCAAAACCCAGCAAAATTATTCCAAAATACCACCTCAAAAAGAAAAGTGATTTTTAAAAAATTCAATCAATGATATAAAATAATTCTTTGTCAAATGAAATCATCCTTATATATTCCACTGTATGTACACATAGATGTGGACGAATCTTTGAACTTATAACACAGTTGGCTTACCTAGCCACTAGGGAGGGGTTTTATGGAAATGAATTCATACATGAGTCTTACACCTGGCGTGGTGCTATGGATTAATACGCTGGACTGCCAGGTTGGTTTGAACCACAAGGTTGGAGGTTCAAGCTCACCAATTGCTTCTTGGAATTCCTATACAGGGTAACTATGAGTCAGAACCAACTCGAGGGCACTTAACAACAACAACAGGTGATGTAAATGGTTAACACAGTCAGATGCTAACTATTCAAAAGGGTAGAGATTTTAGTCTAATAAGAGGGGCCATGGAGTCTTGGTGAGGTGCTGTAGGGTAAAGCATTGAAGAGAAAGATCAGCTTGAATCACAAGGTCAGCAGTTCAAACTCACCAACGGCTCCTCAAAAACTCTACAGGGTCACTTTTGAGTTGGAACCAACTTAACAACAACAACAAAAGGGACCGTGGAGTCCTGGTGTGATGCTGTAGGATAAAGCACAAAAGTGAAAGGGCAGTTTGAATGGCAAGGTCTGAGGTTCAACCTCATCAGCTGCTCCTTGGAAACCCTATATAGCACTTAACAACAACAACAACAACAACAACAACAAGAGGCACCATAAAAGAATGACCTAGTAATCTACTTCTAAAATATCAGCAATGAAATTCCTATAAAGCACAGTTCTACGCTGGCATATGTGGGGTTGCCAAGAGTCAGAATTGATTCAAGGCCAATTGGGCTACAGTCATTTGCCATTGTTGCTGTTTTGTCCTTTATCATAGGGGTCCCAACAGAATCATTTGTGTAGCTAGATAGGATGCACAGATACACATGGCTCAGGGTCCAAAATCCTTTTAGGGTAGAGCCAGAGTGAGATTTGAGCTTCTCCTTGTTAAGAGCCACTCTTCTAGGTGGTCACTACTTCAAAGAGTGAGATGGACAAACAAACAAATAATCAAAATACGTCAGCGAACTGGAGAGGGAATATAATATTTCTGCTTGTGGGTGGGTCACGGATCTAAAAATATCTGAGCAGGACTGACATAAGAAATGAACAAAGTATTCCAGGTACAAAAAAGGAGAAGGGCAGATACTTCAAACAAGAGAAAACAAAGTAACAATGTGGTCAAAGCAAAAAGCCAGAGCAAGTGTATGATGTGTTGAGTAAAAATGTTCTAGTGTGGCCAAGGATTAGAGATGGCAAAGCAGAAAGAAGCTACAAATGAATGGATAGTTTATAAAAGATTTAAAAAGCAATCCGAGAGTTGGTCATATAAATAAATTTAGACTTTCAATCATTTCAGAGACACTAAATATTTCTAAATACAGCAAAAAACAAGGAGAACAAACAAGATGGTGGATCGGGTGGAAGTGCAGTGAAGAGCTCCTCAGCAACAACACAGAATACTGGACCAAGCAGGCTCAGGAGATGGTGCCAAAACTCTGAACCACATATAAAGGAATATATAGAAGGTTGGAAGGCTTACACAGCTAGGGGAATTTGTATCAGAAGCAAGAAATCATTGCTTTCTAATTCAAGACTCTAAGCTGCTCCCAGAGCTGCCATCTTGGGCGAGACCAAGTGGGGGAAAGATTAGAGCAGCCATGGATGCCTGACAGAACTGTGGAGATAAAGGTGTGGACTTTTTTTTTTTTGGTATCTGTTCATTGGTCTCTCATTGTCTGTGCACCTCCATTCTGGTGACTATAAGGGTGCCTAAGCGAGTGGATACCCCACGCGCACCCCAGAGGTTTCTACTATGCATATGCACAGATCTCCTCAAAATTTAAACTGCCAGTTTCCACTTAAAACCAAACAGCCACATCCGGCCCTGAACTGTTTATATCTGAACTGTTTATAACTAGAAAAAAAGGCCTGAATGGGGATTGTGGAGCAGAACAGGCAGACTAAAAAGGAAATAGACTGAAAATTAAATCTGGAGTTATATCACAAAGACCAACAGTGGCATCTTGAAATTTCTCAGGAAGAAGAGTGAAAAGGGAAGCCCATCTCCTGATCACATCTGCCTTGAGGCAATCAGAAAGTATAAAAAATACCAAAAAAACACACCCATCTAAGTATTAAGGCCACAGATAATCCTTGAATATGCCCAAAAAACAGAAACAGATGAACATATCAGCACATGTCCAGAAACGAGACTGAGACAAATGAGATGGAGGCAGACCTACACTCCACACTGAAAGATAGGCAGGCTTTGGAAATGCCTGAGGAGGAATTCAGAAAAATGATGGTAAAATGTATCAAAACATTTTATAATGGAGTTGAAAAAAATAAGGAAGGAGTCAGGAAAGCACTACAGGAACAATCAAATAAGACAGATACAAGCATTGGAAACAATTCAAAACCTAGAGAAAGAGGTCCAAATGATTAATAATAGAGTATCAGAAATGGACAATACACTGAAAGGGCAAAGGAGTAGAGTTGAAGAGATAGAAGCCAGAACTATCGAGCTAGAAGATAAATCTCTCAACACTACTAAGATAGAAGAGAAAACAAAAAAGGATTAAAAAAAATCTGAAAAAGGCCTAAGATTCATGTTGGACAACA
>NW_006408604.1:2237695-2239158 GCF_000296735.1 Chrysochloris asiatica
AAGAGTCAAGAACAGAGGATCTGGGAGGTCAGTCTATGCCCAAAACAGTAACAATGTGAAAGAAGGTAAACACAGAGGAACAGAGATCCAGGTGGTGGGAAGGTCAGGTAGATTACAGGATAAAATAGACTGTCTTAAGAATAGGGAAGAATTAATAGAATATAAGGTAACGACAACAATGGGGTTGGGGTGGGGGGTTTAGTTCGGGTGTTGGGGAGGGCGATACAAAAAGGGGGAGGAAGTGGAAGAACAAGATAGATAGGGGAACACTGAGATAGGTTTGCATGTCCTAAGTGGGACAGAGGTAAATAGTGATGCATGCTCAACCTTGGAACAACAGGGCTCTGGGAGCTCGAGGAGGGGAAATACTAAAATGCTTGACTGTCTTAGGAATATTAGTTTCCTTTGCCTACTATTGTAAAATAGACCCTTCAGTGGGATAGAAAGGAATATTGGGACACATGATTACAGAAAACTTATAAGCCCGTCTTCAGCCTATAACTGACTGGAATACCTAAAAGGGGTTTTAAAACTTGCCCAGTCAAATAGGACTCGTGCAAAGCCTTACAGAGTATAGGACCTTAGGTGGAATCTTGAGTCCCATCCAGAACCTTATGAGGTGGAACATTCCCACCAGAAAGGACAAGCAGATGAGCCTTGAACAGCTACAGAGACAGAAGATACGTCTTCAAAGAAAGATCATCAGGAAAAACCCAAAACAAAAATGTCAGCATGACTGGCTACTACAAGAATAAGCAAGCTGTGAACCCGGAAGCCATCAAGGCAAACAGTCAAGTTCCTACAGGACAAACTGCCATCTAAGACTGAAACTCAAAGGGAACACACAAATAGGCATGTAAGCTTGCTGGCGACCACATTGGTCTACTGGTGAGTGGAAGAGGGAGAAAGGCAGTAATGAAGAAATGGGCTGAGATCAACCACAGTCCACGGCTGGTTGGTCCAAGAAGTGGTGAGACCTGAGGACACTTGAGTCCATGGACAAGGACATAGCCACAGAGTGCTAGAGCTGAGAGTGACGCATCCAGCTGATATGAAGTGAGGGGAGATGCACAAGAACACCCAAACTTGCAGATAGTACCCATTTGACCTAGCCTCAATGGCTCAATAATCAGAACTCAACTAGAGGAAGACAAAAAATAATAATAATATTTTTTGATAAAGGAAACAAATTGCTACAATTTGATGAACCTGACCTAAACTCAGAGAGGTTGTTGTTGTTATATGCTGTGGAGTCGATTCTGACTCACAGCGACCCTGTACAGGGTTTCCGAGGCTATAAATCTTACGGGAGCAGAAAGTCTTACCTTTCTCTCGTGGAAGAGCAGGTAGTTTCAAACTGCTGACCTTATGGTTCCCAGTCCGATTCATAACCACTATGCTACCAGAGCTCCTTATACTCAGAGAGGTAGTTGCTCTAAATACCAACAGAGAGAGAAGGAGTC
>NW_006408604.1:2239693-2241002 GCF_000296735.1 Chrysochloris asiatica
TGAGGACTCTAGATTCATGGGAAGAAAGCAACTAAGAGCTGGTGGCCAGGAAGCAGACTTGCAGAATGTGCCCTTTGGAGATGTAAATTATTATATATGCCTGAGTGTTTGATTTTGTTTTCTTAAAGCTAAAGTGGATAGAGAGAAATACTGTTAACTGATGGTTAACATGGGGGGGATTAATCATTGTAATGAAACAAGGTGGATGCAGGGGTCAAACATGGAAAAGTAGAGTCCATCTACAAGCATCTTTCCATCTAACAAGTATCTTATAAAGATGTAAAGTGAGTGTGCTGACTAAACCAGAGAACAGATTCAAAAGACAAGCCTATGGATTGCATTTAAGGAAGAATGGGTTTATTGAGTGGGGAGGGAACAGGAAAGGGAAATTACTTCAAAGACATGTCATTTAGGGTCCTGATCACCACCTGGTGATATTTTAAACAGGTAAAACATACATCTGAGTTTCAAGAAAGTGATCAGGCCAAAGACAGAGCCAGGTAAAGAGCCTAGAAGATTCCTTATGGAAAGGAGAAAAAAATCAAGCAAGGAAGAAGTTAAGAAGAATGAATGAAGATACAGATTTGGGATTGAAGATGGGGTGAAAAACGGTATCGGATTCCCTGTGTAATGGTTTCTATTTTTCTCTACCAGGTAGTTCAGTGGCTTGCTAAAAATAAAGAAAAGAGGAGGGGGAATGGTGAAAGATTTGCCACATTAGCTGCGAACAGTGGAACCAGAACTGGATAATGAAGTCAACCTGTTTACAGAGCCTTTTGTCTCTACTAGTACTTGATGACTAAGGAGTAAAACGGGTCTCAGACCTGCACATAAATCCTGGGAGTCCCGTTCAATCTTCCACTCCCAGGAAGAAACAAATGGAAATCTATTCAACAAGAAGGAGAAAGGGATAAAATGATTTAAACTGTGGACCTTCATTTAATAGTTTGAGATTCCACCTAGCTTAGACAATATAGTATCAGCTCCACATGGCTTCACCCCAAGAACCCCTCAAAAAAAAATTTTTTAAAGGCTTCTGTGTTCATTAGGTTTAATGCCATTTTTTACTAGGACTTGGAATTCAAGCAAAAAGCACGCTGCAGCACAAACATTTACATCAAACTTAAATGTTGTTGTTTGTTAAGTGTTGTGGTATCAGTTCTGACTCATAGCAACACTGTGTAGGATTTCCGAGGCTGTAAAAAAAAAAAAAAAAATCTTCTCAGGAGCAAAAAGTCTCATCTTTCTCCCACGGAGCAACTGGCAGGCTTGAACTGCAGACCTTGTGCTCCAGACGGTCCAATGCTTA
>NW_006408604.1:2242042-2251579 GCF_000296735.1 Chrysochloris asiatica
TATCCAAGGGTCATAATCTTGGGGTTCAATCATCTCTATCCAACCAGTAAGCTTGGTCTTTTTTATGAGTTTGAATTTTGTTCCACATTTTCTCCCCTCTGTTCAAGACCTTCCAGTATAATCTCTTTCAGAACAGTTGGTAGTAGTAGCCCAGTGGAGCACCATCTAGTTTTTCTAGTCTCTTTTCATGGATTCCTGAAACAAATCTAAAATAAGTTTAATTGGGGGGTGAGGGAGAGGGGGAGCAGTTGCAACAGATTCCTGAAGATGAGCAGTAACCTGTAAGTTAAAAACAGCCAGAGCCACCAGTGTCATAATATCCTTCTTTGATGTTACTCTTCATTATAACAGTGACAATCACCCATGAAATGTTCACAGTATCTATTGTTAGTAAAAGATTCCTGTCTATACGAGGGGCTTGAAAAAGTTCATAGAAAAATGAAATCAAAAGATAATGTAATTTTTCCACAAACCTTCTAAAACTCCCTCACATACTTTACTGCTGTCTTGGAGCTCTTCAGAGGACATTTAAAATCTGGGGTATATAAGAGTATTTTCAAAAGTCTTTGGCAGAGATATAAATAATTCTGCACAATAATTTGTTTCTGTCTGACATAAGCATTATAAATTTTAAAGCATATTTTTATAAAATAAACTTAAATATCCCAATGACTTTTACTGTAGTGTTAAGCCCTCAGCATCTATTTAGCATGCGGCATGACAATGAAAAGACCTAATTATGTATTACTTTGGAATTCAGCTTTTGTCTCTTGATACAGACAATGCTTAGACTATATAAAACCTCTCATGTTTTACTAAAAAACAAATGCATACACTAAACTATTTTGCTGGCAAGTAAAGGTATTATAAGATAAAAAATGTTTTTGAGAATATTGTGCAAATGAATCTGAAAAAAAAAAAAAGGGGGGGGGGGAGTAAGAGTTTTTATGAAGGTAACGCCAAAATCAAAGAAGGAAACCCCTCCACCTCCCCAAACTAGAGCTAAAGTAAAGGCTTTGTAGGCCAAGAAGGCAATGCTGAAAGGTGTCTGCAAAAAAAAAGAGGATCCACACGTCACCTTCCAGTGACCCAAGACACTGAGGTTCCGAAGATGGCCCAAATACCCAAGGAAGAGTGCCTCCAGGAGAAACAAGCTTGACCACTATGCCATCATCATATTCTATCTAACTACGGCGTCAGTCATGAAGAAGATTGAATCTAATAACATACTTGGGTTCATTGTGGATGCCACAGCCAACAAGCACCAGATCAAACAGGTTGTGAAATGACACTGATGTAGCCAACGTCAACACTTTGATCAGGCCTGATGGCGAAAAGAAGGCATATGTTCCTGACTGATGCTTTGGATGTTGCCAACAAAACTGGGGTCGTGGTGTGGTGCTATGGGTTAGTGCACGGGACTGCAAGGTAGGTCTGAACCACAAGGTTGGCGGTTCAATCGCACCAGCTGCTCAGAACTATATACAGGATCACTAATAGTTGGAATCGATTCCATAGCACTTCACAACAACAAACTGAGTCCAGCTGGCTAATTCTAAACATAATTTTTTTCAGTGGGGAAAAAAAATCGAAATAGGGTACTGCTTTGTACTAAGAATGTCTTTTCCATAGCATTAAACTAGTCATCCTCCCCCATCCCCATTTCAGCTAATGACATTCTTTACTTTCCCTCTGTATTGTTCCAATTTCAGTATGTGTGGGAACTTCAAAAAGTTCATAGAAAAATTCTGTTATTGTTTAATTCCATTTTTCCACCAACTTTTTGAAGTAAACTCACATAGTACATTTGAAGGCACTTGTTGTGCTGTTATAAGTGCCATCGAGTTGGTTTGGACTCACAGCAACCCTATATAGGGTTTCCGAAGAGTGGCTAGAGACAGTTGTTGTTGTTGAGTGCCGCTGAGTTGATTCCAACCCATAGTGACCCTGTATAGGGTTTCCAAGGAGCAGCTGGTAAGCTTGAACCGCCGACCTTGCCGTTCAAACGACTTTGCAGTCTAATGCATTAAACCCACAGCACCACACAGGGCTAATTAAATAATAAGAGAGAAAATCGAGGTATCGGTAGTGTAGATAGGGTAATAATAGTTAAATTGGGTCAAGGGTAGTGTAGATAGGGTAATAATAGTTAAATTGGGTCAAGGGTAGTGGCATTCAAAATATGAAACAAAGAGAGGAAGAGTGTTCCAGACAGAAGAAAAAATAAAGAATAAAGTAAGCTTTTCAAAAACAGGTTATCATTGGCATATTTGATGAATGGGAAGGGGTATCATCTGGATGAAGCAGAGGAAAAAGCAAATGAGTGGCCAGAAAAACATCATGATACCTAGATGTGTATGAGGTCATGGAAACAAGGAGGAAAGAGTTTTAAGAACCAAATCTGCAGAAGGCTGCCAGACGTCCAGTAAGATCAGAACTTAGTGCTGGAAGTGTCAAGTGGAGTCAGTGCAGGGGAGCCACCTCTTTAGAAGGGCAGTGAAGGAGGTCCAGCTGGCAGGAGGTATATTTACTTCTAAAAGTAATTAATAAGGCAGACTGGCACTCAGGACTGACCGAGTTCTTAGTCTATGGCAGCCAATAAACAAGGATTTGACATTTTTAACAACGTCACATCATCAATCAGTTCTAGGGTCCCAAAAAACCATTTTGGTTATTTTTTTCACACAATTAAGTTATTAACCATGGAAAAATCACTAGTATAAGCTATTTCTAAAAGGAAAATTGAAAATTACAGGAAGAGAAGGGGGAAAAAGCCAAATAAAACCCTCCTAAAACCAGAGCAGCAGCTTCAGAAACATGGCAGCAACTTCAATTTGATAAAATCCATTTACGTGTTGTGATTATATGATTCATCTTTCCTTTCTCTAAGAATCCTATCAGGTAGGTTTTACTTTTGTTGTTGTTAAGTGCCGTGGAGTCGGTTCTACTAGCCATGTTATATATGAAGGAAGGAAACAGAGAAAGGTTGTTCAGGGTTTTGTTGCTAGGAAATTGAGGAAAGACATTCAGAGGACTCATAATGTTTCCACTATGCCACACAGTATCCCTCTTAATAGTTCCTGCCTTAAGCAGGAGAGCACACAGGGGTAGGTTTTCTTCTAGATTTGTAAAACATACTCTTACTAGCTAAATAGGGATGCCTGGTGTGGCACTGTAAGATTAGCACTGGACTGCAAATCACAAGGTTGGCAGCTCAAACCCACCAGCAGCTCCTTGGAAACCCTATACAGGATCGTTATTAGTTGGAAGTGCCTCACTTAACAACAACAACAACTAGCTAAATATGGTGATTTCAATTTTTTATATTTAAATATAATTAATACTGTTGTAATTATAAATATCAACTGCCTCCATTTTTGTTCCCTTTCAACAATTCCTTCACTCATTTAATAAATAATTTTCAATATGTATTGCTTTAATTTGCAGTGGATCATTGTGAGATATGAAGATCAAAACATTATGAATAGCACCAGAATACTGTCAGATATCATACTGTAAGATGAGCCCCTCGGGCTGGAAGGCACTCAAAATATGACTGGGGAAAAGCTTCCTCCTCAAAGTAAGAGTCCTGGTGTGATGCTGTGAGTTAATGTGCTGGACTGCAAAGTTGGTTTGAACCACAAGGTTAGTGGTTCAAGCTCACCAGTCACTCCTTGGAAACCCTATACAGGGTCGCTATGGGTAGAAACTGACTCAACGGCACTTAACAACAGCAACACCAAAGTAAGAGGTGACCACAATGATATGAACTGACTAAAGCTTTCAGAACATTTGTTTGCTAATGAGGCACAACTCAAAATGAGGAGAAACAGCTGCAAATATCCATTAATAATCCAAACATGGAATGTACAAAATATGAATCCAGGAAAATGGGAAGTTGTGAAAAATGAAATAGAATGCATAAAAATCGATATCCTTGGCATTAGTGAGCTGAAATGGGCTGGTATTTGTCATTCTGAATCAGACAATCATGGTTTACTATGTGGGCAAATGACAAATTAAAGAGGAATGGCATCGCATTCATCATCCAAAAGAATATTTCAAGATCTATCTTGAAGTACAATGCTGTCTGTGATAGGATACTATCCATATGCCCGTAAGAAGACCAGTTAATACTGCTATTATTCAAATATATAAAGAAGAATGTGACATCAGGATTGGAGGAAGACTCTTCAACAATCTGTGATATGTAGATGATATAACCTTGCTGGCTGGAAGTGAAGAGAATTTAAAGTATTTTCTGATGAAGATAAAAGACTACACAGCCTTTGGTATGGATTGCACCTCAATGTAAAGAAAACAAAAATGTCCTGCACAACAGCTCTTTAAAGTGCTAAAGAGCAAAGACTCTTAGTTTGAGGACTAAGGTGTGCCTGACTTAAGCCATGGTATTTTTAATTGCCTTATATGCATTTTAAAGTTGGATGATGAATAAGGAAGATCGGAGACGAACCAATGCATTTGAATTACGGTGTTAGCTAAGAATACTGAAAGCACCACGGTCTGCCAGAAGAAAAAACAAATCTCTGTCACAAGAAGTACAGCCACAATGATCCTCACTATCATCTTTCATACTTTGGACATGTAAACTGGTTAGTTGCTTATGTGGAGTTGGTTCTGACACACAGCAACCCATATAGGGTTTCCAATGCTGTAAATCTTTACGGGAGCAGAAAGCCTCATCTTTCTCCTACAGATCAGCTGTAGATTTGAACTGCTGACCTTGCGTTTAGCACCCCACTTGTAATCCACAGTGCTACTAGAGGGTTAGCAAAAAAGAGGAAGGCCCTCCAAACTAGATGATTGTCACAGTGGCAGCCACAATGGGCTCAAACATACAGTTGCTATGAGTTGGAACTCACTCGACAGTACCTAACAACATTACTGTCAAATAGACACTCTGCACACAGAAAAGCTCTGCTGTATTTTAGAAAAGCTCATTAAAAACAACAACAACAACAACAACAACAACAACAAAAAACTTCCAAATTTAGCAGGACAGCAGTGCTAAAAGGAGCCCTAGTGGTACTGTGCATTAAGTGTTGGGCTACTAACCACAAAGGCCAGTGGTTGAAACCCATCAGCTGCTTCACAGGAGAAAGATGAGACTGTCTGCTTCCATAAAGATCGACAATCTTGGAAACCCTATGAGTCCGATCAACTTGATGGTTATGAGTCGGAATCAACTTGGTAGCAGTGGGTTTGGTTTTGGATGGGTTGTGTAAAAAGTATGATTAACCAACACATCCATAGAGATGGTAGATTGGGTTCTTTACTTAAATGAATTACTAAAACAATATAGAAATCAGGTTAGTTAGTGTTATCGATTTAATTGCGTCCCCACAAAAGTTATGTTAATATGTTCTCAGACCTGAGTGGGGCAGGTACTAGTCCACTATGAGTAGCATCCTCATAACACAGAGACAGATACAGAGGTAAGATAGCCTGTGAAGACAGTGGCAAGCATCTATGAGTGAAGAAATTCCAAGGATTGTTGACCGTCACTGGAAGCTGAGAGACGCAAGGAACAGATTCTTCCTCAAACACCTCAGAACAAATCAACACAGACAACCCTGAACTCAGGCTCTTAGCTTCCAGAACTGTCAGACAATAAATTCCCATGGTTATTAGCCACCCATTTTGAGAGGTGATCCAATGGAAAGCAGAAACCATATAACAATAACATGAATATCACATGCAGGTAAAACTGTGTTGAAGATCATTTAAAAATGGCTGCATCAGTAGTATATCAACTACAGGGAACTGCCAGAAACAAGCTGGATTCATTAGACATGGAACTAGGGATACCATTGCTGATATCAGATGGATCTTTGATGATAGCAGACACTATTAGAAACATGCTTATTTGTGCTTTATTGATTATGCAAAGGCTTTCAACTGTCTGAATCATGACAAGTTATGGATAACAATGCAAATAATGGGTATTCCAGAGCTTGTATGTGCTCATGAGGAACCTGTACCGTGAGACAGTCATTCAAATTGAACAAGGGGACACTGAATAGTTTAAAATCCGGAAATGTGTGTGCCAAGGTTGTATTCTTTCACCAAATTTATTCAATCTGTATGCTGAGCAAATAATACAAGAAACTAGATTATATGAAGAATGTGGCCTCAAGCTTGGAAAAAGACGCATTAACAACCTGTGCCGTGGGGTCAGTTCAGACTCATAGTGACCCAGTAGAGGGTTTCCAAGGCTGTAAATTTTTACAGGAGCAGAAAGCATCATCTTTAACAACCTTTCCTGCTGAAAGTGAAAAGGACTTAAAATATTTACTGATCAAGATGAAAGACCAAAAGATTGGTTGCATCTCAATGTAAAGAAGACAAAAATCCTTACAACTGGACAAATAAAATAGAATTATAATAAATGAAACAAAGACTGAAATGGTCAATGACTTCATACTGCTTAGATCTATAATCAACACTCAGGGAAGAAGCAGTCAAGAAGTCAAATGACATTTTCTCTTTAAAGTGTTAAAGAGCACAGATAGCATGTAAAAGTTGGACAATGAATAAAGCAGACTGTAGAAAAATTGATACATTTGAGTTATGGTGTTGAAGAAGGTACCATGTGCCAGAAGAAACAAAGAAATCTGTACTGGAAGAAGTACAGCCAGAATGTTCCATAGTAGCAGGAATGGCAAGACTTTGTCTCTCATACTTCAGACATATCAGGAGGGACCAGTCCCTGGAGAAGGACATTGTGTTTGGTAAAGTGGAGGGTTACTGAAAAAGAGGAAGACCCCTAATGAGATGGATTAACACCGTGGAAGCAGCACATGACTCAAGCATAACAATTGTGAGGAAGATGCAAGATCAGGCAGTGTTTCATTCTGTTGTGCATAGGTTCACTATGAATTGGAACCAACGCAACAGCACCTTAGTAACAAATTTTGTGGTAATTTGTTACTACAGCCCCAGGAAATGAATGTTACTAAATACTCTAGGGAAAACTACTTTCTGATCAAAAAAGCTAGTTTCTGTCAAGTCAATTCCAACTCAGGGTGACCGCATGTGTTATCAGAGTAGAAGCGTGCTTTATGTTATCAGAGTAGAAGCGTGCTTTACAGGATTTTCAATGGCTGGTTTTTGGGAAGTAGATCACAGGACCTTTCTTCCCAGGTACTTCCGGTGGATTTTCAGTTAGCAGCCACACCCATTAAATGTCTGTACACCCAGGGACTCCATACAGCTGATGATTTAAAAATCTTCACGACATGTATTTAGCAATATATAAGATGTTACAACCTAATAACCTCTGAAGAATTAAATCATGTTTATGCAGTAATTTAAAGTATTTGACTGAGTCGATCTCTAAATAAAATTTTAAATCAGTGTTGCTGTTTTTAAGTGTCGTTGAGTCATTTTCAACTCATAGTGACCCTATATAGGGTTTCTGAGAAGCAACGGTTGAGTTTGAACCACCGATCCTGTGGTTCAAACTGACCTTGCAGTTGAATGTTTATCCTACAGTGCCACACCAGGAGTCAGTACTGGCATATATAATGTAATCTGATATTTTTTATTAAATATATTATATGCTGATAACTGAGAAGGAAAAAAGAGACTTTTTGATGGAAGAATAACAAAACCTCATCATGCAGAAACAAAATTTGGTTAATGAATCAGACTCAATAAAATACAATTAAAGGTTATGGGAAACAAATAACAACTGCTGTCATTCAAAAATTAAAAGTAAATTTATAAGATACACTTCAATCATCTCAATTAGTATAGGTAAAGCATAGGTAAAGCGAACACCAGATGCGCCCTAAGGAAATTCATGAAAAAGTTATATAAATAGCAGCAAAGATACCGAAGGCAAGTAAATAATCAATATGGAATGGTTGCAGAAATTATATATGGCACATGTGTACTGGGGGACATGCCATGCAGCTGTTAAAAATAATGAGGTAGAAGTGTGTGTACTGTCTTGAAAGATACTGATGATAAACAAAAGCAGAATACAGAAGAGCAAAATTTGCCAGATTGGATGAGTACTTTTCACCTTTTGCTTTATACACTTTTCTGCTATATGAATCATTTTGATGAGCATGCATTAGCTATGTAAATAATTTTAAAAAGAAAGCAAAAGGGAAAGAAGACAGGGGAGCAGGAATTGTGGTGAGAGAAAGGGAAAACAAAAAGTATAGGAACCAGAGATAAAAGGAAAGGTACATGAGGTAGCAGCGTGGTGAAATGAAGAGTTACATGTCCCAGACCCAGGGTCCAGACCTACGACTAACTTTGTTTGTTATAGTTAAGTGTCTTCGAGTTGGTTCCAACTCATACCAATCCTGTATGGGGTTCTCAAGGAGTTGGGGGGCTGGTGGGTTTGAACTGCTGACCCTGCCATTAGCAGTTCAGTTCTTATCCTACATCACCTCAGCAGCCCAAGTTAAATTCTCCAAAGTTTATTGGTTTATTTCTGTGAGCATAACATTTTTCTTACCCGACTGAGTTGTGAGAATTAAATGAGCTAACTTTTGAAATGTAGATGGTGGTGGTGGTGGTGGTGTGCTGACTCATAGTGACCCTGTACAGGGTTTCTGAGGCTGTAAATCTTTACAGGAGCAGAAAGCCTCATCTTTCTCCTGTGGAATGGCTGGTATGTTAGAATTAACTTTCCTTGAGGTCAGCAGCCTGACTCGTAACCACTATGCTACCAGAGCTCCTTTTTGAAACGTATATAGCGCTTGGTATATTCTAAATCCCATTGCCATCAAGTAGATTCCTACTCATAGTGAACCTGTAGGACACAGTAGAACTACTCCACAGGACTTCTGATATTGTAAATCTTTTATGGAAGCAGAGTGCTTCATCTTTCACCCTTGGAGCAGCTGGTGGGTTCAAGCCGCCAACTATTTGGCTAGTGTCCACTGTGTCTTTTGTTGTTGTTATGTGCCACTGATTCACAGAGACCCTGTATAGGGTTTCCAAAGAGCTGCTGCTGGGTTTGAACTGCTGACCTTGTGGTTAGCAGTCTAGTGTTGCTCCTAAAGTGCCATATCAGGGCTCCTTGGTATAGTCTAATCACCCAATAATAGACTCTTGATTTTACCCAATAAATAACAAAAAATATTATTTTTTCAAATGAAAATATGCTAAAACAAAAAACTTCACTTTAAAATCATTTCCCCTTTTGCCTCAAAGCATAACCCCATATATATTTGGTAAAAATCCTTTCCATTGGCTGAGAAAAGTGGATTTTAATAATGATCCCAAAGACAATCCAGTAGGAAGATGTATGCTGGTGGGGCTATTACTGATGTATCTCATCTGGGATGTCCTGTGCCAGCTGCACACAGGAGTGCAGGTCCTTGTCCTCGTTCACACAATCCTGTGTCTCCACTACCCTAGCATTATCACTTTTCAGCACCTCATAAGACTAGTAAAGTACCTGAATTACTCAGGGACATATCAAAACTACATGGCAGGACACCTTTTATATATATATATAATTATATATATCTGGTAGCGTAGTGGTTACGAATC
>NW_006408604.1:2251685-2264414 GCF_000296735.1 Chrysochloris asiatica
GGCACTTAACAACAACAACATATCTCTATATAAAACTACATGTCAGGACACCTTTTAATTTTATATATTTATATAAAATTAAAATTCTAAACTAGAATACATTTCCAAATAAATAATAAGCTCATATCTAATTTCTCATTCAGAGTAAGAAACTGATTAAAACTTTTAAATTGCTTTTTTACAATAACCTAATTCAGTCAGCACGATGTTCACATTTGCTTTGTGTCAAATGTTGACTTCATGTGTTCCCACATGGGCTCTATTCAATCTCATAAATTATCTTACTAAACAAAGTCTTGCTTAATGAAGCATCATTTCTTATGAATTTTACCATATTCTGTTCCTCTTTTAAATACTAAAGGCTTCCTCCTTTAAAAAAACCAAAAAATCATGTTAGCATCGCACTTTGTTTTATGTGTAAAGTTCACTTACACTTTACTGTCTTTGGATTTATGCATCTAAAATATATCACTTTTATACCTTTGAATGCTCTCCAAAGATATTGTAGAAAGTAGAGCCGTTAGCATTTCTTTGAAAATTAAATGCTTTTATGAAATTGAAAAATTTTATGTTTTCCTCTATTAAAAATCCAAGACAATTATCTATAGAGAGGCTTTTAAAGTATGGCAGTCAACCTCCAAAGGTCCAAAATAATCTTTGCTCTCTGGAATTCTCACCTTCCCTGCAGAAGACCTGGGTCTGAATCCCTACCAATGCATCTTCAGCACAGTTACGACTTATCTGTCATTAGAGACTTGTGTGGTGCTATGATGTTGAACAGGTTTCACTGAAGACTAAAACAGATGAGGAAGAAAGGCCTGGTAATCTACTTCTAAATTATCGATCAATGAATACCCTATGGTCAAATATGGCACAGAACTGGACAGTGTTTCTTTCCAGTGTGCATGAGTGAGGGGCCAACTCCACAGCAATTAACAACAACAAAACCCAATCCCCGCCCACAAAGTACTAGGGCTGGCGTGTGTCAACAACAGACTATGGCAGAAATGATAATGGTGACTTCCAAGACTAGGTTATAGAGCACTGTAGCTCTCATCTTGGTCTCTTGGATTGCTCAATCTGTGTGAAGCCAGTCACCAGGCCATGACGTTCACGTAGCCCTGAGGAGAGGCCTATATAGAGAGTTGACAGTTATGTGATGTGCCAACTCCAGCCAAGCTTTCAGACAACTGAAGCCTCTGCTGGTATCTAACGCTACCACATAAGAGACCCTGAGCCCAAACTACCCAACCAATCTGTTCCAGAATTCATTACTTAATTATATTACAATTTAGTTTTTCTTTTGTGAGATGAGAGGTGATCAGGCGTTCAGGTAGTATGGTCGTAGATAGACACAATTTAGCTTCTTTTGTATGACTTAAGTATTTTTGTCCTTGGCAGCTGCAGTTGAATCAACCATCATCTCTTGTTTTGCAATAACGTGAGTTTAGTGGAAGAGACAGACATTAGCAACAACTAATTAGGCAGTGTACCGATGATTGCTATGCCATTTATTCAACACTCAGCGTTAACTCTAAGATCACAGTGAGAAAAGCTATGTATTAGGCAACCGAGGTCATAGGATTTCTACATACTGGTACAAGACAGACAATTTATTGTAAGCAATAAAAAATCCTCACATGACCCCAGCTCTTTCCCATATAAATTTCATTGTCACAGAGAGAGTGTTTTTTAACTCCTGGTCTGATCCGCTCGAGGAAATGAAATTAAGCACTTCAAAATAACACAGAAGAAGAGAAAAGCCAGGCAGTAAAGGAAGGATTTATATAAAGATATATATTACATTTGGATAAAAAGTTACATAATAATATGCACTTCTTACTATGAGTCATGGTCCAATAGGTTCTAAAACCAATGACATAAAATATGAAATAAGTGTACATGGTAGGAAATTAATGTGTCACTACACTCTCCCAGTTTTTACTTACTTATTATCCTTTTCTTGCTCCTTAAATGCGAGGGTATGTCAAAAAGTATTGCTACTAGGTTTCCATTTCATATGTGAACGGGTTCATTCCAAACAAAACATTGTCTAAACACGCTTCTTGTATCAGTATATGGCCACAAACTACCTCAGTAATACACTTGTCTTTGTCTCTTTAGGGTTCTTACAAATAGAAGGTCGAATCAAAACTGCATCTGCTAGACCATGTAAATTCAAGGCAGAGAGGTCCAGTTTAGTAGGCTATGGTGCCTGCTCAGATTTCTCTTTTTTTCCTCCTAAAACTCAAAGAGCATTGGAAAGGAACATGATCTGAGTTCCCTGAGGATGCCAAAACAGCTATTTTGAAGTGGTACAGCTCTAAGAGTACAGAATTCTTCAGGGAGGGGTTAGAGAGAGAGAAACACTGCTTTCAGAAGTGTGCAGACAGATCTAGATGGAGGATATGTTGAAAATAATAGCTTCAGATTTTGAAATTTTTGTTTGATAAAAGGTTTCGATGATTTTTTAGCAATACCTTTCGACTTCCTTGTATTGGACCCTAACTGATGGTTCTGTTCTCACACAGATACTTTAAAACCTTGTGGAAACTGGCTCTGGCCAACTGGTCTTTTCTTACTCTCAGTAGATTTCAAGAGGGTTGAAGATAAGGAAAGTCCCTTTACCTTGGGAATACCCCATTTAAAACCAGAGTAAGACAAGCAATTACAAGAAGAGACCATATAGGGAATAAGGAATGACTTTGAGATCACTGGAATGCCTGACTAAATGAATCATCTTCACTTTTCCTACATTCAGAAATAATTATAATTATACAGGTAGTCCCTGGCTTTTGTATCAACATGACTAGGCCAGGATTTCCAAAGCTTTAGCAGTTGGGATGAAACCGAATACAGGCATAGGTAGCTCTATGAGCAGCTATGATAGCCAAGGAATGCTTCCGTGTGGATGTGGCCTGCTTCCAATATAACTGACATGTGGGAGGGGCTCTCTTCTGCTGGGGACCTGGGACTCTGCAATTTATATGCCATTTCCTTGATGATAAACTTCTCTTTATATATATGTTGTTGTTATTAAGTGCCATAGAGTCGGTTCTGACCCATAGCGACCCTGTATAGGGTTTCCAAGAGGGTTGGTGAGCTTGTATCGCTGACGTTGCAGTTCAAATGACTTTGCAGTCCAGTGCAGTAACCCACAGCTCCATACCAGGACTGCTTTATACAGAAAACCTGGCCTAAAACACCACGTTATGAGCACAATCTGTATCTAGTGTGTCTGAAGGTCGAATCTGCAGGTAAGTTACCAGGTACGGTTTCTTGTTTGTTGTTGTTGTTAGTAAGTGTCCTCCAGTTGGCTCTGACTCATAGAGACCCTGTATAGGGTTTCTGAGAGTAGCTGGTGGGTTTGAAAGACAGATTTTTCAATTAGCACGGTTAGCAATCAGTGCTTACCCTATAGTGCCACAGGGAATCAAGATTCTTGTTTAACAAAAACCAAAAAGGTGAGGGAGACTTGAACCCTTTTCAATGACTTAAAAGTTACACTGCAGCAAGTGAAGCTGATTGTGAAGAATTTTGTTATGCTAGGGATTGGAGTCCTGGTGTGACTATAAGATAAGCACTGGACTGGACGGCAAGGTTGGTGGTTCACACCCAGTCACTCCTTGGAAACCCTATACCAGGTCACTGTGAGTCTGAACCAACTGGACAGCGCTTAACAACAACAGGATTGGTTCAACTGTTTCAAAGGAAGAACAAATTTGCATAACATTAAAGGACATCAAGCCTGGTAAAGTGGAGAGTCAGCTAAAAAAAAAAAAAAAAAAAGAGGAAGACCCTCCTCCCAATGAGGACTGGCACACAGCTGCAACAACAGTGGACTCAAAACTCAAAACTAACAACTGTGAGAATGGCACAGGACCAGGCAGTGTTTCATTCTTCAGTGCATTGTTGTTGTTAAGTACCTTGGAGTTGGTTCCGACTCATAGTGACCCAGGGTTTCCGAGGCTGTAAATCTTTACAGGAGCAGAAATCTTCATCTTTCTCCCATGGAACAGCTAGTAGTTTCAAACTGCCAACCTTGAGGTTAGCAGCCGGATTCGTAACCACTATGCTACCAGAGCTCCTTTTGTGCGTAGGGTCCCTATAAGTCGGAACTGACTCAACAACACTTAACAACAACTAAGGGACGGAAGTTCACAAGAGGGAGGGGGAATGCCTATATGAGAGAGCTTCAAGAAGTTTGTGGAAATATGGAATTAAAAGATAATGGACTTAAGAGATACTGGACTTACAAGGTTGATTTTTAATGTACACTTGTTCTAACAAAAAATTCATCTTGTCAACAGGTAAATTTCAGATTGTAATTAGTCATGTGTGTCCTGGTATGGCACTGTGAGATGCAGTACTAGACAGCAAGGGCAGTTTTAACTGCAAGGTCGGCGGTTCAAACTCACCAGCCACTCCTCAGAAACCCTATATAGGGTCGCAATGGGTTGGAACTGACTCAATGGTGGTTGTCAACAACAACAACAATTAGTCATGTTCAGTACTTAAAAGCTCTCTAGTCTCATGACAAGGGCTACAAACGTAATAAGCATCTCGAGAGCATGAAGTATATCTTTCAGTTCTTTCTCTTCACCTGCAGCATCTGGTTCACAGCTTCACATTAAATTAAACCATCACTCAGTACATGCTTGATCAAATGAATGAACAGTCAGAAAATTTTAAATTTAAAAAGTTATTTTTATAATAAAAGAAGCATTTATCCAACCAATTGCTAATGCATTTAGTTATTTCCCATCTTTCAGGACAATGGCATTATTATCCACAAGGAAGTTTTTCTAACAGTGTTTTAAACACTGAAAATATAAATGCTAGTAAATAGAGCTAAACATTTCCCCCCAAATCCTAATAAGAGTAGAACTTCAGGACGACTCCAAAATGGGAAGACCAGAAAAGGTCAGTGTGATGGCTCTATTGTGTACTATGGTTTTCTATCAAAAGGGCAAAATGAAGCTTAAAAGGGCTATGGAAAAAATGATACCAAGAGCAAAACTCTGCTGAATAATAATTTTAGAAAAACATGCTACAAGGGAGAAAAGGGGCGGGGGGAGGCTCAACATCTTGTAACCAGATTTCAACATGCAATAAGAAACCAGATTAATCTCTTTGGAAAAGCGTAAAAAAGCAAGTAATCAAATTCTTCTAGCATGAGATCAAGAAAAGAAAGGAGATGGGGTAATTAAAATACAAAAAGCTCTAATAAAAGAGAATTCTGGCTCATTCCATGCGCCTTTTTTTTTTAATGCAGTATTTCCTAATTTTATTAATTTTTCACAGAGCAGTTACTATTCATGTCAATAAAATTCTAGCACAGTTATGTCATCCTAGTTTTATTCTGGTTCAACACAACTTGAAAATATATACTACAATTTATTTATTGGCCTAAAAAGCAGAAATATGTTGACATTGACCAAATTCCATTTCTCTAATCCATTCTCAAGTTAGTATACCTCTGTGCCTGCCTGCCTGAAATCTCCTCTTGGCTTTCCCATAAACATCTCACACACAACAGTCAACACTAATCTCTTGATCTCTAACCCTCAATCCACAACTCCTACCCAAATTCTTACCCCAACCTAAAAAGAAGAATCATTCTTCCAAATTTCTAAATATGGCACACCTCCACCCAGTTGCATAAATTGAGTGGAAATCATTCCTCCATCTAACCCAACAAAACTTGGGGATTCTGCCTCTAAAATCTCCAATTAAACCACGTTTGTCCATCTCTGCAGACACTCCCTTAATCCATCCACCATCATTTCTCATTTGAAAAAATATAGTAGCTTCTTAATAACAATTCTCTTTGCGTCCATTCTCTCATTGAATTCTCTATCTAGCAGTCAGGGTAGTATATAAAATGCTACTCTGCAATTTAAAACTCTCAAGTCTCCCATGCCACCCATGGTAAAGTGGCTACAACGAGGTCCTGCACAGTATGGCCAGTCTTGCCTGGAGAGGCTCTAACCTTATGCACTCAGCTTTACACACTGGCTGCTTTTTCTTTTTGACATTGTCAGTCTTGTCAACAAGTCTCTTTCCAGGTAAACTAACTCTTCCTACTCAACCACCTAGTCTCAGCTTAACATATTTAAACACACGTATATATGGGTATTAAACTAATGGTTATTAATGGTCATCTTTTCTCAGTACTAGGTGGTTCCATGAATTCAGGTATATTATTATGCCTGGTGTGTTCATTACTATGACCCCAAAGTTATCAGAGGCCTTGGTATATTAGAAACTCAGTAAATACTTGTTCAGTTTAAGGAGTGTCTTTCATATTTATCCCACTTACCATGAAGTATACATAATGTCTTCATACATAAATTACAAATGTAAATAAGCAATCACACGCTAAAATCAGAGATGAATACATTAAACCCATAATAAAGAAAGAATATAGTCTAAATAAAATACTTGAACTGAAATAATTTCAATGTATTATAAATCTCCCATTTTGTAAATCAAATCTGTAAAATAAGGCCTTAAAGACAAACTCACATTATAGGTTGTTAAATGTAATCTACGTTGGCCATTACTGGAAGCATCAATAAAATTGCAGAGCCAGGAATGCCATTTCTAATATGACTTTTTCTAAAATTACATTTAAATCATTACATAAGAAACAGATCAGTACAATTTTAATATTTTAAATTGTTCATTTCTTCTTATATTGAGATAGATTGCAAGACAGAGGAGGACAATAACAATTCTAGGGGAAGCTAGTAGAAGATGGCCTACTGGTATGGTGCTGTAGGGTCAGCACTGGCCTGTGAACAGCAAGATCAGCAGTTCAAACCCACCATCTGCTCCTCAGAAACCCTGTAGAGGGTAGTCACTACGAGTTGGAACCGACTTGATGGTACTTAGCAACAACAACAGTAGAAGGTTAGCCACTGTAACTTTCTAATTTTATTTCTAAAGTCCTGAGATTAGTTCTTAATATTGATATAAAAAATTCTGGTCTAGACACTCTCAGCTCTAAGTTGGTTCTGACTCAGAGACCCTGTATAGAGTTTCCAAGGAACAGCTGTGAGTTTGAACTGCTGACCTTTCAGTTCAAACCAACACTGTGGTTGAGTGCCTATCCTACAACACCACATGGTGGTGATGGTGTGCCGTGGAGTCGGTTCTGACTCACAGCAACCCTGTATAGGGTTTCCAGGTTGTAAATCTTTACAGGAGCAGAAAGCCTCATTTTTCTCTCGCGGAACAGCTGGCAGTTTCGAACTGCTGACCTTGAGGTTAGCAGCCCGATTCGTAACCATTACGCTACTAGGGCTCCTTACAACACCACATTATCTGTTCTTAAGTAGCCAAGCGAATCTTCAAATCTGCATATGTACAAAGCAGGCTACACTCTCCTTACCACCCCAACAACTTTATTTCTCCCATTTTTCATAACCTTGATGAGACTAGCAGTGAGTGTTCCGACAAGCTGTCGACTAAAAATGGTACTCACTATCGAAGAACGAAACACAAATATGTAAGTAATTTCATAAAGAATCTTAGAAAACTGAGCAGCAATTTTTATGAAACTTGGTCAGCCACCATTTACTAAGCATCCAAGCATACTTTCTATAGAAATATTTCTCACCATTGAGTACCACAGAACTACACATCATACTGGAATACATTAATAAATAAGATGTTCAATCTCAAGTTCATAAAATTACATTCAGGCAGATAGAAAATCTCACTCTCCTCTACTGTTGTTTTTTTCCTACTAGCCTAAGTACTCCATTTTTAAAGAGTCCGCTTTAGAAAACTAAGGATTTTCTGATGCTACTAGAAGAATAAAACAATGAAAGAATAAGGAGAGGTAGAGCTGGTCTAATTTTTTCAACCTATATGCTACTTTAAAACATGCCTTCCCTTTGTAGATTTACTGCATCTTCTTCATGTAGGCCCAAATTCATTGAAAGATGCTTACATAGGGTTGCAGTATATGGTAACCAAATTACAACAGGGTCACTGCTGTGTATGCCTCCGATACTGATGTCCTTGTACAGTCCCCCCCTTCCACACTAAATAGATCTGTATATTTAACAGGATATTCTAGAACTGACTGAACTTGACTTCTGAGTCCAGGTCACTGAAAGCATTATGGCTTCCACCTTGCCCTCTCTGGGATCATCACTCACTATGGATGAAGCCTATCATCACGGTGTGAGGAAATGAAGCCTTCTGCCAACAGCCAGGATCACCTTGAAAGCAGATCCTCTAGTCCCAATCAAGTTCTCAGATGACCATAGCCCCGAGTGACATCTTAACTACAACCGCATGAGACCCAGAAACAGAAGCAGCAGCTAAACCACTTCTATAATTCCTGAACCACAGACGCTGAGAAATGAAAAATGTATTGTTTATAACAGTTGTTTTGAGGTAATTTCCTATGTGCAATAACTAAGACATAATAATACTTCCTCATTTTTAAAGTATCATATGAGTATCTACAACCAAATCTGAAGCTTAGTAGGCCTAGATATTTTATAAGCTGACTTATAAGGAGACTTTACAACCCGAATCTTCAAAAGTGAACTTCTGGAATTCTATATCATCAATTACTTTTACTGAAAAGCCAGGATGCTGCTACACTAGAAAAGGTACCTTTAGAATACAGATAAAGGCTGCAATACAGAAGATGCTCAACACATGTTTGATAAATTGTTGAACCAATAAATATAGTAATAAAAAACATAGGATGCCAAGGATCACGCATTATAATCATTTGTAATGTCTCTTTCAACCACTAGAGGGCAGAAATGTTATGCTTTTCTTCTTTGACCTTCCAGTAAGTACATCTTGCCTAAAGCACAAACCAAAGGGGGGGGGAGGTGCTTGTTATTAATTCTGATTAGTGTCCAAAAAGCTTCTTGGAGATGGGGTTGTTTTAGAATATAGAATTTCATGGAATGGGTACTATTTATAGGATGGTTTTCTAGAAAGAAAAATAAACCAATGCACAGAAGCTGGAAATTCAGGCTGATTTCAAAGCACATATATGACTAACGCAGAGGGAGTGTAAACTGGTGTGTGTGGGCAGGAACTAATGTACTCAAGTTGAAAATTTTTTTTTTTTTCTTCACTCCTTTTCTTCTGCTTGTTTTTTGTTGTTGTTAAGTGCCATTGAGTCGCTTTCAACTCACCGCAACCCTGTATATACGGTTTCTGAGGAGCACCTGGTGAGTCTGAATAGCCACAAGGTTGGTGGTTCCAACCCACCAATCACTTCTCACAAACACTATACAGGGTCACTAAGAGTTGGAACTGACTTAACAACAATCAATAAGCAACAATCTTTACAAAAGCCATCAACTGCCACACTGTTCTTACAGTAGCGGCTGGTAGGTTGGAACCAATGACTTTTAGGTTAGCAGCTGAGCTCTTTAACCACTATGCCACCAGGGTCCCCTAATTACCTACAAATGAGAAACTGATTGTTGGTATTGTTCTCTTATTAAATGTCTGCTTCAATAGAAAAAAAGAGTACATTTATTATATTAAATTCAGGCCCATTCTCAGTTACATACGTATTATTGCAGTCCAACCACTTGTTCTCTCTAGCCTCACTGTGTACCAAGCAGGAATCACACCAATGCAGACACCATGCCGAAGAAGTAATTACCTCCTCTATGGCCAGTAAAAAGGAGCTCTGGTAGTGTAGAGGTTACGAATTGGGCTGTGAACTGCAAGGTCAGCAGTTCAAAACAACCAGCTGTTCCGCAGGAGAATGATGAGGCTTTCTGCTCCCGTAAAGATTTACAGCCTCGGAAACCCTGTACAGGGTCGCTATGAGTCGGAACCAACTCCACAGCAAATAACAACAGCTGTGGCCAGTACTACTAATTCAAACCCATTAAATGATCACTGAAGTTACCATGCCTTCTGAAGTCTTAGTATCATAACAAGTGTTTGCTGTCCTATTGTTTTTAAATGTTCCTTTTAGCAAAATAGCTATTAAATTAATATTGTAAAATATTCAGTATTTGCAATTGGATTGGAAGCTTACTTCCAATGACAAAATATGCAAAATCATTTTCTTTGTCCTTTAAGTTACTGCATTTACCTAGAACGCAGGACAATTCCATCTACTTTATAAGCCCTGGTGGTACAATGGGTTAAGCACTAAGCTGCTAGCCTTTGCTAAGCACAGTCAGTGCTGCAAACCCACCAGTCACTTGGCGAGAGAAACATGAAGCTTTCTGCTCTAGTAAATATGTGTGTTGTTGTTAAGTGCCGTTAAGTTGATTCCGACCCATAGCGACCCTGTATAGGGTTTCCAAGGAGCAGCTGGTGAGCTTGAACCACTGACTTTGCAGTTCAAATGACTTTGCAGTCTGACGCACTAGCCCACAGCGCCACACCAGGACTCCCTCGGAAACCCTATACAGAGTCGCTAGGAGTCGGAACCAACTCAACCAGCCTCCCAACACTCTAATACCTTTGTGAGAGTGCCAACTGCTCTGCTCTCAGAGAGGGCTCACCATAAGGACAGTTCTAGGTTTACTTTATGACAGCTTCAAATCCCAAAGAAGAAAAGCAAGTCGGCCTCCAGAATAAGGCAAGTCCCAGAATCAGGTCTCACTGGTCCGGCTTGCATCATGCGCACACTTCTGGTCCCAGCAATTCTGTGTCATGTACGCATGTCCATCACCCTCCATTATCACCATTTCAAAGAGGTTCCTGAACCTCCTCTCCAAAGTTAAAAACCAGTGTTAAAAAAAAAAAAAACTATAGAAAAGAATCCGTACATTTCTAAAGCATCACCATTCTATTTAAAGTAACTAATACTGTAACCCAAATCAGCAGTGTGCTCAGGCTGCTTGAACTTAAAAGTCATGTATTTGCCTCCACTGACTACACAGTCATTCCTGCTTCAAGTACTTTGTCTTCTGACTTTGTATTCCAGGATACTAAATTAGTCTAGTTCTCCTGTCTCTCTGTCTTTTTCAGTCATCTCACAGTCTCTTCATCTCTTTTCCTTTTTATTATATTCTCTCTAATCTATCCTTTCTATTCAAGTGGCTCAAATAGTCACCTTGTAAAAATTTCAGTCTCACATTTCCAAAAACCAAATGGACACCTCAAAAATGAGATGCCACATTAGTACGTTAAACCCAAAATAGTCAAAGCAAGCATCTCTTTTTGTGTGTCCTTAACAAAACCAGCCCTTATTCTCTCCTGAGTCATCTATGTGAGAAATTATTTGTTTGATCACTTGTGCATCAGATTCTGCTCAGACATTACCTCTTCCGTGAGTCCCTTCCCTACCGTCTCCTCATCAAGCGGGGATATGTGCTTTCACGGCACTCTGCCCACAGCTCTGTCATAGTACTTATCCCATTCCAGTTTAATAACTGGTTTACGTACTGAGCTCTTAGCCTAATCTATATCATCACTAGCAAGGGCACAGCTGCATCTTACATCTTATTCCAGATGCCAAGCACAGGGGCTGGCAAATAGAAGGTGTCTGTCCAATCAATGTTGAAGGAAAGATTTTTTTTTTTTTTTTTGGTAATTAAAGATCTATAATCTTCCTGGCTTAAAATGTTTACTGTTTGCTAAAAAGCCTTGTCAGCAAAAAGCAGATCTGTTTGGTTTTTAGTACTCAGACAGTATGATTTAGTACGGTCTAAAGAAATAAGTCTGCTACGAATAAAATTTACAAAGCATCAGGGGAAAAAGCTCACTTCTTTCTTCTTTATCTTTAACAATCTTTTGAGTTTTCAAAAATGAATGACAGATATTAAACTCTTCGTTTCCTTCAAAGGACTAATAACAACAGTCTATTAGTAGGCACTAAGGAGCACGGTGGCTCCACAGGATAAGCACTGGACTAGCAAACCACAAGATCTGAGGTTTGAGCGTGCCAGTGACTCCAAGGGACAAAGAGGAGACTTTCTGCTCCCTCAAAGATGAGTCAGAACCAACTCAGTGGCACTTAACAACAATCGGCACCACATGAGCATGCTGTTGAGGCTGTATCTTTCCACACAGGTACCAAGTATCACAACTATCTTCTTTTGACATACCAAGAGATGGCCTTTTGAGGCTGGGAACATTTCAATCATATTAACCCAAAGCACTTGTTTCTTAGTGATGCGCCCATTTTACCATCATGTGTCTTTAATCCTTAGGTAAGAATCCATTAGTGACTAGCAAGTAGCCATGTAGGGGAAATACCCGAAACATAGTGAGTGCTCAGAAAGGCAAGCTCAGCTTAGAGGTGACCTAATTGGTTCCACAGAAACTTTGTCACTCATTTTTTAAAGTTTCCATATATAAAAACTTTGCAAACAACTGAAGCTATTCCTCTAGGGAAAGATCAGTCTATAGGAAGACAGCACAATAAGAGCATTAAAAATGTCAAAACTCATTCTCTCCCTGGCAATAATAAAAGAAAGTCAGTAGCAGCTGGGTGGGGAGAGCACATTTGTTTCACAGCTCCAACTCAAGAAATGTAGAGAAAAAGTGCCCTCATCTGGCCAAACTAAAAAATGAACACTGTAGGCCTTCATACTAAATCCTGGCGTGCCCTAGGATAAGCACTCGACCTCAAGTCGATTTGAACTGCAAGGTCGGAGGTTCAAACTCATCAGCTGCTCCTCAGAAACACCATACAAGGTCATGGTGAGTCAGAACCGACTCCACAACACTTAAGAACAACATATTAAATCCTACCCTAGAATAATTTTGTGG
>NW_006408604.1:2264514-2270892 GCF_000296735.1 Chrysochloris asiatica
CCGAAGACTTAAAAAAAAAAAAAAAAAAGCAATTCAAAAGTAGTAAACATATTTCTTCTTCCTGCCTTTAAAAACATGTTCCTATTATCTGCTAAACACACAATTATTTAAAAGATAAACTATAAGACAAATTATATTAGTATATAACAGCATCCCAACCAAATCTACTAGGAAAAACAAATTGTAGTTACCACCATGCAAATCACTCATTATAAAATGGCATTAAAAACTGTATGTGCTAATAACAGGACTGACTTACGACTGTCATATGCAAACAACTTTGGAAATTTAAAAGTCTTGTTTTTTCTTCCTTTGTATTTCTAAAAATAGCTAAGATTTCAAGTTACATTTTGGCTAATTGTACTATTAAAGTGACATCTTTGCCAGCCAGGCCCAGCAGAGTCCTGAATAAAAATACAATTTGCAGTGGTCCTGTGACAAAAGCATTCCAACTGAAATGGTAGATGAGCGATGCAAACATTAACAATAATAATGACGACGGTAACAATACTAATTAATATTAAAAATGACTCAAATGTTAACTCTTTATTAGGTACAATATATATTTGAGGAGTTACTGTGTGGCACTGCAGGTTAATGCACTGTACTGAAAAGTCGGTTTGATTGCAAGGTTGGTGGTTCAAGCTCACCAGTTGCTTCTTGGAAACACTATACAGGGTCATTATGAGTTGGAACCAACTCCATGGCACTTTACAACAACAACAATATATATGTGATGGAGCCTTGGTGTGGTGCTTCTGGTTAATGCACTGGGCTGTAAAGTCGGTTTGAACCACAAGGTCAGAGGTTCAAGCTCACCTGCTGTTCCTTAAAAACCATATACAGGCTCGGAACCAATTCGATGACACTTTACAAAAACAACAACAACATGTACATTTGATAAGGAGCCCTAGTGTGGCGCTGTGGGATAAAGCACTGGACTGCAAGGTCAGTTTGAACCACAAGGTTGGCGGTTCAAATTCACCAGCTGCTCCTTGGAAACCCTATACATATACAGGGTCACTATAGGTTGAAACCAACTCAATGGCGCTTAACAACATTTGATAAGAGTCCTACAGAATAAGCACTTGACTGCAAACCATGAGTTGGTGGTTCAAACCCACTGGTCATTCGTTGGAAACTCTAAGCAAAACCAACTTGACCACACTTAACACCAACATGTGATAAGGCGCTGCTGTAACAGAAGTACTAGACTCTGCTGGTGTGGGGTTGTAGGGTAAGTACTGCAGAAATACTGGACTCTGCTGGTGTGGGGTTGTAGGGTAAGTACCGCAAAAATACTGGACTGGTAACAGCAAAGCTGGCAGTTCAAACCGATCATCCACTCCTTGGAAAATACAGAGTTGCTCTAAGTCGGAACTTAGACGCACTTTACAACTCGACGGCACTTTACAACAACAATTATGTGATAAAGGAGCCCTGATGGCACTGTAGGATAAGCACTGTATTGCTAACCACAAGCTTAGCAGTTCAAACCCACCAGCCAGTCCATGGAAGATGAGGCTTCCTGCTACCTTAAAAGATTTTAAGCCTCAGGACCCCTATATACTCGCTATGAATAGGAATCAACTGTTGGAAGTGGGGCTTTTGGTTTTTGTTTTTATTGTGGGGGACTATATGTAGTACTAGAAATCTAGTCATGTAGAACTGATGCCTTTGAATTATGGTGTTGGAGAAGAATAATGCAAGTACCGTGGACTGCCAGAGGGATAAACAGATCTGTGTTGGTAGAAGTATAGCCAGAGTGCTGCTTGGAGGCCAAGATGGTGAGACTTGGTCTCTCATACTTCACACATGTTGTCAGGAGAAGGGCATCATGCTTGGCAATGTGCAAAATCAGTGAAAAATTAGGGAGACTCCCAACAAAATGGATTGGCACACTGCCAACTGCCATGGGCTTAAGCCCAACAACAACTGTGAGGATGGAGCAAGAGTGAGTAGTGTTTCATTCTGTTGTATACATGAGTCGGAACTGACCTGACACCATCTAACAACAATAGTCTGAGTGGTGCAGTTGGTTCCATGCTTGGCTGCTAACTGAAGAGTTAGCAGCTTGAACCCACCAGCTGCTTTGCAGGAGAAAAGATGTGGCAATCTGCTTCTGTAGCGATTTCCCTTTTGGAAACTCTCATACTCTGTCCTATGAGTCTGAGTCCACAGTAACAAGTTCGGATTTTCAGTACATGTGACAGCAAAGTCCTGCAAGCAAAGAAGTTAAATACTTGACTGCTAACTGAAAGGTCAACGGGTCAAACCCACCAGCAGCTCTGTGGGAGAAAGGCATGGCCATCAGATTTCATAAAAATTACAGGCTTGGAAACCCTACAGGGTTTTATAGGGGCAGTTCTACTGTCCTATAAATCACTATGACTTAAAAAGGATTCAACGGCACTGAGAGAGAATGTTCCATCAGAAAGCTTTCAATAAGTCCCACTATACAACTAAGTAGGCAGTTCAAACCCACCAGCTGCTCCGAGGCAGAGAGATGAGGCTTTCTGCTCCATAAAAGGTTTACAACATCAGAAATCTTATACATGGTCACTGTGAGTCAGAATCAACTCAACGGCAATGGAATGTAACATCAAGTATGGAGCCTTGGTGGTACTATAAGGTAAGTAAGTGTCGGCTGCTAAACACAAGGTTCACAATTCAAATTCACCAGCTGCTCTGTGGGAGAGAGAGAAAGATGAGGCTGGCTGCTCCCGTAATGATTTACAGCCTCAGAAACCCTACACACGGTTACTATGAGTAGTAGTCAACTAGACGGCAGTGGGTATATTCACTGTCCTTAAAACAACCTCCTTTAAAGGACACCATCTTATCTTTCCATCTTTGACTGCTCACTTACTACACGACCAGCCAAAGTGTACTCTTCAGTCCCAACCACACTCTGTTTACTGTTTCGCTTCCACAGCTTTTAAATATTATTTCTTCTTTCTTCCCTTCTTACACAAAACCAACACCACTCACATAAAGAATGCTGAAGAGAAAGGCATATATTGAAACAAAACTAAATAGCCATTAAATGCATTTTTCCCTATATACTGTGGCCGCCCTCAAATTTTAACATGACATCTCAATTGAGAGAAATTAAAAATTTGTTTCATCTGTGCCAAAAGGTGGTCACAGAATTTGACAATGCTTAGCTAACGATAGATGACTGTACGCTTTCACATCTTTTGTTGTACCTAGAAGGTGCAGTCTTCTATTAGAAATCACTTCTACTCCTAAAAATTAGTACATCCGCCCACAAGTCTTACAAAAAGTTATTTTGGGAATCAATCTATTTTTTCTCTCCCTCTTTCACTTCAAGAAACCATAGAAAACTGCTTATATTGCCATTATTGTTGTTGCTGTTAAGTGTTGTCCAGTCAGTTTCAACTCACAGCGACCCTGCATAGGGTTTCTAAGGAACGGCTAGATAGGTTTGAACCACCAACCTTGAGGTTCAAACTGACCTGGCAGTCCAGTGTTTATCCTACAGCGCGACACCAGGACTCATTTGGCAAAAACAGGAAAAGGGAAGTTTGCTGCAGAAAAAGTAAAGACCCAGTTAGGTTAAGGGAGATGGTGTATATCCTTTAACTTAAACCCTATACACTTAGGTTAGACATGCTGGGTTCAAATCCAAGCTGACCACTTCCTAGTTTTTGAAGCAATTACTTTACTTTTCTGGCCTCAATTTCCTTACCTGAAAAGTGAAAAAAAACAATACAAGTAGCCCCAAACGTATTACAGGGTTCCACTCTGATGAACACCTGTTTTTAGTGTTCGTTATTGTGGGCTATACGTCAGTGTTTTGAACAGTAAATCATTAACACTGACAATCAACATGTGAGAATGATACCATCAGCAGTTACACACTGCAACACTGTATGCAGTACATGTCATTAACAATGAGATAGACAAAAACAATAAATAGCAACAGAGAGTCTTAAGTACAGTTTGTGGTAACTCGAACATGTTTAAATTGGGACCACCTATAGTATACTCATCATATTTGGAGGATTAAATGAATTATTATGTGTAGCTAGTAAAGTAGCTGGTACATGGAGTCTTGATTTTTACTGCAGTTCCTCTGAGATCTGGCTACATGTGTATCCACTTGGCTGACACACAGATATTTAATCATTACCGTCAGTGTTGGAGGAGAATATTGAAAGTGCTATGGTCTGCCAAAAGAACCAATAGATCCGTTTTGGAAGAACTGCAGCCAGAGTGCTCCTTGGAGGCCAGAATGGCCAAATTTTGTCTCTCATACTTCAAACATTGTCAGGAGGAACCAGTCGCTGGAAAAGGATATCATGTTTGGTAGAGTGGAGGGTCAGAGAAAAAGAGTAAGACCCCCAAAGAGATGGATTGGCCAAGTGGCAGCATCGATGGATTCAAGCATGCAACAGTAGTGCGGTTGGCCCAGGATCGGGCAGTGTTTCGTTCTGCTATGCATAGGGTCGCTATGAGTCAGTACCGACTTGATGGCACCTAACAACAACAACAACATCCCTTCTCCCAGAAAGCTGAAACTTGTGACCCATTCCAAAGTGTCAAGTTAAGCCTCGATTTCCAGTAACTGGATCCCAACTCCCAACCCCATACTACATACAATAAAGAAATCACCATGGTTCAGCATCTTCTTATTATCTTTCTCTTTCTTCCTCCTGGTCCATCCTCCCACCTCCATATGAGACTCAACATTTTGTTACAAGCGTAGACTTACAATATCCATTAAGAGACTGTGACTTTCAAAAATGACTGTTCACTATAAGGACCAGCTCTGTAGCTGGGTTACAGTCCTTACAGCACTTCCTCTTTCTATTACCGTATCAATGACAATTATAACTTCCAAAAACAATTATAATATTCTTGGCAACAAGGACTGATCTACTTTGAATTTCCCCAGACTTAAACACATACTCTTCGATCTTATTATTAAGGTGGAAAATTAGTCAATTAAAGTGGAAAATGAGTCATAGCTGATTCATAACTGACTACCAATCAACAAAGACATCTTTCTGTTTGCTACCTACCCCCAATTACCGGTACTAAAATACAAATATACATTTATTTATTTCTATTTTAATTATAGGGAATTTCTAGTTAGCCAACACCACCATGTCTCTTAGGATTTAGTGACATTTCCTTATACTGTTTTTGTATGTCATTGAGCAGATCCCAACTTATAAGGACCCACATGGGTTGTAATCTTTCCAAGAATAGATCACTAGATCTTTTTTCCTCTCAGAGGGGCTGGCGGGTTCCAACTGACACCCTTTCGGTTACCATTACACTGCAGTGTGCATTTTCCTTCCATTCCCTTACTTTAGTTAACTTAGATTAATGCAGTAATACATTCTTAAAAAAAAACACAACAACTTTTATTGTGAATTAAGTGGAAGGTTTAAAGAGTAGAACATCAGTTTTTCATTCATTCACTCACATACTTCATTTCACTTCAAAAATTGTAATCCCCTCAATGTATCATCACTTATCACACTTCCTCCTTCCAGTGTTTCTGGTTTCCAGTCTTCTTTCCAAAGCCTCCTGACCTTTGTCCTGTGGTAAATGATGCCTTTTGATCTTGAATGACTGACCATTCTACAGCTTGTGTATCTCTCTGGTGTTGTTATCCTCCCTATATACCTATAGTTGTTTTTGTTTTTGTTGAGTGCTGTCGAGTCAGTTCCCATTCATAGTGGCACTGTATAGGGTTTCTGAGGCTTTGCATTTTCATGGGAACGGAAAGTCTCATCTTTCTCCTGAGGAGTGGCTGGCAGGTTTGAACTGTGGACCACGTTGTTTGAAGTCTATCTAGAGTAATTTGGCTGAAAATTGAGCCAAAGGGGTGAGTTCAATTTCAGACTTGAAGGGTGACCAAGGACTACAGTCTCAGGGCTCCACTGGTTTCTATCTGACCAGTAAGCCTGGTCTTTTTTATGATTTTGAAATTTGTTTCACATTATTTCCCACTCTATCCAGGCTCTTTAAACATGATCCCTCCATTTCAGTGCAGTTGATAGTGACAGCTGGGAACGATCTAGATCTTCTGGTCCCAGATGTGATCTCAGCCGTGGAGACTGATGTTGATGCGGTCAATTAGTCCACTGGAATAGCCGTTTTTGAAAGTGTCTTCAAATTTTACCACTCTTCTTACCTCCTCACATGGAAAGGCCAATTGGTGCACATTACAAGGCTACTCATGAGCTTTTAAGATCCCAGTGGTTAATTCTGGAGTCTTAAAACCAAAGTAATTTATTCTTTTTTTAAAAAAATCTTAAAGGCATCTGAAAATTGCTTTGTGTTTTCAAGCTGGAAAAAAACATGATATTCTAGTCTTCAATGAGGTGCAAGTGTTGCTTT
>NW_006408604.1:2273237-2283895 GCF_000296735.1 Chrysochloris asiatica
ATAGTATGAGATAATTGTGCTACATTCAACAAGAGATTTCAAATATCTTTTAAAGATAACACAGTTGTATTGAAGTTATTGATCTACTTAATGTAATCACATTCTTCTCCTTTAACCTTGTTGCTGTTGCTGTTAGGCACCATCTAGTGAGTTCCAATTAATAGTGACCCTGTATAGGGTTTCTGAAGCTCTATATCTTTGCAGGAACAGAAAGCCTCATCTTCTGGTGCCCTCAAACCACTGACCTTTTGGTTCACAGTCCAGTGCTTATTGTATGGAGCCATCGTGCTCCCCCTTTAACCTTAGCTTAGTGTAAATGTAAGTTCTTTGAAAGTGCTGGTGGCAGTTGTATGCCGTAGAATCAGTTCTGACCCACAGTGACCTTTGTAAGTTTCCCGAGACTGTAAATCTTTACGCAACCAGAGAGCCTCACCTTTCTCCCATGGAGTGGCTGGTAGACTTGAACTGCTGACTCTGCAGTTAGCTAATCTAATTCATTTTTTTGATGTTGTTATTTAGGGCGCCCTTGAGTCAATTTTGACTCATAGCAATCCATATGATGTTGTTATGTGCCGTGGAGTCGGTTCCGACTCATGGCCACCCTGTACACCGTTTCTGAGGCTGTAAATCTGTACGGAAGCAGAAAGCCTCATCTGTCTCCTATGGAACAGCTGGTAGTTTCGAACTGCTGACCAATAATACTACGCTACCAGAGCTCCTTAATCCATGTGACAAAGTAGCCTAATTCATTTCTAATGCATGCTTGTATTAGTCTGTAGCTATCAAAAGGTGCCCTGGTGGCACTTCAGGGTAAGCACTGGACTGCTAACCATATGGTTGGTAGTTCACACCCACTAGCTGCTCCTTAGGAGAAAAAGAAGGCTATCTGCTGCCTCTGTAAAGATTTTTTTAAAAAGGGGGGAGGGGTTGCTAGCAGTCAGAATTGACTTAATGGCAGAGAGATGGGTTTTGGGGTTTTTCCCTAATTTAGTTATCAAACCTCCTACCTCACTCTATTTCATTTAGTTAAGGTCACCTCAAATCAATCATAAGATTTTATAGGTGAGTAAAGTAAGTATCCTTTGCACTCAGATATTTTTCCAGAATGTTAAAGATTTAAAGATTAAAATAATTTTTTAATGATTACTACAAGACAGTTCTTTCAGTATCAAAAGTAATGACACAATACACATTCTAATTACCTTTAATCCTCATTATCGGGCAAAATTGTTCCCTGTCTGTTTGATGCCAATTTACTGCTCATTGTAAAGTTAAAACTCACTTTCTGGATTAGTCTAGAAAACAAATCCCCCTGTGTTTTATTTATTGTCTGTGTGTGTTAAGTACACCAAATTTCTTCTACCTCAACCATGAGTGACTCCCCTAGTGGGCTAATAGGGAGCTTTCTACTGCGTCGGCCAAACAATTCTTGAGAATGAAATGCCCTTGATTGCTATCAAAAGACCTAGTCTTACAGGGTAAAATTTAAATCAAACACTGATTTAAAGGTCTAAATTCAGCTCTTAAGCCCTTTTAGACTCAAGTAGCAGACACAAAAAATAAATCTCAAGGCTGACAGTTTGAGATTTGCTTACTACCTCTGGCACTTATATAGTCTAAAAGAAAATCATTAGCATACTGCCCACCCATCGAAACTATAAAAGTGTAACATTAACTATGTAGGGGGGAAAGGGGACCCGTGGAAAACTTCTGGTTAAATAAATGCTACATTTTCATACAAATTTACCAAGTGCCACTTTATCGCATT
Source organism: Chrysochloris asiatica (assembly GCF_000296735.1). Taxonomy (NCBI): domain Eukaryota; kingdom Metazoa; phylum Chordata; class Mammalia; order Afrosoricida; family Chrysochloridae; genus Chrysochloris; species Chrysochloris asiatica. The sequence continues at coordinate 2,275,006 of NW_006408604.1, forward strand.
GTGATTATTTTTTCCTCTTTAACAAAAATTACATTATTCTAACAACAAATTAGATGCTAACTTTCAACTATCTTGACATTAACATTCTTGTTGCTATAGGAACAACATCTCCTCTCACCCAGTGTAGCAATATTCTAGAAGTTTACATTTAATTGGGACTGCTGATCTGATAACTGCAAGTTGGGCAGTTCAAACCTACAAGCCACTCTCAGAAACCCTGTGCAGGGTTCGCTGTGAGTCAGAATTGACTCCATGGCACACAACAACAATAATTACTTAATAGTGAGCTTCATTCTTTTGTAATTTCAGTTCCCCTGCAGGCTTTATACGTATAAATTTATATAATTCCAATCACATCTTTCAACAACTGTTTCTTCGATTTCCATATAAATAATATTATATCAAGGCCTTAACAATAATACCTGGGCTCAAAAACAAGAGTGAGAAAATATTCAGCTGTTAGAATAGCTTTATAAAGAGTCAATTTCATGTGTTATAAATTGTACCTGAAAACCTGATTCTCCAGTGCCAAGAATTAAATGGCTTGCTTAAAACACATAATGTGATAATACGTAAGAGTTGAGAGAGGCAGTGGGTGCCTGCAATTAGAATAACACAAATGCAAAGCTTTTCTTCATCATACTCATTTTATTTTACTCTCAAAGCAGAATAAATAAACCAAGTCTGATAAACCCAATTAGTTGGCAAGGTATTGGAGCACTTGTTCAATCATACATCCTGGTATACCCTACATCATACATGATTTCTAGATTTCAACAAATTGTTGTTGTTAAGTGCCATTGAATTGGTTCTGACTCATAGCAATCCTGAATAGGGTTTTTAAGGCTTTAAATCTCTGTGGGAGCAGACAGTCTCATTTTTCTCCCACTGAGTGGCTGGTGGGGTCGACAGCTAACCTTGAGTTTCAAAGTCCAGTGCTTATCCTATGGAGCCACCGCACTCTCTTCAACAAACTGTTGTTGTTAAGTGCCACTGAGTTGGGTCCAAATCATAATGACCCTGTACAGGGTTTCCAAGGAGTAGCTGGTGAGTTTGAACCACCGACCTTGTGGTTCAAACAGACCTTGTTTGCAGTCTAGTGCTTTATCTTACAGAGCCACAACAGTAAAAACTAACACAAAGGGAACCGTGATGGCGTTGTAGGCTAGGGGTTGGCAGGCAGTTCAAACCCAGCTGCTGCTCCATGGGAGAAAGATGAGGCTGTAAAGATTTACAGTCTCAAAAACCATATATAGGGTCGCTCTGAGTCAGAACAGATTTGATGTCAGTGGGCCTGGTTTGGGATTTTTATGAAAATAAATATTTTTTTCTCTTATCTTTTTAAAGAAAATAACACACAGACATTAGCACATTCTAGCCCACACCTTTTTTTGTAGAGATAAGGAAACTAAGGTATAGTGAGGCATACTAATTATGAATAGAAAAGAAGAAAAACCCTGGAACTGTCTTAATAAAACAATGTTAGAACGCACGCAAAACTCTATTATCATTTTACCTTTGTACAAGGGGTCAACATATTCTAACTAATTTCACTTGATCAATTTCATAACTTCAGCCATGAATAAAATTATTATTGACTTGAAAAATACGGTCAAGAATTCTAATGCACATCCTGCTTCATGAAAGCCTCACTGCCTCCAACTGTCTATTCAGGTCTTGATTTCCTTTCTTTTCTATACATTAGGATGCTGGTCTAGGGCTCAACAATCCCTAAATACGCTACTGTGTTCAACTAATGATGGGATCAGTTCTGTATATTTTATCTATCTCTGGAACATTCACCTAGGAAATAATGAATTTAGAATCAAATGTAATTTACAAGTGAGAATCAAATCAATTTCGGTGTTGTGGTGGTGGTGGTGATGTGCTGTGGAGTCAGTTCTGACTCATAGCGACCCTGTACCGGGTTTCTGAGTCTGTAAATCTTTACGGGAGCAGAAAGCCTCATCTTTCTCCCACAGAACAGCTGGTAGTTTCAAACTGCTGACCGTGAAATTAGCAGCCCGATTCGTAACCACTATGCTACCAGAATGTTGTTGTTGTTAAGTGCTGTCGAGTTGATTCCGACCCACAGCGACCCTGTATAGGGTTTCCGAGGCGCTGCTGGTGAGCTTGAATCACCTACCTTGCAGTTCAAATGGCTTTGCAGTCTGGCGCATTAACACCAGGACGCTACCAGAGTTGTCACTTTTAAATACATGGTTTGCTAGTCGTGCTTCCCAACTAGTCTCACACATCACAGCACACAGAGGAAATAATAATACTTGGGTGGCATAATGGACTGAGTAAATGGTGACTGCAGAGGGGAAAGGGGTGTGAAAGGGGTCGGGTGGGCATCACTTAATAGCTCCTGAAATCCGATTACATACCAGAGAGCTGTGGAAGCTCTGAGCTGGAGTGGGAAGATGATTACACTAACATCACAGGCTCAAGGAATGATTTGCTCACTTGCAAAACTAGGATCCGTACCTCTAGTTTGTTCACAAAATATGCTATTAATCACACAGAAACTGATCATAGGAAATGAACAGCGATGGCATATATTCCTACTACCCCAAAGGAAACTCAAACACTGTTCAGGAGAGAAACCACTTTTTTTTTTCACTGAATTACAAGTGAGCCTTTAAGTTGTTTAAGTATAGAGATTTAACTTATAAGTTACGAAAGATTTGATTGCTCTTCCCAATGATGAACTGGAAGTGATATCTGGAAGTTAATTATCTGTAAGCATTCAAACAGACTTCAGATCCATTGTTGGTATGCTTCAAAATAATTTTATTATCATTTAAGCTTTGAACCACAAGGCCAGAGGTTCAAGCTCACCAGCTGCTCCGTGGAAGCCTTATACAGGGTCACCACGTGTCAGAGGAACAAACTCAATGGCACTTAACAGCAATAACAAGAACACACACAAAAAATTCAGAACTACTTCTTGAGGGAGAATATGGCATTGGGTGTGAACGTGTAGGAGGAAGAGTTGATAGTGTTTATACATGGATTTCAAAGTTCTGGTGCTGCGTTGCGGGTTAAGGTATTAGACTGCAAGGTAGGTGGTTCAAGCTCACCAGTTGTTCCTCAGAAACCCTATAAAAGGTCGCTATGAGTCGGAACTGGCTCTTTGGCACTTAACAATAACAGCAACAAACCTTGGTCTCTTTGTCTATCAAAAAGAAGTAATACCACCTTCACTGCTAACTGCAAGGTTGGCAAATCAAACCCACCAGCTTTTTCTCTTCATAAATCTTGGACTTTACCATATACAGACCCACTGCTACATATATCCTATTGCTCTATAACTTATTGATAAATACTTGGGCAATTTCAATATTTACTATTATATACAATACTGCAGTGAACAACCTTATATATTTTTATAAATTATAGAAAGAACTTATTTTTTAAATATTTATCATTTATTTGAAATTAACATAATATATTAATGCTATTGTATTTGCAGAGCCCTGGTGGCATAGTGGGTTATTAATGAATTGAATGATAACCACAAGGTTGGCGATTTGAGCCCACCAGCTGCTCCAAGGGAAAAAGATGAAGTTTTCTGTTCCTGATTTACAGCCTCAGAAACCATATACAGGATCCTTATTAGTTGGAAACAAATCAACAGCACAAACAACAATGGCAACTGCATTTGTACAACAAATTTGCAGGTGTGAATATGTTGTTGTTGTTATGTGCCGTGGAGTGAGTTCCGACTCATAGCGACCCTGCTGTACAGGGTTTCCAAGGCTGTAAATCTCTACAGGAGCATCTTTCTCCCACAGAACAGCTGGTAGTTTCGAACTGCTAACCTTGTGGTGAATATAAGCATCATTAAATTACTTTCATCGGTTTACATTCCCACCTGTAGTAAAAGAGATTGATTATTTCTGTCTGCTTTCACTTGTTATTGTTAAGTTCCAACAGTTACATTCCAACTCACAGCAACCCTGTATAGGATTTCCAAGAAGCGGGTGGTGGCTTTAAACTACCAACTTAGCGGTTAGCAGTCCAGTGCTTATCCTACAGTGCCACACCAGGGCTGCTTTCACTAATACTAGGTTATTATCACACTTACATTTATGCTAATCTGATAGGTAAATAAATCCGTTCATGCCAGCTAAATTTGAAAAATTATTATTGGCTTTTTTTCTTCTATTCTCCGTGAACTGTCTTTCACCATTTCCACCCTTTACCCGTTTCTTCTGTTGGCTTGCTTATTATTTTCTTATTGGAAATCAAATATTTTTAAATGCTAGCTATTCCAGGTCACTCAGTAAAATTTTTCTCACTACAAAAATAATTCTGAAGTTAAGACTGACTGCAGTTTCCCTGTTGATTTAAAATGTTCTGAATTCTTGAACTTAAAACTTCATCCAAATCCAAGAGGTGATCACATGCTGGATTTCCTTTTGCATGCATATATCTACTGTAACAATCGATGAATACAGACAAGTGGCATTCTAGCATGAAAGAAGCTAGCAAATACACAGCATCGTGAAGGCAAAAAGCCAAGAGACTGAGGTCAACCTAATTCTTGTCTCATGAGTCCACAAGAAGCTGGATAACCTGCTGGTGTCACTTCAGCTGCAGCATCACTACCTCAGTCGACAAAGTAAGTCAAGCAGAATGGCTCCTAAGACTGTTTACTGGTGTTCCCACTAAGAGTTTTTGAATTTTTCCTTAGGACCATGAAAAACATCTGAAGTAGAGCATAATCAAACAATTTTGTTCTTTGAGAACAAAACATTTAAATGATCAGAAATAAATATAACATTTAAAAAATAAAAAAACAGAATATGACACGATTCTCAACATGGTAATAGCCAGACTCTTGAATATTTAAGTCCTCAGCATACTAGGAACTGAAGTCAGCATCCTCAAAAGTATTAACTTGCTCTCTTCAGTGACGTTTCTGATGAACATTTTATGAGCAGCTGGGCAGGAACAAAACGAAACAAACTTATTCAGCAGCTTACTGCTATTAAAGGTTTCTTGCTGCTTGCATATTATGCTGCTTACTGATATTTCGAGTCCTGGTGTGGCGCTGTGGGTTAATGCGCTAGACTGCAAGTTCGGTTTGAACCACTAGATTGGAGGTTCACACTCACCAGTCACTCCTCGGAAACCCTATGCAGGGTCGCTATGGGTCGGAACCAACTCGATAGCACTTAACAACAACAACAGTGGACTCAACAGCACTAAACAACAACAACAGTGTGGCACCGCAGGATACACACTGGACTGCAAGGTCAGCTTGAATTGCAAGTTCGGCCGTTCACACCCATCAGACTAGGAAACTATGAGTCCGAACCAACTCAATGGCACTTAATAACAACAACAACTGGTAGTCATTATTTTAAATCTCCAACTTTTGTAGTAAATGAGAAATATCTATAAACCAAGTTAGCTCTTTGATCGACTTTCATGATTATACCCATGGAATTATTAAAAATAAATGATCTTTTCTTCCATCTGAAAAATTACCCAGGATTGCAATGCCTACGCTTATCCATTTTATAGTTTTAAAAACTGTGATTTAAGAAAAAATTATCTCAACAAATTTTGTGTAGGTGGAAAATGATTGCTATAGCAACAGTAGCTTCAGTTTGTGAAAATAGAAAGGTAAAAACCTCTCATTTCCAATATTTAAAACTTACATACGTAATTGCTGATGGCTGACGGCACAGGCAGGCAACTTTTCACTTTTTGCCACCTAAACTGAAACTCAGTGAGTCTTGGCCAGACTCAAAGCCTTAAGGATAAAGAGATATAAGAGATACGGTGCCTCTTTAGTTAATAAGGTTAATTACTATAAATCCAACATGATCCTTCAGGCCACCCCAGGTTGTTCCTTCTCGGACTCCTGTTCCAGGGAACCAAGGAAGGAAGTGGGACAGCAGCAGCCTCAAATGATAAACAATTTGTGCATCTTTGAGTTAAAAAAAAAAAGCACTAATGTTATGTCATCACTTAGGGAGACAGGGAGCAGTAGCCCCAGGTAGAACTGATCTGATTCCTACCCTCAGCTGTCTGACTTCAAGAACGAAGTACATCTTGTAGAAAATACTTTTCTTATTCTGGCAGCCAATCAACAATATGGTCCAAAGTATGGTGAGACCCGGGAACTCCTGAATCCAATGACAAGGACACAACCACGGAGGGCTAGAGCTGAGAGTGAAGCATACAGCTGATATGAAGTGAGGGGAGATGTACACGAACACACAAACTTGCAGACAGTACCCATTTGATCTAGCTTTGATGGCTCGATGATGAAAACGCCACTAGAGGAAGATAAAAATTTTTGGTAAAGGAAACAAGTATAAATTGGTACAATTTTATGAACTTGACCTATACTTATGGATGTAGTGGCTCAATATACCAACTGAGAGGGAAGGAGTCTTCACATCAAGGATCAAATCGATCCCCTCTGTACACAGCTTTGATAGAGACGGGTAACTGACTACCTAAAATGGGGGGGGGGGGGCAATCAAGGCACGAAGTGACTGGCTTACAAGTTTTGAAGAGGGAGTTTAGTTTCAGAGTGTGCAGGGGAAGGTAGAACCCCCACGGAATAGTTTTTACCTTGTCTAGATGAGTCTGGTGAAAGGAAACGGGGAGATAAGATTCTTATGATTCAACAGTGAGTAACTATTATCATGACTAATTACGATGATCAAAACTGTAAAGGTAGAAGTTTTATAACAAAAAGGGAGGAGTAGTTAATCTTACAGTCTAGGAACAGAGTGCCCTGGGACTATCAAGGGAGAAGAGCACAAGCAGAATGTGGGACCCTATCCAGAGAAGCAGCGACACCAGAGATGGAGGCAGAGGTGATGGCATGGTGAACAGCTGAGGACTTCAGACTCATGGAAAGAGGAAGGCTGTATGCTAGTGGCCAGGAAGCTGGCTTACAAAATGTGCCTTCTGGTTGTTTAAATGATTATATATTTCTGAGTGTTTTTGTGTACATTAGGGAGAAAAACAACACAGAGGGACTGGAAGCAAATACTGTTGCATGATGATGCATGGAGGGGATTGTAATCATTGTAATGAAACGTAACACAATAGGATGAGTGTAAAACTGATATTCTCCCACATAAACTATCACTCAATTCACAAAAAAACTTTAAAGAAGTACTAGCACAGACTCAAACAGCACCGAGGGGGGGGGGGGAAGAAAGAAAAAAAATGTTCCTGTTCTATAACCCAGCTGCAAAATATACCTGGGACACAAATCACCATCACTAATATAACAACCCCAAAGCACAAGATCTGCTTAATATGGTAGAGTTGTTGTTTTTAAGTGCTGTAGAGTCGGTTCTGACCCACAGCAACCCTGAACAGGGTTTCCAAGGCTGTAAATCTTTACAGGAGCAGAAAGCCTCATCTTTCTCCCGCAGTTCGCAGCCGGATTCGTAACCACTACGCTCGTTAATTATGATAATGTTTTCCTGGTTCAACCATTTATTCTTAATTCTGTGACTGTGGCCAGCCTAGATTACTCATCTATCAGGTTCCCATCTGAAAATGCTCTTACAGAGTTGTCATAAAGATCTAGTAAGTGAATGCAGAGCATGGAGAACTGTGGCTGGCAAATAGTTGCTGTTCTGTGTGGTTGAGTGGTTTAGACACATAGGGTTTCCAAGGAGCAGCTGGTGGGCTGAACTGCTGGCCTCATGGCTGGTAGCCCAGTGCTGATCCTACAGAGTAAACGCGTAATAAAGGGAATCATTTATCTTCTAGTTTATGTTTTTGTAAAGTACAGAATTTTAAACATGAAGCTTTCTTTTCTTTTAACACTATCTTTTCTTTATTTAATTTACAGTCCAATAAATTTTACTTTTGATTGGTGTGGTTTTATGACATGTGACAAATGCACAGTCAGGTGAACACCACCACCACAATTCAGATGCAAAATAATCCCGTCACTTCCAAAATTCCCTGGTGCTGACTCTCTGCAGTCAGTCCGAACCTCAATCCCTGCACCTGACAATCACAGATTCACTCTCCTTCTCTACAGTGTTGGCTCTTTCAGAATGTCATACACATTTATGAAATCATACAACATGTAGCCTTTGAGGCCAAGCTTAATTCACTTCTCATTGATGCATTTCAGATTCACATCGTTACACAAATCAAGTTTGTTTTCCAAAGTGGCAGTACCATTTTGCATTCCAGCAACATATGAAAATTCCAATAGCTTTGTAAGCGCATCAGTATTTGGTATAACTGTCAGTTTTTCTATTGTTTTGGACCTTTTTTAATAGGTATATGGAGTCCTGGTGTGGTGCTGTGGGTTAATGCGTCAGACTGCAAAGCCGTTTGGATTGCAAGGTTGGCGGTTCAAGCTTACCAGCTGCTCCTTGGAAACCCTATACAGGGTCACTATGGGTCGGAATTGACTCGACAGCACTTAACAACAACAACAGTAGGTATATATGTTGTTGTTGTTGTTATTTTTAAGTGCTGTCATAGTGACCCTGTGTAGGGTTTCCGAGGAGCTCACCAGCCAACCTTGCGGTTCAAACCAACTTTGTGGTTCAGTGCTTATTCTACAACGTCACACCAGGATTCCAAGAGGTATAGGTATATAGTGGTTTCATATTTGCTGCTTAACCTAAGATCTGTCGAAAGGAGCTCTGGTAGCGTAGTGGTTACGAATCAGGCTGCTAATCTCTTGGTCAGCAGTTCGCAACTACCAGCTGTTCCGCGGGAGAAATGAGGCTTTCTGCTCCTGTAAAGATTTACAGCCTCGGAAACGAGGCAGGATCACTATGAGTAGGAACTGACTCCACGGAACATAACAACTGATCTGTCAGTCTGGGATGGATTCTTTCACCATACTTACTCAATCTGTATGCTGAGCAAATAA
>NW_006408604.1:2284540-2285564 GCF_000296735.1 Chrysochloris asiatica
GATACTAACTGAAGAGCTGAAACCTAAACTTTAGGTTAAATGCAGAAGACTGCTGTCCAAGGATGTTGTGATCTTCCATGACAATGCATTTCAACACACCTCTGCCCATACTGTTGACACTGCAAAAACTTCCTTTAGACTTGTTAAAGCATCCTCCCTATAGTCCTGATCTTGCTCCATCAGACTTTCACCTGTTTGGTTCCCTGAAAGCAGCCCTTTGAGAGGACGAAGATTCACTTCTGGTAAAGAAGTAAAGACAGCGGTGCATTCGTGGCTTTATAGTAAGTCTTGAGATAAGTAGTGTGAATCCTCCCACTTTGTTCTTTTTAAAATAATTGTTCTTGCTATTTTGATTGCTTTTCTCTTCCACATAAATTTAGAATAGCTGGATTAACCTTTGTTAAGCAGGATAAATCTATATTTACAAAGCAGCAGTTCTTTAAGGGTGTACAAGAACCCACAGCTATTCTTGAGTTTCCAGCTACTATGGAGGTCTGGTGTGGCACTGTAGGATAAGCACTGGACTGCATCATTAGTTTGATCCACAATATTGGTGGTTCAGACCCACAAGCTGATCCTCAGAAACCCTATACAGGATTGCTATGAGTCAGAACTACGGACTTGACGGCACTTAACAACAGCCTTATTTTAATAAGAATCTACTAAAACCTTTGCATACACAGATGAAGCAGTTGATCACAGTGTTCCCCAATTCATTTTTCAAAGTCATGGGACAGAATTTAAATGCTCAACCTTCTCAACCATTTTTTTGCTAATTATCTTAGGTTTTTTTTGGGGGGGTATACTTCATGTCAAAGTCCTTAAGCTATTTGTTGTTGTTAGGTGCTATCGAGTAGACGCATAGCGACCATATGCACAGCAGAACGAAACACTGCTCAATCCTGGGCCAACCTCACAATTGTTGCCATGCTTGAGTACATCGATGCTGCCACTTGGACAATCCATCCTCTTTTTCTCTGACCCTCCACCTTACCAAACATGATATCCTTCTCCAGCAACTGGT
>NW_006408604.1:2285895-2367684 GCF_000296735.1 Chrysochloris asiatica
GTTGACAGTTGATCCAAGAAAAGTGAAGTCCTTGACAACTTCATTTAGACTGTGTGGATCATGACAAGTTATGGACAACATTTCAAAGTATGAGTGTTTCTGAACACATAATAATTGTGTTCATGAGCAATCTGTACATGGACCAAGAGGCAGTGGTTCGAACAGAACATGGGAACACTGAATTGTTCAAAATTAAGAAAGGTATGCGACAGGGTTTTATTCTTTCATCTGTATGCTGAGCAAATAATCCGAGACGATGGGTTATATGAAGAAAAACATGGCATCAGGATTGGAGGAAGACTCATTAACAACCTGCGATATGCTGATGATACAAGCTTACTTGCTGAAAGTAAAGAGGACTTAAAATACTTAATGATGAAGATCAAAGAGCACAGCCTTCAGTATGGATTGTATCTTAAGTTAAAGAAAACAAAAATCCTCACCACTGGACCAATAAGCAACATTCTTATCAACAGAGAAAATATTGAAGTTGTCAAGGATTTCATTCTTCCAACTCATAGCGACCCTGTATAGGGTTTTCTAGGGACGGCTGGTGGGTCTGAACTGCCAACATTGCAGTTAGCAGTCTAGTTTATCCTACAGTGCCATATCAGGTTTCCAGTACATTGGAGTTGAGAAGGGGACGTTGTGGCTCCAACATGCTACTGATAAAGTTAAAAGTTAAATACAAAGAAAAGTGGTTAAATTATTCATTTAATATCCTTTAAGCCAGGTTTTAGCGTAGTGGTCATGAGTCGGGCTGCTAACCTCATGGTCAGCAGTTCTACACTACCTGCAGGTCCACGGGAGAAAGATGAGGCTTTCAGCTCTCATAAAGATTTACAGCCTCGGAAACCCTACGCAGGGTCGGTATGAGTCAGAACCAACTCCACGGCACATAACCACCACCCAAGCCAGGTTTGGAGTTAATGCTCTGGATGACAAAGTTGGTTTGAACCACAAGGTCGGTGGTTTAAGCTTAACAGCTGCTCCTCGAAACCCCTATACAGATTCGTTATGGGTCAGAACCAACTTGATGGCACTTAACAACAACAAGCTAGGTTTAAACATATTTATCATACCTCAAACATTTATCATGGCACCCTATTACATGCTGATCGGATGATTCCTTCTCATAATCCAACTTCGAGGTTCAGAGCAAAGCTTACTAAAGGAGTATGATTATTCAATTTCTGGCTTACCTTTCCTACAATTTAATTAATCTAAAGCCAATGACAAAGCTAAATATACTGTCACTAAGAATCTTCTGAGTTACTAACGCATGAGTCTTCCCATTACAATTAAATGTTTATTGTTGCTGTTGTTGTTAAGTGCCATTGAGTGGATTCCGACCCATAGTGACCCTGTATAGGGTTTCCAAGGAGCAGCTGATGAGCTTGGACCACCAACCTTGCGGTTCAAATGACTTTGCAGTCTGACGCATTAGCCTACAGTGCCACACCAGGACTCCTAAATGTTCATATCATACATTAATCATACCTAGTCTAATCCTGTATTGTTGTTGTTGTTATGTGCCATAGAGTCAGTTCCGACTCATAGCGACCCTGTGTACAGGGTTCCCGAGGCTGTAAATCTTTACGGGAGCAGAAAGCCTTATCCTTCTCCCAAGGAACAAGCTGGTAGTTTAGAATTGCTGACCCTGAGGTTAGCAACCCAATTCATAACCACTACGCTACCAGAGCTCCTTATAATTATCTATGAATCTCACTTTACAGAAACATAAACAAAAGGCTCAAAGAAGTTACCTGGCTAAACGCAACATTGGGAATCAGAGCCAGCTCTGTCCGATTTCAAAGCCCAGCTTGTCCCACTTTACACCAAGTCATCGCTAGTGTTATTTATTTTGTATTTCACCATTCTTCATGTACTTTTTACTGTGTTTCTGAATATGACACTACTTTATAAGAAGTCTCAAACTAACCATTGCATTATCCAATACTACTACACCCTTTGAATCATCTGAAGAGCTCTTTTTATTGTTGTTACAGTGAAGTATCATGAAAATAAAAGTGTGTTTGTGTGTGTTTGTAAGTGTGTGCATAGGAAGGGGAATACAGAACATATGGGCAAATGGATAATTTTAAGAAAATTTAATGTTCAAATAAAGCTGAAAATACTGACATTCTTAGTTATCTAGTGCTGCCATTACAGAAATACCACCAAAAGATGCTTTAACAAACAGAAATTATTCTCCTGCAGCTTAGGAGGCTATTCAAACTCAGAGTGCTGGCTCTCAGGAAGATTTTCTCTCTCTGCTGGCTCTGGGAAGAGGTCCTTGTTTTCAATCTTCCCTGAGTCTTGGAGCTTCCCAGTAAAGGGACTGTGGCTTCAAAGGACATGCTTGGCTCCTGGCTCTAGTTTCTTGGTGCACCTCCCTCTGCTCGCTTGTTTAATCTCTTCTACATCTCAAAAGAAACTGACTCAAGATTGTATCCTGTTTCATTAATATTACAGAAATTAGGGTTTATAACACACCAGGTAATTACATCAGATTGCAAAAGGAAGGATACAATTACATAATACTGAGACTCCATGGTCTAGCCAAGTTGACACATTATTTGGGGAGGACACAATTCAATCCAAAATGTTGTACAGTGCCATAAAGTCAATTCCAACTCAGAGTGACCTTGTATAGGACTTCGAAGGAGCGACTGGCGGGTTTGAAATGCCGACCTTGCAGTTAGCAGTCCCATGCTTATCCTACAGCACCAAATCAGGACTTCTCAATTCGTACTGTTGTTGTTGTGTGCCACAGAGTCGGTTCTGACTCATAGCAACCTTATAAGGATTTCCGAGGCTGTAAATCTTTATGGGGGCAGAACGCCTCATCTTTCTCCCACAGAACAGCTGGTAGTTTCAAACTGCTGACCGTGAGATCGGCAGCCCGATTCATAACCACTCTGCTACCAGAGCTTGGTGTCAATTCTTATTTCTCCCACCCAAAATAAATTCTTAGCTATTTCCTTGTAAATCACTGCAATAAAATACCTTCGATTCAGGTCTTGTGGTTTCCACAAATGTATTTGCCACAATTGATTTGATTCATCTGTGGCATAAATAAGGTATAACTCACTTTGGCTGTACAAACTCTGAAGTTTATTTTGTATTAGAATAGCCTATTTACACATAAAACAGTATTTTTTTTCCTACTGACCAAATCCAAATACACAATTTCAATGAAAAGTACATCTCAAAAATCATTAAGTCAGCCAGAGACTACTTCAAAAGATATGAAGAAATGACAAGCAGGAGATGGTTCATTATGTCTACCTGGAAACAGCTTAAATCCTGCGGCCAATCTAAAGGTTGTCTCTATTCAAAACACATGGCTTTATGGATTGAATTCTATGGTTCAAAAGTGATTAGGAATTCCTCCAGCAGCTGAGCACAACAAATAGCCCTTTCAACTACTATACAGTAGTTTTAGTCTCTTCACTTACTAAAACACCATAGTGTACTTTCAAAGTAGAACAGTAACATATTTTTCATGTAATATACAATCAGTGACCATTAAGAACCCAAAACACCATGTGTTGAGGAGCTCAGGAAAATCTCCAGTCATCCAACAACAGGAAGAAGGAGGCGATCTCAAGCAAGAGTTATATGATTTTCCCCCAATAGACAGCACTGATTCAGGATTGGATTTTGGGGGTAAGGAGGGAGAAGAGATGCTACAAAATGGGAAAGAATATGGAGAATGGAAATCAAGATCCCCAGAGCTGAGAAGATCAAGCAAATACCATTAGCTATCAGCAGGGGTGGCTCACTATTTAAAGATTTTCCTCTTAGAAGAGTTCTAACATGCCATTTCTCCGTGATCAGAAACTGCTGTCTTTGTGGGTCAAAACCAGTCTAACACCAGCAAATTAATGATTCAGTATAATACATGTGACTCTATTCTCCCTTCAAGTCTATGAGCTTCTCTCTCCTGGGTATTTGAGACTTGAATGAAGAAGTGGCCAGAGCTATATATCATCTTAATGGTATAATCTAGAAAAGGTTCAGATGCCTGGTATGGCGCTATAGGAGAAACATGGGACTGGGAGCTGCAAGGTCAGCAATTCAAACCCACCAACTGCTCCTCAGAAAACCTATACAGGGTCGCTAAGACTCAGAACTGACTCGATGGCATTTAACAACAAGCAAAGGTTCAGAAGTTCCCTCTACCCAAGTCCCCAGATTCTTAGCCCAATGTTTAGCTGTGCAACAATTCCTCCAAGACTGCAAGCTCACCAAGAATCCTTTCAATAACCAATGGTAATACAAAACTTGGGTTTCTTCTTTTTTCTTTCACAGACTACCACTGCTGCATATACACAGACTTGGTCAGAGCATGCTATGTAAATTGACAGAAAATTATGTTAACAAAACATCTAGCAAAACCTCTAGACTTTGGCTATTTTTAATAGTAACTTAAAAAGTCACAAGTCACACATGTTAAATAAAGTAGAATAATATGCTCATTAAAAACAAGAACTGTCCCTGAAGACTTTTCTTGATTTCCATTTCCTCTAAAAGAAATCTATTTTCACTCCAGTCAGCACTCACCTGGCAGGTATACCCACCTCCCTACCTCATGATTCAGTGTGAGACAGCAAAAAGAGCACAAGACAGAACAGCCAACTAGAACTCCCTGTAAACGAGACAATCTGTAACTGCAGACCAGCAAGGAGTGTGGAGAGGATTTTCAGAATTTAAAAGCATGCCACACCCTCTGTTCTAATAAAAGGGACTTCACTTATCCATGATTAGCATTTATTGCCTAGACATGATGTGATTTGCTTGAGACAATGTGGTTTACTCTGCTTCAAATGTCTCAGACAACCAGTGCTTTCTACAATTGAGTGCTTTGTACTTACTAATTATAAGGGCTGTTTAGAATACTTCTTAATAGGTTTTTAGATTCATATAATCCTGATTTTTTTTTTTAAGTGCTAATGCTATGGTGAAAACAACTAACCAGCCATTTGGCAAAAAATAAATTTAGATTCAATATGCCAAGTCATTTCCAGATAGATATGAGAATGCACAAAAACAAAAAGAAACATATGCATATAAAATAATGATTATTATAATCTAGGGGGAAATAATGTACAAGTCATGACACTAAAAGCAGAAACCAAAATAAGAAAAGGTTGAGAAATTTTACTACATTAAAACAAAAAACTTCTATTGCAGTAAGACATAGTCAAACTATAAAGTAATTTTCTTTTATTTATTTAAAACTCAGTAAAAAACCTAATAAATCAAAGCAGAGAAAAATGACATTAGCATGCAATTAATCTGGAGACTCAGTTAGGAGTAAGTATCAAGAATCTGAAAATGGACATAATTCTTTTAATCAGTCAATTTTATTTTTAATAACTTATCCTAAGAAAATTATTGGGCATGTACAAAAATAAATGATCAAGAACATTCACTGCATGTGAGGATGATGCTACATCCAGGCTTCACATTCCCACATTTCCATTACTGTCATCAACTACTTTCAAGGCAAAAACACAGATCATAACTACCCAGGGTTAGATCAGACCTCATATCACAGGCTACCCTGAGCCAGGTCAAAACATCCCTGGCCATGTGAGGCTAGGTCATGGAGAGCTGCTATCGGCTCAGGAGTCTGCATAACTCCATGCATTTCAGACCAGCTGGCTTCTCTGTCTAATCTCATGAGACTAAATCACAAATCACAAGGATTCTCATTCTTCTTCACTGACTACCTGTGCAGCCTTTCCCTATCAGCCAGCCTCCCAGAGCTGGGTCTACACAAATTAACTTTGTACTGCCAGCCCCTGCAGATTCATGCCTCTGTGAGCTCATTAATTCTCTAGATCACTTCACAAAATTCACTGCGACTATAAGCTATATACTTAACAGTTATCCATTTGTTATAACTAGAAAGGAATGAGCAAAGAGATGCATCATCAAGGTCTGGGAGAGGTCCTGACAGCAGGCTTCCATTGTCCCCAGGGATGTGCTCACCTCACTTGATGTGCAGCACGAATGTTCTGACCAATCCTGGGTGCTTCCAAAAGGAGAACTCCAAGGTCAGGGACCTCAACGAATATGCATAGGTACATTAATACTATCAATGAATATACTTGGCTACATCCTGCCCCCTCCCTTCCTGAAGTTAGTTTGCCAAGGGGTAGGGCTTGTGCAGTCCCTACTTGTATTTTTAGGAAGATTTTAGGAAGACAAACAGCACCTTAACTGCTCAGGCTATTTTCAGAAACCAGATACAAAAGGCCAAATCTAGTCTTCTGCCCCACTACTATAGCATTTTTAATAATAGTGAACAAACATACTGAGTCTTCCTTTCTCTTCAATGAAACCATCTGTTGACATTAAAAAGTCATGAGATCTATACTCAGTGACATGAAAAGATAGCCACATTCTGTCAGGGCACACAAACAGATTATATTTCTACACCCCTAAATTCAAACAAACAAACAACAACAAAAGAACTCTTCTCATGAGCCTTGTAATTAACTTGGCAGCACAGAGTCCTGCTGAAAAGCGGCTCTGTAGCCAGAGAGCCTGGCCTTGCACCCTGCTTTCCTGACTACTGGGCAGTGTGATCTGGGCTCTACCTCACCTCTCTATAACTGTCACGTCCCACTTTTCATGGAGTCTTGGTGTGGCACTGCAGGATAAACACAGAGGACTGCTACTGCAAGGTCAGTGGTTCAAAACCATTTGCATTCTTTCAAACTCTACTCTTTAACAACTTTGTTGTTAAGCGCCACTGAGTCAGTTCCAACTCACAGAGACCCTGTTTAAGGTTTCTGAGAAATGGTGGTAGATTTGAACCGCCGATTCTGCCGCTCAAATTGACCTTTCAGTCCAGTGCATTGTCTTGCAGCACCACACCAAGATTCCTGGAAATCCTAAACAGGGTCATTATGAATCAGAACGGACTTGAGGACACGTAACAAAAACAACATCATGTAAAGGAATGGTTAAGAAAATGCATTCTTTCAAACCCTACTCTAAAATTTCCTAAGTGTCTGGGCCCTATTCTCATCTGTAAGTTGTTGTTTGTTGTTAGGTGCCATTGAGTCGGTACCGACCCATAGTGACCTTATGCACAGCAGAATGAAACACTGCCCGATCCTGGGCCAACCTTACTACTGTTGCCACGCTTGAGTCCATCGATGCTGTCACTTGGCCAATCCATCTTGTTGGAGGTCTTCCTCTTCTTCTCTGACCCTCCACCTTACCAAACATCATATCCTTCACCAGAGACTGGTCCCTCCTGATAATTTATCGAAGTATGAGAGACGAAGCCTAGCCATCTTGGCCTCAAAGGAGCACTCTGGCTACACTTCTTCCAAAACAGATCTATTGGTTCTTTTGGCAGCCCATGGCACTTTTAGTATTCTCCTCCAACACCACAACTCAAAGGCATCAATTCTTCTACGATCTTCCTTATTCACTGTCCAGCTTTCGCATCCATATGAGGTTATTGAAAATACCATGGCTTGGGTCAAGTGCACCTTAGTCCTCAAGCTGACATCTTTGCTCTTCAACACTTTAAAAAGGTCTTGTGCAGATTTGTCTAATGCAATACATCGTTTGATTTCTTGACTGCTGCTTCTATCATGAGTGTGATAGTTGATCCAAGAAGAATGAAGTCCTTGACAACTTCAATCTTTTCTCCAATGATAAGAATGTTGTTTATTGGTCCAGTGGTGAGGATTTTTTTTTCTTTACCTTCAGATGCAATCCATACTGAAGGCTGTGCTCTTTGATCTTCATCAGTAAATATTTTAAGTCCTCTTCACATTCAGCAAGCAAGGTTGTATCATCTACATATCGCAATTTGTTAATGAGTCTTCCTCCAATCCTGATGCCACATTTTTCTTCATAAAACACAGCTTCTCAGATTATTTGCTCAGCATCAAATACATCAATTCTTCTACATTCTTTCTTGTCCCACACTTCTCGGTTCAGCCACACAGGTTCTTTCTGGAATTCCTCTAACCCACCAGCTTTGCCCCCAAAAGGCTTTTTAGTATAATGTTCCCTATATGCCCAGCATGATCTGCCTTTCCTTCTGTGCCTGGGTGTGATTCCTATTTATCCGTTGGATCTCAATTCAGTCAACTCACAGACAAGATCTTATAACACTGTGTCCCTTTCCTTCACTAAGTTTATCACACTTTATATTATTTGTGCAGCTACTGGATTAATGATGCCTTCCCTGTCAGCGTGAAGACTCCGCGAGGCCAGGACCCACATCTGTTTGTCCACCACAGTAATCCCAGTAAAGAACACACCACCTAGTACAAAGTGCAGGTTACATAAGCAACTTTCAGTGAGTTGAATGAATAAACTGAATGGAAGAAATGAAAATGAAAAACTGTAGAGTAACACAGATCAAACCAACTGGAAGAAGATAGGTTTCAAATCTGATAGCTGTCAGTACCAAGACTGATCAGCCCACAGTCATGTTCCTATAGCATTAAAAAAGCCTCATAAGAGTCTTATGCTGGAGTGATGCCGACACCAAAATCAGGGCTTTTTTCCGCATAGTTTCCTGAATCAAATAAGCTATTCCATTTGCTGCCACTTTTCCCATCTCATGAGTAAGTATGCTGCATGCAGTTCACCCATTTTGAAAGATATATTCTTTTTTTTTTGGTCAGCACTCTGGCTCTCCTTTTTTCGCTTTCCCGAACCATTTGAGATCAATTTGCTGCCCCAAGGTTACCCTGGAGAATAAATTCATCACAGATCTACAGGCAAAGTATGGACTGAAAAAAGGGTAACACTCCTAAACAGACTTAACAATAAGCAAACAAAGTGGAAGGAAGGGTGGGGCATGGATGTGTAAATACTATCAGTTTGTTAATAGAGAGAAAGTCTCCACAGACTAGGTATTATTTGAGTATGTGTTGAGTAACTTCCTATTTTAATTTTTGGCTCTGCAGGATAATGCACTAGACCTAAAGGTCAGTTTGAATCACAAGGTCGCAAGTTCAAACTTACCAGCTACTCCTCGGAAACCCTATACAGGCACACACAGCATCAACAAAAAGATAATATACAAGAGGGACTCAAAAAGTTCAGGGAAAATGGAATGAAAAGATAATGGAATTAATCCATCAACTTTTTGAAGCTTCCTTATATATTAATTTCAAAACCAAGGCTTATTTCATAATAAGTGAAAGTTCAATTTAAACAAAATATAAGGTAAAATGCACATGAACAAATAGGAGTCACAAAACTGGCAAATCAAAGGTCAAGTGATGCACACAATAAGGATAAAAGAAATTTATATTGTCATGCCCACTATTACGCTCCAAAAGAGAAGAGAAAAAAAACAAAGGTAATTATAGAGAGTTTTTTAAAGTTCAATTTAGCATTATGTACATTTAATAGCTACATATCTGGAAATATGATACCTAACTTGTAAACTGAAGACTACAAACTGATCTGAAATGTAGCTGGACAACTGACAGTATGTTTGGCAGAGGACAGAAAGGAAAGTTCGTAGATTACCATCACTAACCAGAGTCAGCCTTTGATAGGGCAGATTCAGGATTCAGCAGGCCATTTAGGGGTGATTACCAGTAATGTGTGAAAGCTG
This sequence comes from Chrysochloris asiatica, assembly GCF_000296735.1. Taxonomy (NCBI): domain Eukaryota; kingdom Metazoa; phylum Chordata; class Mammalia; order Afrosoricida; family Chrysochloridae; genus Chrysochloris; species Chrysochloris asiatica. Next base: position 2,295,512 of record NW_006408604.1, read on the forward strand.
ATATAGACACATAGATCCACTCAAAAATTGAACAAGCAAAAAAGTAGACAGCTCAGACACAACCACAGACACTAAAATGAAAAAAGGAGACAAATAGCAAAGGCCATGAGATAACTGTTATCTTTTGCCATTTAATATAAAACATTAGGTAGAAGGCATTTAGAACCATGATATGTTTATACAAATGCATTATGTTCCACTAGGTCAATATAACATGAAATGAGCTAGTGGAAATTAAGTGTTAAATGTAGGTTAAACTTTCTTCAACCATGCTCGAATCTGGGTCTTTTTTTCTTTTGTTTTGCCATTAGCAAAGAACTATTACTATTTAAGAAGAAGAAGAAGAAGAAGAAAAGCCCATACATTATCTATTGAAAAAGAACACTAGATGAGGCAGTATAGTGTATAATTTAAAGATCAGAGACTATAAAACCAGATCCTAACTTCATCACTTACTTACCTCTGTGACCTTGGGCAGTTATTACCCATTTATACATGTTTATTCTACTTAAGTAAGCACTGGACTTAGAACCACAAAGTCCACTGTTGGAGCACCTGACCCACGCCATGGTTAGTTTCAACAGCTTCACATGTATGTGAAAGTTGTACAGTGAATAAGGAAGACCACAGAAGAATTGATGCATTTGAGTTACGGTGCTGGACTGCCAGAAAAACAAAACAAATCTGTGCTGAAAGAAATACATCCCGAATGCTCAGAAGCCAGGATAGCTAGATTTCACCTCTTAAACTTCAGCCATATTATCAGGAAGAACCAATCCCTAGAGGATGATCATGCTAGGAAAAGTGGAGAATCACTGAAAAAGAGGACGACTCCTAATGAGATGGATTAGCAAAGTGGAAGCAGCAATGGGTTCAAGCTTAACAACACTTGTGAGTATGGTGCTGCACCAGGCAGCGTTTCATCCTGTTGTGCATCAGACCACTAAGAGTCAGAACCGACTCGACGGCACCTAACAACAACATCTTAATCAATTAGTTCAGTGTACAAACAGAACACATGAACATCAGTCTCCAAGACTCTGAAACAAGAAGAAGCAGATAGTTCCTGGCTGTCACTACCAACTGCTCTGAAAGGGACTACATTAGAAGATCCCAGGTAGACTGGGAGAAAATGTGGAACAAAACTCAAAATAGTCTGTGTTTTTTACAAAACTGGGCTTACTAGTCAGAAAGAGACTAGAGGAACCTGAGATTATGGCCCTCTACCACACTTCAGTTCTGGAAAGGAACTCACCCTCATGACCCCAGTAGCGCAAACAACATGCCGATTGCTAACTAAAAGGTTGGAGGTTTGAGTCTCACAGTGACAGCTCAAAAGAAAGGTGTGATGACCTATTAAAAAAAAACCCCAGCTAGCAGCTGGTTGCAGTGTATAGGACCTTAGGTGGAATCCTGAGCCCCATCCAGAAACTTCTGAGATGAGACATTCCCACTAGAAAGGACAAGCAGACCAGCCTGGAACAGCTAGAGCGACAGAAGATACATGTTCAAAAAAAGACCATCAGGAAAAAAACTAAAACAAAAATATCAGTATGATTGGCTACTACAAGAATACGCAAGTTGTTCGCCGGGAAGCCATCAAGGCAAGCAATCAAGTCCCTTCAGGACAAACCCCCTTCTAAGACTGAAACTCAAAGGGAATACATGAATAGGCATGCAAGCTTGCTGGCAACTACACTGGTCTACTGGCAAGTGGAAGAGCGGGAAAGGCAGTAGTGAAGAAATGGGCTGAGTTCAACCATGTTCCATAAACTCCCACTGACCTGGAGAGGAGAGAGAGAAGCAGAAGGGCTGGTTGGTACAAAGTGTAGTGAGACGGTGCATACCTGAGCCCATGGACAAGGACATAGCCACAGAGGGCTAGAGCTGAGTGAAGCATCCAGCTGACATGAAGTGAGGGGAGATGCACAAGAACGCCCACACTTGCAGATAGTTTCCATCTGACCTAGCCTGGATATCTTGATAATCAGAACTGGATTAGAGGAAGATAAAAAGAGAACAATTTTTGATAAAAGGAAACTAGTGCAAATTGCTACAATTTGATGAACTTGACCTATACTCATGGAAGTAGTAGCTCAAAACACCAACAGAGAGGGAAGGAGTTTTCACATCAAGTGGCTATCCCCTCAGTATACAGGCTAGATAGGGACAGGCAACTTGGACATTGTCTAAATGTCACCTAAAATAAGGAGGCGATAAAGGCACTGGCTTACAAGGTTTCAAGAGGGAGTTTAATTTAAGAAAAGGGGAGCAGGATAGAGTCCCTGCTGAATAGTTTTTCATCTTGTCTAGATGGGTCTGGTAAAAAGAGATAGGGATAAGATCCTTATGATTCAATAGTGAGTAATTGTTATCATGACTAATTGCAACTGTCACAATTGTAAAGGTAGAACTTTAGTAACAAAAACGGGGGAGTAGTTAATCTTACAGTTCAAAAAAAGAAGACCCTAGGACCATCAAGGGAGAAGAGCATAAGTGGAATGTGGGACCTTATCCAGAGAAGCAGCGACACAAGAGATAGAGGCAGAGATGGGGACATGAAGAGAGGGAGCAGCTGAGGACTCTGGATTCATGGCAAGAGAGACTGAGAGCTGATGGCCAGGAGGCATGTTTGCACAATGTACCCTTTAGTGGTGTAAATTATTATACATGCCTGAGTGTTTAAAAAAGAAAAAAAAGAGAGTTAAAATGAATAGAGAGAAATACTGTTAACTGATGGCACACGGTAGGGATTTAATCATTGTAATGAAACAAAGTATAGGATTTGTTGAATGTAAAACTGATGATCTGTTCTGTAAACTTTCACTCAATTCACAATAAAAACTAAAAAAAAACCAAAAGCTTTATGAATAGCAGTGGAACACTGTCAGATATAATGTCAGAAGATGAGCTCCTAAAGTTGGTGGGCACTAAAAATGTGACTGAGGGAGAGCTGCCTCCTCAAAGTAGAGTTGACCGTGATTACTCAAATGGAGTAAGTAAGGCCCTCAGGACCTTCATTTGCTGATGGAGCACAATTCAAATTCAAGAGAAACAGCCATAAAAATCGATTCATAATTGAACCATAGAATATACGAAGTATGAATCTAGGAAAACTGGAAATTGTCAAAAATGAAATGCAATTCATAAATAGCGATATTCTAGGCATTGTTGTTTTTGTTGTTGTTGTTGTTAGGTGCCATCAACTCAGTACCAACTCAGCAACCTTATGCACAGCAGAACGAAACACTGTCCGATCCTGGGCCAACCTGACTACTGCTGCCACGCTTGAGTCCATCGATGTTTCTACTTGGCCAATCCATCTTGTTGGCGTTCTTCCTCTGACCCGCCACCTTACCAAACATGAGATCATTCTCCAGCGACTGGTCCTTCCTGACAATATGTCTAAAGTATGAGAGACAAAGTTTGGCCATCCTGACCTCCAAGGAACACTCTGGCTGCATTTCTTTCAACATGGATCTGTTGGTTCTTTTGGCAGCCCATGGATCTTTCAATATTCTCCTCCAACACCATAACTCAAAAGCATCAATTCTTCTATGGTCTTCCTTATTTATTGTCCAGTTTTCACATGCATATGAGGTTACTAAAAAATACCACAGCTTGGTGTTGATAGTTGATCCAAGAAGAATGAAGTCCTTGACAATTTCAATATTTTCTCCGTTGATAAGAATGTTTATTGGTCCAGTGGTGAGGATTTTTGTTTTCTTTACATTGAGATGTAATCCATACCAAAGGCTGTGCTCTTTGATCTTCATCAGTAAATTTTTAAGTCCTCTTCACTTTCAGCAAGCAAGGTTGTATCATCTGTATATCTCAGGTTGTTAATGAGTTTTCCTCCAATCTTGATGCCACGTTTTACTTTACATAACCCAGCTTCTCGGATTATTTGCTCAGCATACAGGTTGAATAAGTATGGTGAAAGAATACAACCCTGTCACACACCTTTCTTAATTTTAAACCATTTAGTGTTCCCATGTTCTGTTCGAACAAATGCCTCTTGTTCCATGTACGGATTCCTCATGAGCACAATTAAGTGTTCCGGAATACTCACAAGAGACTCTGAAACTTTCTCTCCAGCATAGAGATGCTAAAGAAAATTGAAGATGTGAGGAGCTACAGGAGCTGAACAGAAAATTTCAAAGGTCACCCCAAGAAGACAAAGTCAAATATTATAATGAAATGTGCAAAGACCTGGAGTTAGAAAACCAAAAGGGAAGAACATGCTTAGCTTTCCCAAGCTAAGGGAACTGAAGAAAAAATTCAAACCTCAAATTGCAGTATTGAAGAATTCTATGGGCAAAATATTGAATGATGCAGAAAGCAACAAAAGTAGATGGAAGGAATACACAGTCACTGCTTCAAAAAGAAATGGCCGATGCTCAACCATTTCAAGAGGCAGCATATGATGAAGAGCCAATGATCCTGAAGGAAGAAGCCCAAGATACACTGAAGGCATTGGCAAAGAACAAGATACCACAAATTGATGAAATACAAATAGAAATCTTTCAATAAACTGATGCCGCACTGGAGGTACTCACTCATCTATGCAAAGAAATTTGGAAAACAACTACCTGGACAGCCGATTAGAAGAGATCCCTATTTGTGCCCATTCAAAAGAGACGTGACCCAATGGAATGAAGAAATCATCGGACAATCTCTTTGATATCCCATGTGAGTAAAGTTTTACTAAAAGTAACCCAAAAACGGCTGTAAGCATACATTGACAGAGAACTTCCAGAGGTTCAAGCCAGATTTAGAAGAGGCTGTGGAATGAGGGATATCATTGCTGATGTCCCATGGATCTTGGCTGAAACAGAGAATACCAGAAAGATGTTTACCTGTGCTTTATTGACTATGCAAAGGCTTTCAATTGCATGGATTATGACAAGCTATGGACAATATTACGAAGTATGAATATTCTGGAACACTTAATTGTGCTCATGAGGCACCTGTGCATAGACGAAGAGGCAGTTGTTCGAACAGAACAAAGGAACATTAAATGGTTTAAAATTAGCAAAGGTGTGTGACAGGGTTGTATTCTTTCACCATACTTATTCAACCTGTATGCTAAGCAAATAATCCAAGAAGCTGGATTATATGAAGAAAAATGTGGCATCAGGGTTGGAGGAAGACTCATTAACAACCTGTGATATGCAGATGATACAACCTTGCTTGCTGAAAGTGAAGAAGACTTAAAATACTTACTGATGAAGATCAAGACCATAGTCTTCAGTATGGGATGCATTTCAATGTAAAGAAAACAAACATCCTCACCACTGTACCAATAAACAACATTCATATCAATGGAGAAAAGACTGAAGTTTTCAAAGACTTCAGTTTACGTGGATCAACCATCAACACTCATGGAAGCAACAGTCAAGAAATCAAAATGATGTATTGCATTGGCAAGTCTGCTGCATAAGACTTTTTTCTAAAGTGTTAAAGAGCAAAGACATCAGTTTGAGGACTAAGGTGTGCCTGACCCAAGCCATGGTATTTTCAATAACCTCATAAACATACAAAGTTGGAAAGTAAGTAAGGAAGAACTTAGAAGAATTAATGCATTTGAGTTATGGTGCTGGAGGAGAATATTGGAAGTACTGTGGACTACCGAAAGACCAAACAAATCTGTGTTGGAGGAAGTAGAGACAGAGTGCTCCTTGGAGGTCAGGATGGCCAAACTTCATCTCTCATAGTTCAGGCATATTATCAGGAGGGACCAGTCATTGGAGAAGGATATCATGTTGGTCAAGTGGAGGGTCAGAGAAAAAGAGGAAGACACCTAATGAGATGGATTGACACAGTGGTGGTAGCAATGGGCTCAAGTGTAGCAACAATTGTAAAGTTGGCCCAGGACAAGGGCAGTGTTTCGTTCTGTTGTGCATAGGGTAGCCATGAGTTGGTACCAACTAGATGACACCTAACAATAACAGCAATACACTGAATAAGGAGCTCTGGTAGCATAGTGGTTACAAGTTGGGCTGCTAACCTCAAGGTCAGCAGTTCAAAACTGCCAGCTGTTCCATGAGAGAAAGATGAGGTTTTCTGCTCCCTTAAAGATTTATAGCCTCAGAAACTCTATAGAAACCCTATACAGGGTCACTGTGAGTCAGAACCAACTTCATAGCACATAATCAACCATCCATTGAGTACAAAGATACTTAATACAGTGAAAACATTTGTTGCTGTTGTCATGTGCCATTGAGTTGATTCCAATTTATAGAGACTCTGTATAGGGTTGTTGAGAAGCAACTGGTGAGTTTGACCTACCTTGATGTTTGCAGTCCGTGAGGTTTATCCTATAGGACCACAGCAGGTAGACTTTAAGACACACACACATAGATTATCCTAATGAAAACTAGGTTTTAAATAGTAAATAAAAATTAAAGAATATTTATAAACTCAGTCGTTTGTGTTTCCTATCTCATAACTACTTTCAAAATAAAGCTAATTAAGAAATCATTTTTATCAAGAAAGAAATGTTATTTAATGTAAGCTATAAAAATACTGGGTTCCATAAAATGCAGAATACTATTTCTGAAAAAGGTGGGAAAAATTCGTAATCCTCACTTGGCTAAGCAGGGTCCAGTAACTGGTTTCTTCTCAGTAGGAAAAGACCTCTTGTTCAGGCTTAAATATTAATTTAATTGGGCTGCGAACCTTAAGGCCAGCGGTTCGAAACTACCAGCTGCTCCGTGGGAGAAAGATGAGGCATTCTGCTCCCGTAAAGATTTACAGCCTCAGAAACCCTGTACAGGGTCGCTATGGGTCGGAAACGACTCGACGGCACTTAACAACAATAACAACTATGGTACAAAAGGAGCTCTGGTAGTGTAATGGTTACGAATCTGGCTGCGAACCTCAAGGTCAGCAATTCGAAACTATCAACTGTTCCGCGAGAGACAGATAGGCTTTCTGCTCCCGTAAAGATTTACAGCCTTGAAAACCCTATACAGGATGGTTATGAGTCGGAACCAACTCCATGGCATGTAACAACAACCATGGTACAAAAATTTGATATTAAATGCTAATTTCTGAATCACAATGTTTATGTTCAAACAGGTCATTCATGGAAGTTGAATATGAAAATAATTAAATAGGAATATTAAACATAATTGCCAATACTCTATTTCTCTTTTAAAGGAAGTGAGACAAAATAATTTATAAATCAGAATTGTGGTATTGGCCAAGAACACTGAGTATACCATGAACTGCAAGAATGAACAAATCAGTCTTTCAAGAAAAAATATCAGAATGCTTCTTAGAAAATAAGATAATGAGACTTAAACTTCTTTATTTTGAAAATGTCATCATGAAAGACCAATTGCTAGAAATGGTTGGTAAAGTAGGTGAGTGAAAATGAAAGAAATCCTCAATTAAATGGATTTATACAACAGTGCCAATAATGAATTCAAATACACCATCAGGAAAGTGGCATAGGACCAGGTAACAAACATAAAGCCACCACAAGTCAGAGCTAATTAACACAGGAGAGATGAGAGGAACAATGTCAAAAAGTATAAATTCTGGGCATCCAAAGTACATCAAGGGGCAGACAGTCAGGTAGGAGAAATTGCTAAGGAAAGGAAACTGTGGTGGTGCTGATGCTAGGGTGAAGCTTTTCACATTGTACAGAAGTTTCTAAATTCTGATTTAAATTAGAATGTTGATGCACATATGTCTAATACGCTGATTTATTCTAGTCAATGATGGGATTAAAAAGGGGGGGGTAATCTATTTCTTTTCCCCCCCAGAAATCTAAAATTTTACTTGAACCTAAGGATGGGTGTTTAGATTATGTCCTTTCTAATTCTGGAGGTGCTTGACTTATGGTGTTGGAGGAGAATATTGACAGTATCATGGACTACCAAAAGACCAAACAGATCTGTGTTAGAAGAAGTACAGCCAGAGTGCTCCATGGAAGCCAGGATGACCAGACTTCGACTTTCATACTTCAGACATATTATCAAGAGGGACCGACCCTGGAGAAGGATATCATGCTTGGTAAAGTGGAGGGTCAGAGAAAAGGAGGAAGACCCCCAATGAAATGGATTGGCACAATGGCAGCAGCAATGGGCTGAGATGTAGCAACAACTGTGAGGTTGGCCCAGGGCAGGGGCAGTATTTTGTTCTGTTGTGCACAGGGTTGCTATGAGTTGATTCCAACTCGATGGTACCTAACAATAATTCTGGATAGTAACAAGTCCTTCGCTTTATGAAGTAACTAAGAAAGTAAATGGTACATCAAAAAATTTTAGTAAAATAAAAATCTGGTAAACCTTTGACCATCTTCAAATAATTTTTGAACGTTTATTGATCTGAGAAACTCTCATAAAAACAAAACAAAACAAAACAAAAAAAACCACCCAAGTATATACTGACAGCAAGAAAAAAAATCACCAGGGAACCTCTAGTTATTTCAGTGAACAGTAGAGCAGCAATGTACTACAACACCCCAATTTTTTAAGTGTTCAGAATGAAGAGAGGCATTCTTTAGTTAAATCCAATAAACTTGTCTTATTTACCACAAACCACATTCTCTTGGGGATGGTACCTTTACACAAATCTCTGTTCTCTAACGTTCTATCACAGTGCCTCCAGAGTTGTCATTCCAACTCATGGGTTACAAGTGTGTCAGAATAGAACTGTGCACTCCAGAGAGTTCCCAAGGCTGTGATCTTTCAGAAGCAGAGCGCCAGTCTGTCTTCTGAGGCTCCTCTGGATGGATTCAAACTGTCAGTCTTTCAGAAAGTAATCAATCACTTAATCATTGGTGCCACCCAGGTACTCCTCCAGAGCTGACCATCAATAAAATGTCTACTATTAAAGTGAAAAAGGTGCTCTGGTACCATTGTGGTTACGAATCGGGCTGCGGACCGCAAGATCAGCAGTTCGAAACTACCAGCTGTTCCGCGGGAGAAAGATGAGGCTTTCCACTCCTGTAAATATTTACAGCCTTGGAAACCCTGTACAGAGTCACTATGAGTCGGAACCAACTCCACGGCACATAACAACATTAAAGTGAAAAAGGCGCTCTGGTAGTGTTGTGGTTACGAATTGGGCTGTTAACCTCAAGGTCAGCAGTTCGAAACTATCAGCTGTTCCGCTGGAGAAAGAGGAGGCTTTCTGCTCCTGTAAAGATTTACAGCCTCAGAAAACCCTGTACAGGGTCACTATGAGTCGGAACTGACTCCACGGCACATAACAACAACAACTACAACAACATTAAAGTGAAAAGTTGTTAAATCTCCACACTTCCCATTTATTTTACAAACTGAAACCAAAGTTAAATTATCATAGTTGGGACAACTTCCCTTGAAAGCTGTTTACAGAGTAAATATGACATAACTACATACCATGAAATGCTCACTGATTGAGAGTTTTACCAAAATATAAAGGCATTTTACAGGATGAAAGACATTACAAAAAGTGTAGGAAGTTCCCCAGCTTGGTTTCTGCAGAGAATCTGCCCAGTCTTGGTTACAATACAGGTTAAACAGGTATTACAGGTTTCTAGTTTGAACTCTTTCCTACACTTCAGACCTCATCTCAGAGGGTCAAAGATTCCATCACTGCCAGTTTAAAACCGATTAAGGATGTAAGGCAACTAAACACTCTCCAAAGACCTGTAAAAATGATGTACAAGATGCTAACATAAAAGGTTCCAATTCAGAAATAAAATTCTTTTGATCAAGATTTACCAGATGAACTAAAGGTGTTTAACTAGTGTTAAACACCAAAGAATCAAGGTGCTTATCTACTAAGTTTCCAATTAAAACAACAAATGTTTACTGAGTATCAGACATGTACCAGGTTGAAAGACGTATGCACGTGAGCTTGACCTAACCAGCACTGTATATACAATCAAGAGATAAGGTACGTTCTTTATTTTGGAGTATCTTCCATTTATAGTGTCTATAACCTAAGAGGCACAAGATAGAAATAGGGAAACAAACAGGCTTAAATCTGGGGAGACAAGATTGCTGGATATAAACCTACTAAGAGTTATCAACTTGCAGTAATGGATGTGATACCACAGGACAAGTTCACTCCAGAAGGTCAATCATTAAGACAAAGCAGAATGGTGAAAGTGGATTCTGGTTCACGCTACCTTTGTGTGTCTTAGTTTTATCATCTGCTTTTTTTAAAAAGGGAGGGGAGGAGATCCTGAAGTATCTTTTCCAAGTTAATTTGAAGATTAAATGAGATAATAAAGTCAAATACTATTTTTGACTCTTGTTGTTGCTGTTGTTATTGTTAAGTGTCATTGAGTTGGTCTGATCCATAACGACCCTGTATCGGGTTTCCAAGGACCAGCTAGTGAGCTTGAACCACTTAGCTTGAGGTTCAAACCAACTTTGCAGTCCAGTGTGTTAACCCACAGCGCCACACCAAGAGTCCTTTGGACACATCATTGTTTTTGTTAAGTGCCATCGAGTCAGTTCCAACATACGGTTGGAACCCTGTATAGAGTTTCCAAGGAGTGGCTGGTGAGCTTGACACACTGACCTTGTAATTCAAACGGTTAATGCAGCCTGGTGCATTAACCACAGCACCACACCAAGACTCCTGTGTATATGTTGTTGTTGTTAAGTGCCGTTGAGTGGGTTCCGACCCATAGCGACCCGGTACAGGGTTTCCGAGGGTGTAAATCTTTACGGGAGTAGAAAGCCTCATCTTTCTCCCGCGGAGCGGCTGGTATATAGGTGGCACTAAATAAACATTCGTACCTTTTCTCTGAATAAAATAAGGACACCAGGCTAGGTCAGAGTACTGTTCCACTTTAAAATTCTGTTTGAGATTGAGATGTGTTACCCATACCTCACACTCTTTGAATCTGGCATGTTACTTTCCTCCACCATCATCACCACAACACTAATAATGATAGCACCTTACATCTGTAAAGTACTTTGCAGGTTTAAAAGCTTTTACTTACATTATTTCATCAGTCCTGACAATAACCCTTTGAGGTACACAAGGCAGTTAATTGCCATCTGATTTGTGTAAGAGGAAACTAGAGGCAGGAAGATTAAATGACTTGCCCTATATCAACTTAAAAGGAGCTCTGGTAGCGTAGTGGTTACGAATCGGGCTGCGAACCTTAAGGTCAGCAGTTCGAAACTACCAGCCGCTCCACGGGAGAAAGATGAGGCTTTCTACTCCCGTAAAGATTTACACCCTCGGAAACCCTGTACAGGGTCGCTATGGGTCGGACCCGACTCGATGGCACTTAACAACAACAACAACAACAATATCAACTTAATGTCCATTAGGCTATCTTTGCTCTGTAAAGCTGCTGAAGTTCATTAAAAAGAAAGAACACCTGTCCCTGTAATAGATAACAGGCTCCCTTCTGCTATTTTTGTTTGTTTGTTTAAAAAGCTAATTAATTTCTGATTTCACTTTAATCTTATTTTGCACTGTGCTTTGTCAACCATTTTACATCTTTTTAAAAAGGAAAAAGGCAAACAATACCCACATAGAAAAGAGAGTAAGTTAACTTAGGTAATGTATGGCAGTTGCCAAGAATAACACAGCGACCCTACATCCATCAAAACAAAGCACTGTCAGTCCTACACCATCCGTACAAGCGTCATGTTGGAGTTCACTCCCACTGCCATTGTCAATCCAAATTTATATGTTATTTATAAATAGATATAGATATATATAAATAACATATAGATATATATAAATAACACATACATTTGGATTCCTGGTGTGGTGCTGTAGGATTAGCACTGGGTGGTAAACCACAAGGTCAACAGTTCAAACCCACTAGTTGCTCCTCAGGAACCCGATACTGGGTCTCTATGAGTTGGAACAAACTCAACGGCATTTAACAACAACAATAAATTTGATATATACCAACAGTAAATTGATATATACCCAAACCAGACCAATTCCCATCAAGTCGATTCCAATTATTTATATCTATCTATATCTATCTATAAGAAGTTCTTGTAGCGTAGTGGTTACGAATCGGGCTGCTAACCTCAGCAGTTCGAAAGTACCAGCTGTTCTGCGGGAGAAAGATGAGGCTTTCTGCTCCCGTAAAGATTTATAGCCTTAGAAACCCTGTACAGGGTCGCTATAAGTCAGAACCGACTCCACGGCACATAACAACAACAACATATCTATCTATAAGGAGCTCTGGTAGCGTAGTGGTTACAAATTGGGCTGTGAGCCTTAAGGTCAGCAGTTTGAAACTACCAGCTGCTGCTCCGCAGGAGAAAGATGAGGCTTTCTACTTCCGTAAAGATTTATAGCCTCGGAAACCCTGTACAGGGTCGCTATGGGTCGCAACCGAATCGACAGCACTTAACAACAACATATCTATAGATGTGTGTGTATATCTATCTATCTATCTATCTATCTATCTATCTATCTATCTATCTATCTATCTGTCTATTTATACGTTGTTGTTAAGTGCTGTCAAGTCAATTCCAACCCATAGCGACCCTGTATAGGGTTTTTAAGGAGCAGCTGGTGAACTTAAACTGCCTACCTTGCAGTTCAAATGGCTTTGCAGTCTGGCAACACACCTAATTCTGTTCCCTTAGAGAACTGAGTCCAAGACACCTTCACATAGAGAACACCACACGGGCTAGATGAAATTGCTTGAGAAAAGCAGTAAGACTGTGTTCCTATCTTACATGGGCCAAGAAGAGACACACTGGTTGGAACTAAGTAAACAATGAAAAAGAAGGCATGCTGGTGAGTTCTTGGTAGAAGAAAAACCAACCATGCACCTAATGAAAGACTAAGTGTCCAAGCAGGAAGTTTCGGGTATATATTCCTATAGCTCTGCTCCACACCTTACTTACTACTCTGCCCTCCGTATAGCTAGGACAGAAGCTCGACAAGAGGTTCTACCTGTAAACTGCTGCAGCCTTTCTCACAGGCATAGACAGCTGGAAAGTCTCAGGCACACAGTTTGAAAATTGAGGAGGAAGGCAAAAGAGCATCTTTACAAGACTGAAGTAGAGGTGTAAATGTGCCCCCAAAATAATGCAAATGAATTCTAGTTTTCCAATAGTGTACCCATCATGTATAGGCTGACTAAGGGCAAATCTATCTACACAATACTGTTTCTATGGAAGAGTTACTGCTGTACTTTTTAAAATACATGATTTACAAAAAATCTGAGTATGAATCCTGACCATGAGCTTTTTCCTTGTTCCTCTATCAAAATATTTCTCAATAATATTGTCCCCTTTTCCAGTCTCATACACAAAAAAGAATTTACATGTAATCAGAAAATCACTAGAAGCAGTATTCATGTTGCTATGTGCTGTGGAGTCAGTGCCGACTCATAGTGACCCTGTACAGGGTTTTCCAAGGCTGTACATCTTTATGGGAGCAGAAAGCCTCATCTTTCTCCCGCGGAACAGCTGGTAGTTTCGAACTGCTGACCTTGCGGTTCACAGCCTGATTCGTAACCACTAAGCTACCAGAGCTCCTTGTATTAATATAATACAGTAAAATGCTATTTGTTTTAAAGTGAAAGCAAAAATTACTGTGCAGCTGTAAAACTTCGGGAGAGAAATAAAACTAGATTCTTTGGCTTCTGACATATGACCAAAAAATTAGCTTTAGAAAAATATAGCATTTTCTTATTCTAGCAATCACTGATCAAATTAGAACACTCTACACTCAAGTTATGATAATAGCATTCTACTGCTGCTTGAAAATACTGGAATGAGATGACACATTCAAGACTGCAAACACTTGAAAACCACAAAAAATCTACTGCATTTTTACAAAGGAATCCAAATGTTAACCCTCCTCTACTTACCAAATCCAAACTTGTATAATTATACTCTATAGTTCTTATTTCTCCTATAATTTCACGTACTACTTTACAAAGAGACTTCAAAAGGTTTGTGGAAAAATTCCATTACCTTTTAATTCCATTCTTCCATGAACTTGTTTAATTTAAAGAATTAAATTTCTTTACCAATGTTTACAATGTCTACAGTCTAATAAGATGAAATGTTTACGTGCTTTGTTCTTTAGTTAAATTCATAAACAAATTTGATGAGGACCATATTAATATCTTAACACTGAATAGCTGAACTGGAAAATACATATAGAGACTTTCTTATAATTTTAGTCCCTTTAAAGCTGAAAGCATTGAAAGAAAACAAAGATAACAGCTTTCTTCATGAAAATAACTGAAAGTGATGAAGTATGTCTAGCAAGTTCATGTTTAAGAAAAGAAAAATCTACTTTACCTATAAGGAGTTCTTGGTTGTTACAACAGTTAGGTGCTTAACTAGTAGTCATAATCATAGGGCTGGTAGTTTGAACCCACCCAGAGGCACCTCAAAGTAACGGCCTAGCAATCTGTTTACAGAAGGTCACAGTTTTGAAAGTCCCTTGGAGCTCAGTTCTCCTCTGTAACACACGAGGCCATCATGAGTCAGAATCGACAGGCAGCAAATGGTCTGTTTTTTGGTTTGGTATTTTACCTACAAATAACTCATTTTATTTTCCTAATTGCCTCAAATAGAAAACATTTTCCCAAAAAGTGTTCAATCTAACACTCAACTGGAAGAAACGTTAAAATTAAATAGAAACATTTCTATTTTTCTAATTGCATTAAAATAACTGTTATCATCATTTTAAGATCAACTGGAGCTTCGGTAGCGTAGTGGTTACAAATCGGGCTGCTAACCTCAAGGTCGGCAGTTCGAAATTACCAGCCATTCTGCGGGAGAAAGATGAGGCTTTCTGCTCCTGTAAAGATTTGCAGCCTCAGAAACCCTACACAGGGTCACTATGAGTTAGAACTAACTCCATGGTACTTAACAACAACAACAAATACCAGAAGGGGTCAATCAAGTCTGCATGGCACACCCATTCAACATTTAATTGTCAAATGAATACATTTAATATAGAAAATTTTCCAGTTAGGATAAAATGAGAGCTGGAGTAGCAACTAGTTTCCCTCCTTCAAATTACATTAATGTAAGTTCAGTGACTAAGGAATAGCTTACTAAACTATAGCAAATCTTTAATGCTTCCACTTTATATTAAAGCAAGCCTGTATTTCATCACAAAAGCAAACAACTACTTTTCTAAGCAGCAAACCTAATTGTGAACTTCCTGTATTTTTACATAAGTATTGCATCATAGTACACTGTCTTTCCAGAAGTTACAAACTCTCTGATTTACATTAGATGACTAATTTGGAGAAAGGTCACTTCCTTAAATGGGTGTGTATAAATCCACATTATGGGAACAAAAGTAAGGCTAGTCAGATAAACCTATTCATTTGGTTTTAAAAAGGGATATCTAATTTGAATCATCAAGATTATCCTCTTTCCCCTGAAGGAAACATTCTCAGTTGTTTTGAAATTGGCACTCACATGTTCAATCTTGGTTAATTTCCAGAAGCACATATGGTATAGTAAATCCTTTTCTTTCAATGCCAAAAAGTTTTTGCTCCTAGAAATTGTTTTACTGGCATGCTTTCAACATACCAATATCTGGATACCTGCTGATCCTAGAGAGGCAAGCCTGGCCGACACGCTTTAGAAAGGGGAGGTTGTATTTTAAATCTACAAAAGGTGACTTCAACTTTGAGCAAGATTCTATCTGTTAGATCGGACGGTGTAAAATAGCAGTGCCCAACCTTGGCTGCACATTAGAATCACCTGGGGAGCTGTAAATTATAATGGAATTCTGAGTTAATTGGTCTGGGGTGCTGCCCAGGCATATATATGAGACAGAGAAGTGAGGGGGAAGATAACTGGCTTAATAAGTAGCTACCTGCTAACTCTTAAATATACGAAGGATTATTTTATAAATGAGGTCTCAAAATTTTAGTCTTTGGAAAGACAAAAACATACTTGGTCAATTTGGACAAAAGTTATAGGGCAGTCACTGAAGTGTTTTTTCCAGTGAAGAGTCAGTGATCAATTCAAATAAGCTATTTTTTCTAAAAAGAAAGAGAAACAGCAATTTTCTTTTTCCTTCTTGAAAAAACTGGGGGTAAGGATGAAGAGTGAGAAGAAATAATTGCATTAAAATATTTTTCATGTTCTCTTTCTGCAGAAATATTGGAACAATTCTAACTCAAAATATAACACCTCCTTCCTAGCAAAAGACTTGAACTTATAAAAGCTTACTTTGGTGGCGGCTGTGGTGGTTATATGCCGTGGAGTCAGTTCCGACTCATAGCGACACTGTACAGGGTTTCCGAGGCTGTAAATCTTTACAGGAGCAGAAAGCCTCATCTTTCTCCTGCCGAACAGCTAGTTTTCGAACTGCTTACCTTGCTGTTCGCAGCCTGATTTGTAACCACTACGCTACCAGAGAGAGCTCCTTGAGGTTAGCAGCCCGATAAAAACTACTAAGCTAATAGTTTAGTGCCTGATATTTCAATAAACTACGTGTTTTTATAATAAACCCCTTGGTAAATAAGAAGTCTTTAATGCTTTGTTTTACAAATGTGAGCTGTTATTACTGTTATTAATTTTATTTAGTATTTATCCATAAAATTTTCTATATATTTCTTAAGCCAACCAATAATCTTTAAAACTTAATTAAAAAGTATCTCACTATGTTGTTGTTCTTGTTATTGTTGTTAGGTGCCATCAAGTTGGTACCGACTCATAGCGACCTTATTTATGCACAGCAGAATGAAACATCGCCTGATCCTGGGCCAACCTCACTACTATTGCCACACTTGAATCCATCGATGCTGCCACTTGGCCAATCCATCTCGTTGGAGGTCTTCCTCTTTTTCTCTGACCTTCCACCCTACCAAACATGATAGCCTTCTCCAGCGACTAGTCCCTCCTAACAATATGTCTGAAGTATGACAGACGAAGTTTGGCCATCCTGGCCTCCAAGGAGCACTCTGGCTGCACCTCTTCCAAAATGGATCAATTGGTTCTTTTAGCAGCCCATGGCAGTTTCAATATTCTCCTCCAACACCATAACTTAAATGCATCACAGGCCTTCAAAGTGGTTCGTTCCAGTTCAACCACCTGCTGAATTTTTATTTCTACCACAGATACACTGAATTAGCACTTACATTTTAAGAGGCTCCCAAGTGTTTCCTATGTATATCTAAGAATGCATATTGTCAATAGAGGGTCAAACTAAAAGGACCACTTCACAGTACTGCTTTAAAATTCCAAACTTTTCATATTCATTGATCCAACAATTCTACTTCTGTGAATTTATCTGGGAAAATTTCTTTAAGTCATTTACATTCAAGGATGCTTTTCACAGAATGCTATTTTAATAACAAAAAGAATGTTAAAAATTCAAAGTAGGAAACAAAAGACAGTGACTATACAATAAAAGAAGGAGCTCTGGTAGCATAGTGGTTACAAATCGGGCTGTGAACTGCAAGGTCATCAGTTCGAAACTACCAGCTGCTCCACGGGAGAAAGATGAGGGTTTCTGCTCCCGTAAAGATTTACAGCCTCGGAAACCCTGTTCAGGGTTGCTGTGGGTCGGAACCGACTCGATGAACTTAACAACAACAACATACAATAAAGGAGTCCTGGTGTGGCACACTTTGGGATAATGTGCTGGACTACAAAGTCGGTTTGAACTGCAAGATTGGTGGTTCAGGCTCACCAGCCACTCCTTAGAAATCCTATACAGGGTCGCTATAAGTTGGAACTGACTCGCCGACTCATACAATATACTGCTATACCCCATATGACTGTCAGTAACAACCACATCCACTTCTCACTTACAGACATGGTTAAGTTCCAAAAACCAGGTTGTTATTAGAAAATTGGCATTATGGAAAAATGGAGGATGATCACATCATATCGTCAAATGGAGGGTGACTACATCATGACACAATTGTCGAATTACATCATTACATATTAACCACGAGCTCACTGAGGAACACGACCCAGAGAAGTTGACGCATATCTGCAGCCATGCTGTTGCCGCCTGTGTCAGCATTCATTACTTCCACATGTACGTCATTAATGCACACGGTAACAAGAAAGTAGATTTCCTTTACTGTGATTGTCAACGTGAAACATCATATACAAGGGAGTCCAAAGAGTTAGTGGAGCAATTCTATTTCCTTTTAACTCCATTTTTCTACAAACTTTTTGAAGCCCCCTCATACAAAAGAAGCTAAAGGAAAACTCATTACATTAAGTTGTTTACTCAATAAACACTAAAATAAATTAGAAGAGTAAAGATAAATCAATAGATGACCGATACATAACAGTATGTTAACTGAAATGAGAAATATGTGGAGTCAACTCAATGACAACTATCAACAGTCACTAAACAAATCAGAGACCAATTATGCCCTATCACAAAATAGCCTGAAATCCACTATAGACAGATTATCATCACAAGAGCCACATCAACGTATTATAATGAATGGCTTACCACTGCCAACTGTACAAAAATTGTTATGTATGAACATGCACTCTTGGATATACATAAAATATGAACTCACTAAGGTCTTCAACACATTGCTTAAGGCCTTACCTAGATTTGAGATAAAGAAGTGCTTCAAATATTTTGGCTAGTGAGTTTCACAGTTCAAAGTAAAAGCATTCATTTGCCAGTACCTCATTTTCTTGGAACCAAAACCAGTAGACCTATGCTAACTTGAATAGTACAAATGACTTAAAAAAAACCTATTAATATTTAACCAGTATAATTTCCAGAAAACACATCTCAACAGCTAAGATTTAAAATGCAAGTTACTTCATCACTGACATGAATAACTTGTCAGTAAACTATACAGAATTTAAAACGTAATGTTTAACAATGCTATAATCATAATGACTGTAGAGACACATCACCAAGCTTGGGAAAGTGGAGGGACCGTGAAAAAGAGGAAGACCACCAATGAGGGGACTGACACAGTGGCAGTTAACAATATAGGCTCACGCATAGCATCAACTGTGAGGATGGAACAGGCTCGGGCAGTGTTTCACTCTATTGTGCACAGGGTAGCTATGAGTCTGAAATAGCTCAGTGGCACCTAACGACAACGGAGACATAAAAAAAATGTCATCGTAACCATGATATGCACATTACGGCTACAACTGTATGAAAGTGGTTAAGATGGTTAGACTATTGGTTAATCGTATTTCAAACAGTATTTTAAGATTATGGATCATCATTGCTTCAAATGACAAAAAAAGTAGTAAAATTAGAGATAAGGCAATTTTTCTGAACCTAAATGCAGTTTGCTTCTTTTGCGATTCAGATTTTACGTAAAGGGATAACAAAATAAAGTTGAATACACAGCTGTTTGCTTCCATGAATAAATACAAACAGGAGGAAATAAACAGAGGGAGGCTAATGTCTGTGAGATCTGAGATTGGACAAACTATTTCAATACCAGCTGTGTTTTAATTTGTATTACTAAACAGTAACAAATCCTTTTTATGATAGTCAAAGGCTGAGAAATTCCATTTGTGTCCAGTGCAAGTTAAAGGCACATCTGAAAATATTTGTAATGTTAGATTAAGAGATTAATTGTCTGGATTATGTACTAAACTGCATAACTTCAGGTGAATTATTCAGGAGTTAAATAATTTTAATTTAATGCTATTTAAATTCAGAGAAGACAGAGTCCCTTAAAATTCAAATATAACAAGGATGGAAAAGTTAAAATCTGAATACCGAATTTACTGTGGTAATTAAGCCAATAATAAAGGAAACCAGTATATATCGCAATCAGTTTACACCAAAGAATTTTAAATACACATGGTTCTGTTCTCTAAGCCCCCCAAATGATAAAATAGTTGCTGTTAAGTAGATGTCAACTCATGACAACTTCATGTATGCAAAAGCAGAACTGTGTCCATAGGGATTTCAATGGCTGTTTTGAAGTAGATAGCCAGGCCTTTCTTCCACAGGGCCCATGGGTAAACATGAACCTCCAACCTTTCAGTTAGCAGCCAAGCACATAAACCACTTGTATACCCAGAAATTCCCCAAAACTATACAATATCATAAATACTTTAGTCTTAGAAATTAGCAAGGCAGGAATATGGTCAATTATAGATGAAGCAACGTAAGATAGCAGATGAATGTCTTTATTAGAGTTACATTACACACTAGTTCTCTTATTATTTTTTTAATGGAGAAGCATAACATCAGTGCAAGACCAGACCTGAAAATGAGTGGATGTTCCAAAACAGAACTCAACTTATCATAATAGATACAGAACTTAATGGCTGTCGAGGAATTCCAACACATGACTACCCTTTGTGTTTACAAAGTAGAACTGTTCCATAAGGTTTTCTTGGCTGCTCTCTTAATGAAAGCAGACCACCAAGCCTTTCTTCTGCAGTACTGCTGGGTGGGTTCAAACCACCAACCTTTACTGTGGGTTTTTATTGTGTACCAACTTACAGCTACTCTTTTGTAAAGGATTTCCAAAGGCAGCTGGTGGGCTTAAATTGCCGACCTTGCATTTAGCAGCCCAGCGCTTTTCCTACAATACCATTTC
The DNA here is from genome assembly GCF_000296735.1 of Chrysochloris asiatica. Classification (NCBI taxonomy): domain Eukaryota; kingdom Metazoa; phylum Chordata; class Mammalia; order Afrosoricida; family Chrysochloridae; genus Chrysochloris; species Chrysochloris asiatica. The sequence continues at coordinate 2,315,997 of NW_006408604.1, forward strand.
AGAATTCTTTAGGTTGGTGATTGTTGTTAAGTGCCATTGCATTGGTTCTGGCTCATAGTGAACCTTTATAGGGTTTCTGAAGCTGCAAATTTTTACAGGAGCAAGAAGTCTCATCTTTCTCCCATGGAGTGGGGCTTGTAGATTCAAACTGCTGACGTTGTGGTTAGCAGTCCAACGGGTAACCCACTAAGCTACCAGGGTTGGTTGTTGCTGTTGTTGTTACGTACCATCGAGTCAGTTCTGGCTCATAGTGGGTATGCTGTTGGGAACTGTTTCAGGGAAATGCATAGGAAGTGATGATTCCAAGTAGCAGTAGGATAAGCTAATGGCGGTAAGGAAGTAACACAGTGTTACTGTTTTATCTCAGATACTCTCTAAATGGTTTGCCAAATTGTTTGAGTGCTTCTTACACCAAAAAAAAAAAAAAAAAAATCCACATCATATGTATTGTTTCACCAACAACTCATGCATTGTTTTTACCTGAGAAAAGCCACATCATCAACTTTCTCAAATAAAAGGGCTACCTTTTTCACGCTACTCTATGTTGTTACTTTTGTTGTTAAGTGCTGTTGAGTCAGATCCGACTCATAATGTCCTGGGTTTCAGAGTAGTGGCTGGTGGCTCTGAACCATCAATCTTGCAGTTAGTAGTCCAGTGCTTACTCTACAGCACCACACAAGAACCCACACTGCTCTATATAAACCTCTAATTATTTCCTCTTCTGTTCCACAGAAGCTGTAATGGGTGGCTTGGTTCTATTCCCCAAAGGAAAAGAAAAACAAAGCAAGGAAATGATTCGATCGAACCTATCTGGCTCCCTCAACAATTCCGTAACACACTCCAAGGGAGGTCCCTGCAATACTAACTTTGAGGGATAATAACTGACACAGGAAACCTCAAAAGCAAGATTATAAAATAGAAACAACTTTCTTTCTAATACAAATAGCTTTTCTCAAAGAGTGAACCAAAATAACATGTAATAATCAGAAAAATTACCTTCTTTGTGCATTTGGCTTTATCTAAATCTGAGAAGCTGGGTGAAATGAAGAAAAAAGTGACACCAGGATTACAGAAAGACTCATTAACAGCCTGCGATATGTCGATGATACAACCTTGCTTGGCGAAAGTGAAGAGGACTTAAAATACTTACGGATGAAGATCAAAGAACACAGCCTTCGGTATGGGTTGCATCTCAATGTAAAGAAAACAAAAATCCTCACCACTGGACCAATAAACAACATTCTTATCAACGGAGAAAAGATTGAAGTTGTAAGGTCTTCATTCTTCTTGGATCAACTATCAATACTCACGGAAGCAGCAGTCAAGAAATCAAATGACATATTGCATTAAGCAAATCTGCTGCACAAGACCTTTTTAAAGTGTTGAAGAGCAAAGATGTCAGTTTGAGGACTAAGGTGCGCCTGACCCAAGCCATGGTATTTTCAATAATTTCAATAACCTCATATACATGCGAAAGCTGGACAGTGAATAAGGAAGACTGTAGAAGAATTGATGCTTTTGAGTTATGGTGTTTGAGGAGAATATTGAAAGTGCTATGGGCTGCCCATACAACCAACAGATCTGTGTTGGAAGAAGCGCAGCCATAGTGCTCCTTGGAGGCCAGGATGGCCAAACTTCGTCTCTCATACATTGGACATATTGTCCGGAGGGACCAGTCGCTGGAGGGGGATATCATGTTTGGTAAGGGGGAGGGTCAGAGAAAAAGAGGAAGACCCTCAGCGAAAATGGATTGGGAAAATGGCAGTATCAAGGGACTCAAGCGTGGCAACAGTAGTGAGGTTGGCCCAGGACCGGCAGTGTTTCGTTCTGTTGTGCATAGGGTCACTATGAGTCTATACCGACTTGATGGCACCTAACAACAACAACCACAACAAATAAAACTATTACTGAGAAAAACATCATGTATTCACTGTATACTTCTCAGGAATGTGTTTGAAAATAAACAAGCTCTTCATCCAGATATGAGTTATTTGGGAATATGCAAGGATTTTTATATATTCAGGTCAGTGAGTTGTCATCATGTTCATTTTCACAGAAGCCAGAAATGGTCACTTCTCTTCCCCATGTGCCTGATTTATCATGAGGACTATGAGAAAGTAATTCCATCTTTGTTAGAATCTTCAACAAGGCAGTAACAAATTCAAGATAAAGATTAATATTATTGTATATCCAAGAAGCTCTGGTAGCATAGTGGTTACAAATTGGGCTGCGAACCTCAGAGACAGCAGTTTGGAACTACCAGCGGTTCTGCGGGAGAAAGATGAGGCTTTCTGCTCCCGTAAAGATTTACAGCCTTGGAAACCCTGTACAGGGTCGCTATGACTCGGAACCGACTCCACAGCACACAGCCACCTGCCAAGACTTTAATTCACATTTTTAAACTGTTACCTTCTTTCAAAGAAGAAAATACATTCTCTAAGTATGTCATATTTAAAGTATTGATACCAGTGATTCTGAGACTTACTCAAATTCTACAAGTCCTAAAACCGCACTATTGTTATCAATTGCCATAGAGTACGCCCCAGGCACAATGGAATGACACATTGCCAGATCCTATTCCATCACCAGTAATCAATCACAGATCCGTTATGATCCATAAGGTTTTCATTGGCTGACTCTGGGAAGTAGATAGGATCATCAATTTTACATTCAACAAATCACACACATTTTGTTTAATTTCTACTTCCTCCCTGTGGTTCTTATTTCCATTACACCTTCCTTCCATTTCCTTCTCAACTTTTTTCTTAGGTAAATGTTGCCTTTTTAATCTTGAAGGATTGGCCATTCCATGGTGAGCATAGCTTATTAGTGTTATTGCCCCCACTATAAACCTATCTAAGGAGCTCCGCTAGCATAGCGGTTACGAATCGGACTGCGAACCGCAAGGTCAGCAGTTCAAAACTACCAGCTGTTCCATGGGAGAAAGATGAGGCTTTCTGCTCCTGTAAAGATTTACAGCCTCAATAACCCTGTACAGGGTCGCTATGAGTCAGAACCGACTCCGCGGCACACAGCCACCACCACCATATACCTATCTACTGCTTGGCTGAAAACTCAACCATGAGGATGAGTTCCATTCCAGACCTGAAAGGTGGTCAAGAGCCATAGTCTTGGATTCTTCTAGTCTCTTTCTGATCAGTAAGCCCAGTCTCTTTTTTCCTTCACAATTTTAGTTTTGTTTCACAATTTCTGCCAATCTATCCAGGACCTTCTAATGTGATTCCTTTCAGAGCAGTTGGTAGTAGCAACTGGGCACCATCTACTTCTTCTGGTATCAGAATCATGGAGACTGATATTCACCTGCTCCATTGGTCTACTGGACTAGTTGATTCCAAGCATATCTTGTAAGTCAAGTATTAAAAAAAATAGGCCTTGATAAAATTTTACATTTATCTCCAACTATCCAGCTATCTAAGCATTAAGGAGCTCTGGTAGTGTAGTGGTTATGAAATCGAGCTGCTAACTTCAAGATCAGTAGTCCAAAACGACCAGTGGTTCCACTGCAGAAAGATGAGGCTTTCTGCTCTCGTAAAGATTTACAGCCTCGGAAACCCTGTGCAGGGTCGCTATGAGTCAAAACCGACTCCACAGCACCACACCTAAGCATCTGTGGCCATTCCAAAGAGACATGACCCAATGAAAGCAGAAATCATCAGACAGTATCAGTGATATCCCGTGTAAGTAAAGTTTTACTAAAGATAATGCAAAATAACTGCAACCACACATTGACAGAAAACTTCCAGAGGTTCAAGCTAGATTCAGAAGAGGACATGGAATGAGGAATACCATTGCTGACATCAAATAGAGATGTTGGCTGAAAGCACAGACTACCAGAAAGATATTTACCTGCGCTTTACTGACTATGCAAAGGCTTTCAATTGTATGGAACATGGGAAGCTATGAACAACATTGCAAAGTATTAGTATTCCAGAACACTTAATTGTACTCATGAGGAACCTGTACATAGACCCAAGATGCAGTTGCTCAAACAGAACAAGGGAACACTGGATGGTTTAAAATTAGGAAAGGTGTATACCAGAGTTGTATTCTCTCACCATACTTATTCAGCCTGTATGCTGAAAAAACAATCTGAGAAGCTGGGTAAAATAAAGAAAAACATGGAATTAGAATTAGAGGAAGACTCAATAACAACCTATGATATGCAGATGATACAACCTTGCTTGCTGAAAGGGAAGAGGACATAAAATACTTACTGATAAAGATGAAAGACACAGCCTACAGTTTGAGTTGCATCTCAATGTAAAGAAAAAAAAAAAAAATCCTCATCACTGGACCAATAAACAACATCTATATAAATGAGGAAAAGATTGAAGTTGTCAAAGACTTCATTTTGCTTGGATCAACCATCAACACTCATGACCTTGTATGTATGCAAAGTTGGAATAAGGAAGACTATAAAAGAATTGATGCATTTGAATTATGGCATTGGAGGAGAATATTGTAAGTACTATGGATTGCCAAAAGAACATACAAATCTGTTAGAAGAAGTACAGTCAGATTGCTCCTTGGAAGCCAGGATGGCCAGACTTCCATCTCTCATACTTTGGACATATTATCAGGAGGGATCAGTTGCTGGAGTAGGACATCATGCTTGGTAAAGTGGAGGATCAGAGAAAAAGAGGAAGACCCCCAGCAAGATGGACTGGCACAGTGGCAGCAGATATGAGCTCAAATGTAGCAAGAATTGTGAGGTTGGCCCAGGACCAGGCAGTATTTCGTTCTGTTGCATACAGAGTTACTATGAGTCAGTACCGACTTGATGGCACCTAACAACAACAAGGAGCTCTGGTAGCATAGTGGTTATGAATCAGGATGCGAGGCTCAAGGTCAGCAGTTTGAAACTACCAGCAGTTCCACAGGAGAAAGATGAGGCGTTCTGCTCCCATAAAGATTTACAGTCTCAGAAACCCTGTGCAGGGTCACTAATGAGTCAGAACCGACTCCATGGTACTTTAACAACCTAAGCAATTGGTTCTATACACTCTAACAGGATTACATACATTACTCTCGTAAAAACCAAGAGAGCAATAAATAAAAAGTATAAAAGAGGAGAGCACACAAAAGAGGCATTACAAAAATCAAAATTTACCAGTTGTTAGGTGTCGCTGAGTCAGTTCCGACTCATAGTGACCCTGCATAGGGTTTCCAAGGAGTGGCTGGCAAGTGTGAACCACCGACCTTGGGGTTCAAATCAATCTTATGGTCGGGTGCTCATCCTACGGTGCCACAACACGAAATCATTTACCAGCCAAGGCACCCGTAGTTCCAGCTATCACACTATTGTTGTTGCTGTTAAGTGTTGTCAAGTCGGTTCCAACTCATAGCAATCCTGTATAGGGCTTCTAAGGAGCAGATGGTGAGTTTGAACCACTGACCTTGAGGTTCAAACAGACCTTGCAGTCAAGTGCTTATCCTATAACGCCACACCAAAACTCCAGCCACCACACTGCTGTTGTCGTTGAATGCCGTCGACTCCATCCTGACACACAGCAACCCCTGTATAGGGTTTCCAAGTTTGAACTGCTGGCCTTGTGTTCGCAGTCTACTGCTGTCCTACAGCACCATACCAGGAGTCCAGCCATCACATTGGTGGGGTGGTTGCAAGCCACCGATTTGGTTTCGATTTGTAGCGACCCTGTATAGGGTTTCCGAGGCTGTAAATCTTTATGGGAGAAGAAAGTCTCATCTTTCTCCCACAGAGCGACTAGTATATTCAAACTGCTACCCTTCTGGTTAGCAGCCCAGCTTGTATCCACTACACTACCAGGGCTCCTTAGCCATTACATTTGTTGTTGTTGCTCTTAAGTGCCATCAAATTGGTTCTGACTTATAGCGACCCTATATAGAGTTTCTGAGGAGTTGTTGTTGAGCTTGAACTGCCAACTTTGTAGTTCAAACCAACCTTGCAGTCCAGTGCATTAACCCACAGCGTCACACCAAGTCATCACATTGTTGTCGTTAACTACTGTTGAGTCGTTTCCGACCCATAGTGACCCTGTGTAGGGTTTCCAAGGAGTGGCTGGTGAGCTTGAACTAATGACCTTGTGGTTCAAATGACTGCAGTCCAGCGCATTAGCCCACAGAGCCACACCAGGATTCAGTGATCACATTGTTGTTGTTGTTAAGTGCCGTCGAGTCGGTTCCGACCCATAGCGACCCTGTACAGGGTTTCCAAGGGTGCAAATCTTTACAGGAGTAGAAAGCCTCATCTTTCTCCCGCGGAGCAGCTGGTAGTTTCGAACCGCTGACCTTAAGGTTCGCAGCCCGATTCGTAGCCACTACGCTACCAGTGATCACATTAGAGGTGATTTAATGAAACGTTTGACCAAAGATAGCAGGCTAATTTTTAAGTTGATAATTTTGTGTGGCCCGTGAATGATGTTATAACTTTTGGCAGAAAAAAAGATTCTCCACCCCTGGGCTAGAGGAATAGAGAGGGACTTGCTAGTCTGAAGTGCAAAGAGTTGTGCAGACTCCTGAGCCTATGGCTACTCCCTAATGACCTGGCCATAGGTGGCTAGGGAGATGTTGACCTAACTCTGGGTGGTTAAGAAGAGAGAGTAATTGCCACAAACGTGCATGTCAATGAAGGACTTGGATATGTGGTTAGGAACAACATGGGTTCATTTCCAGATGGAAATTAGATACATGTTGATCTCTACCGTTCAGTTAGTGATAAAAGTGGGGTTTGCCCACCTCGCTCCTTTAGTAGCGTAGTGAGTGACATCACTGTCATAATGTTGAAATAAGACCTGGGATTCCTCTGTGCAAGAAGAAAATAAGTAGTTGATTTCCTTGTTCCTTTAAAATTATTTTCTGAAATACATAAATTTATCAGTGTGAACTATTTCTGAGAACCACATCTCTTTTCAAATTCACAAAAGCATTTCACTTCTTTTTTACACATCGCCTTCTACCTCCTCCAAGATTTACAGCATCTTCAGTTTTTGAAAGTAGATATAATAAGCATGCATGCTACCTCCCCTTCCCACTCATCTGGGTAAACATAAAAGATTTATTGACTCAAACTGGACAAGACCCGGCCTGCCTTTTACCATGTAGCGTTGTTCTAAGAATCAAATACGAGAGAGAGGACAGGGTTCAAAAGAAATGTGACCCCATTGGGCCTCTCGCCCACAGTTCTTAGCTCCAACCTACTCACGCCATTACTGGTTACAGGCTCTGTCTATGTCAGCCAGCAATGCACGAGAGCTTCTATTTTCCAAAGCCATTGCCAACCCTTAGTATTAATACATTTAAAATCTTTCCAACCGATATTTTACACAGTTGCATTCCCAGATTTTTTTATTCCTTTTTATTAATGATGAAGGGTTCAATTATTGTACTTCTTCTCCCACCACCAACCTGCATCTGCAGGTGATATTTTACAATAAACTCATTCACTTAAAAGCAAATTAGAAAACACCTTTTTCTTTTTTCTTTTTTTTTTTTAATTTTTCATGCATCAGCAACACCTACATTCAAAACTGCCTTTTCAGTCACTCTTAATGTACATCACATAAGATTCCCTAATATCACACCACCTTAAGGCATCTACTAAATGAGAGAATATATTCAAACTAGGTTCTCCTTACCTGTAGCCCCAGACAATGACAACTTTTCAAAGACAGTTCCCTTTAGTACCACTGTCTGGGTATTTCAAAGAGAAACAGACTTCTAATTCCTAAATCACAGAACTTTCTTAGATGGAAAGCAGCATTTCAGAAAATAAATGTTCATATTATTAAATGTACACTATGCCATCACCCACAATATCCACTACTATAAGTAACATTTCCTACTTAAACCCACTTAAAATCTACATGACATGTCATCAAATGATGACACTTCCTAATCACTACTAGTACGACATGCATTAAAAACTGTTCTCTACATAAATGACACCGAATCTGACTAATGTCATGATCTTACAAAACAAATACCTCTATTTCATATCTATTCTATGCTGCTTTATAGTTTTTCAAAGCTGCTTCAAATAAATTCACTTACAGCATCGTATGCCTATGAATAGGCAAGACAAGATTATTCTCTCATTTTAGGCACGAGGATACAGCAATTTTCCCAAAAGAATAATCCTAGTAGAATAACTAGATAATACAGCTAGTATTTATTATTAGTTAGATATTACAGAGAGTATTACAGACACACAGAGGTAATGGAAGTAATAGATCTAAGACATTTATAAAGTAAAAGGAAAATCTAAAGACTAGTACATCTAGGACAATCCTATTTCTGTTCAAACATATATATATATATATATATACAAGGAGCTCTGGTAGCGTAGTGGTTACGAATTGGGCTGCAAACCTCAAGGTCAGCAGTTCGAAACTACCAGCTGCTCCATAGGAGAAAGATGAGGCTTTCTGCTCCTGTAAAGATTTACAGCCTCGGAAACCCTGTTCATGGTCGCTATGGGTCGGAACCAACTCGACGGCACTTAACAACAACAACATATATATATACAATATACACATATATTACAAAGGAAGGCGAATATAAGGATGCAATCCAAACTACTGATACTTCCTTATCTCTTAGGGATCAGAGTATGGTGTGGGAGGGAAAAGCATAACATAAAAGACACACCACACTGCTGTATCAGGAAGAATAGTAATGCTGCCCTAAAAAAGTCTCCCTTAGAATGCAAAGGGTTATAGTGGCTACTCTCGCTCAAAAATTGCCATTGACAAAAACTATAGTGGCAATTCATTCAAGAATCTTACCTCCAATGTTTTATCACATACTCACATAAACACTAGGGGACTTCAAAAAGTTAGTGAAAAAGAGGGATGAAAGGATAATGGAATTTTTCCATGAACTTTCTGAACCCACCTCGTATGTGTGTGTGTATGTGTGTCAGCACATGATAGATAAGCACATGATATATAAGTATGTCCCTAGCACAGCTTTGTTTGAACTATTGACAATAGGGTCTTTCTTTGATGTTCATCTATTAATTCTGCAAAAGCTTTTTCACTTGTCTATTACCACATTAAAAAACAAAACAAAAACAAAAGGAGCCCGGGTAGTGTAGTGGGTTATGAGTTGGGCTGCTAACTGCAAGGTCAGCAGTTCTAATCTACCTGAAACACCACCACTATCACAAAAATGGGAAATATCAGTTTTGGTGTAAAATATGGGTATTATCATAGTATGTCAAACTAATCTAGTTTAAAATACCAGTTATTAGAAGAGAATAATTTTGAGGATGGCATAGGACCAATACAGCACTGTTCTGTTGTGTTTAGGGGGTCACTAAGAGAACCAACTTGACCACACCTAACAACAACATTACTATTTTGTAATAATAATTAAGTGTCATCGAGTCCGTTCCTACTCACAGCAATCCTGTATAGGGTTTCCAAGGAGCAGCTGGTGAGTTTGAATTGCCATCCTTGTGGTTAACAATCCAATACTTATCCTACAGCACCATGGAACAATGTTAATTGTCAATATGAAACCAAGATGAAGTAAATTGAGTTTAAAGCTCAATTTAGTCAGTACTAAACTATTTTTTAAATATTGTAACTTATATGCAAGCTCATCAATTAATTTTATTTCATAGCTTTTGACTTTATTACATAAATTCCTAACTATTAAACATTGTAAATGTACCTCTACACTCATCTACCCACCTAAATCCATGCAGCTATCACTAGCTAAGCATTGACCCAGAAGTTGCTCTCTGAATTTTTCTGCATACAGTGCTCCAAAGTCATTACTAATCAGTGTTACAATGACAGTTCAAAATTATGTACCATCTAAAAAGTTTTCATTTTGCTTGGATCCAAAATCAATGTTCATGGAAGTAGCAGTCAAGAAATCAAATGATGTATATTATATTACACTAAGCAAATCTGCTGCAAAAGACCTCTTGTAACTGTTCAACAGCAAAGACATCACTTTGAGGACTAAGGTGTGCCAGACACAAGCCATGATATTTTCAATTGCCTTATATGCATGTGAAAGTTAGATAATAAATGAAGAAGGCCATAGAAGAATTGATGCATTTGAATTATGGTATTGGAGATGAACACTATAAGGTCCAAAGACTGCCAAAAGAACAAACAAATCTGTTTTGGAAGAAGTATGGCCGGATTGCGCCTTAGAAGCAAGGATGGTGAGACTTCATCTCTCACACTTTAGACATTTTATCAGGAGGGACCAGTCCCTGGAGAAGGACATCATGCTTGGAAAAGGGGAGGGTCAATGAAAAAGGAAAACCCCCAATAAAATGGTCTGACACAGAGGCAACAACAATGGGCTCAACCATAACCACTGTGAAGATGGCCAAGAACTGGACAGTGTTTCTGTTGTGCATAGGGTCACTACGACTCAGAACCAACTCAATGGTACATAACATGGTAGTCAATCACATCAATGGCCTGCAATAAACCACACCAACGCGTCAATTCCAAATCACAGCCTCTACTCACTAAACCGGCCCATAGGGTTTCCAAGGTTGTAAATCTTTACTGAAGAAGACTGCCACATCTTTCTTCAGCATAGCAGCTGATGAGTTCAAGCTGCTGACCTTTCAATTAGCAGCCACAGGACTCCTTTATAACAAACCAGCTCTCCCAGTATTTAAAACCTTATGTAGCCCTCTCTCATTTTTCACTTTGATCTTGGCCATGTGACTTGTTTTGGCCAACAGGACATGAGCAAGCATAATACAAACACAAGTTTTGTTAAGTGTCGCACACGAGGCTTATCTTCTTGGAATGTTCTTCACTGGAAGCCAGCTGCCACACTATAAAGAAGCTCAAACTAGACTACTAAATGATGAGAGGCCACAAGGAGAGATATACCAGAAGACAGGAAGGCACTCTGGACTGCAAAATCGCTTTGAACTGGAAGTTCAGCAGTTCAAGCTCACCAGCCACTCCTTGGAAACCCTATACAGGGTTGCTGTGGGTCAGAACCAATTTGATGGCACTTAACAACAACAATAACAAGGAAGCATTCTAGCCCCAACCAAACTTTCAGTGAAGGCAGCAACATGAATGACTTCAGTTATAACATGGTGAACAGAAGAACTGTCCAGCTGAGCACAGTCAATCTGAAGAAATGTGAGAAATTACACATCGCTGTTGATTTAAACCACTAATTTTTGTGGTGCTTTGCTATGTAGCAGCAGGTACCTAAAATACTATCCCTTTTCCACATAAGCTCAGTAGCAGTTGCCTTTAAATTGCATTAAACCCATCAAGAGTATTTATTGCAGGTATGGAAAAATGGGACACCTGGTGTGACGCTGTAGGATAAGCACTGGACTGGTAACCACAAAGTTGACAGTTTAAATTCACCAGCCGCTCCTCAAAAACCCTACACAGGGTCACTACTGAGTCGGAACTGACTCGACAGCACTTAATGACAACAATAAACTGCAAGGTAAGAACAGAAATTGGTAAAAATTTCCAAGGGCAATTTGACAAAATATCATGTGATGGACCTTAAAAAAGTTCATATCCTTTCCCAATAATTCCAATAGAAGAATGATTAAAATACATTCGTAAGACTGAACATCATACAATTATTTAAAATATTCTTTTGAATAAACATATAATGACATTAAGAAGGGCACACAATACAACTTTAATGAAAACAGGATTCAATACAGTAAAATTAGCAATAAGACCCAAAAACCCTTATTTTGTTGTTGTTTAGTGCCTTGAAGTTGGTTCTGACTCATAGGGGCCCTGTATAGGGTTTCCAGGGACCAGCTGGTGAATTTAAAATGCCAGTGGATTATCCCACAGAGTCACACCATGACTTCAAAAACACATAAATGTGTACATACAATTATAAAGACCGCTTCAAAAAGGTAGTGGACAATTCCAGTATTTTTCAATTACATTTTTCCATAAACTTTTAAAAGCCAAAATATTAAGTATTTCTCTGCATGATAGGTCTGTGGGTGATTTTTATTTTCTCCTTTATTTTCCAAATGGTCTATATAATAAAAATGCATTACTTCTATAATCAGAAACAAAACACCACTTAATATTATAAAACAGGTAAGAAAAAGCACACACGAAACATATATATACTCTTTTCATTTGATTTGGATTCTTTCTCTAATATTTCTTTAATAACTTTAAAAATGCATTTTAGAGCTGATATGAAGTGACGGGAGGAGAAGCACAAGAACACCCAAACTTGTAGATAGTACCCAGATGATCCAGCTTCAATGACTTGATGATCAGAACTCAACTAGAGGAAGATAAAGAAATTTGATAAAGGAAATAAGTATAAATTGCTACATATTAAACCTATCTCCTCTGTACACAGGGTTGATAGGGATGGACAACTTAGACAAGAACTACCTAAAATGGGGAAGGGGGACTATAAAGGCACTAAGTGACTGGCTTACAAGTTTTTCAAGAGGGAGTTTAGTTTCAGGGTGCAGGGGTCACACAATAATCCCCACTGAATAGTTTTCATCTTGTCTAGATGGGTCTGGTGAAAGGAGATGGGGATAAGATTCTTATGATTCAATAGTGAGTAATTGTATCATGACTAATTGTGATTGTCACAACTGTAAAGGTACAAGTTTTGCAACCTAAAGGGGGGAGTAGTTAACCTTACATTCCAGAAACAAAGGACCCCTAGCCTAGGACTATCAAGGGAGAAGAGCATGAGCGGAATGAGGGACCTTATCCAGAGAAGCAGCTACACCAGATGTGGAGCCAGAGATGAGGACATGGAGAGACAAAGCATCTGAGGACTCTAGACTCATGGAAAGAGAAAGGCTGTGTGCTGGTGGCCAGGAGGCAGGCTTGCAGAATGTGCCCTTGGGTTGTTTAAATGATTATATATCCCTGAGTGTGTTTTTGTGTACATTTAAAAAAAAAAAAAAAAAGAGGGACTAGAAGCAAATACTGTTGATACTGATGATGCATGAAGGGGATTGTAATTATTGCAATGATACAAAATATGATAGAATGAGTGCAAAACTGATGTTCTCCCATGTAAACTGTCATCTAATGTACATTTTATTTTAAAAATAAAAGCTTTTTTTAAAATGCATTATAGAAATTCTTCTATATTCTGTAATTTAAAATAAGTTTTTATTCCAAAATAAATGTTGTGGCACCACAGGTAAATCTTCAGAAAAGAAAAATTTTAACACAAAGTTACTTTCCCTATATCATTCCTTTGTATTGTGAATTGGCCAGAGTTCCTTAATTCTTTGCTTAAAATTTTAGGTTGAAAAGTTTTATATAATCCATATTTAACAAAATGGGTATTATATGTATCTCCATTCAATTTCAGCAACAGCTACTGGATTAAATCAGTATGAAAACTAAAACTACTTTTTCATCACAGAGGGAAATTCTTTTTTTAGATCATACTTATGCAAGGAAATGTGGTTGTTGTTGTTAGGTGCCACTGAGTCAGTTCTGACTCATATCAACCTCAAGTGACAGAGCAGAACTCTCCTACAGGGTTTCCTAGGCTGTAACCATTATGAGGCGTCCTGGTGTGACACTGTAGGATAAGGCACTGTACCATAGGTCAGTTTGAAGTGCAAGGTCAGCGGTTCAAACTCACCAGCCACTCCTCGGAAAGAAACCCTACACCGGGTTGCTATGAGTCAAACCAACTCGATGGCAATTAACAACAAAAACAACAATCTTTATGAGAGCAAACTGAATATCTTTCTTGTATGGAGCCATCAAGTGGGTTCAACCCACCCAACTTTCATTTGTAAGCTGAACACTCTGCCACTGTACCAGCAGGGCTGCTTACCAAGGAAATATTGGGTATAAACAAATCCAAGTCATTTGTAAAGGGTGAAAAACACACACATACAGAGCCTTTGGTAACATTGCACAAACACCATTGTTAATTGGGAATTATTCTCTAAAATTCTCAATAACTTCAGAATTGGTTTCTACTGTCTTTTTTAGTACACTTACCACAAGGCTGGTGGTTCAAATGCACCAGTTCAGCTGCTCCTGGGAAACCCTATAGTGGTGGTGGTGTGCCGTGAAGTCGGTTCCAACTCATAAACCCTGTATAGGGTTTCCAAGGCTGTAAATCTTGATGGGAGCAGAAAGCCTCATCTTTCTTCCGCAGAACAGCTGGTAATTTCAAAATGCTGACCTTGAGGTCAGCAGTCCAACTTGTAACCACTACACTACCAGAGCTCCTTTGGTAACCCTATACAAAGTCATTAAGAGTCAGAACTGATTTCAAGGCACTTAACAACAAAGTTTATTTTTTCCTGGTCTTTAAGCACTTAGCTCTTTATTAAGATGGAAGAGCAGCAGACCTCTAATGTTGTAAAATTTCTGGAAATCCGACATGTGTCTTCTTTAATCACATTGTTTTTAAAGAGCTCGCCAATAATAGTTATGCTGGCTCCAGCCACAAGAACAGGTAATGACCAAGGACTTCTCCAGCCATGGGCATGTGATCTAAGCTGGTTAAAACTCTTGTCAAATATTTTTTTGGAGCTAGAGAACGTACTGTACCTTTGGGGTTAAAAAGCTAAAAGCATATTAATTCAGGGCTGTAGCCAACCAGTTTTCTGGGTTAGCAGAGAAAAGCTTTCTGCAGTTAGAGAAGGTAAGCAAGGAAAATCATTGAAGAATTCCTTTGTGTTACTCCCGAAATTAATATAAAAAATAAAGCCTCTTATGCTTATACTCATTGGCACTGAGTCACGGACAGTTGTAACATTAAGAGTCCTGACTAACGTAACAGAAAGAGAAGCATAAGAAGATTCTGGAATGCTCATTCTTGGACAAAGGAACTGGCTTTTCTTACAGTGGAGTCCCTGGGTGGTACATATGTTTATGTGCTTAGCTCTTTATCAACAGTTTGGAATTTCAGATGTACCCAGGAATACCTCAAAAGAAAGGGTTAGCAATCTACTAAAAGATCAGCCCCTAAAAACCCTATAGAGCATAGTACTACTCTGACACACACAAGACTGCCATGAGTCGGAATAAATTCCACGGCACTTGGTGAGATCTCCGGTTTTCCTCTTACAATCTGTTCCAGGTATTTATTTAAAATGTCTAGGGAATATCTACTGTGTATCAAGCTTAGGCACATAAAGATGATGATGAGACTGTCTCTGCTCTTAGAGAGCTAACAATCCGGATGCATGTAAGTAGTCAATTCTGCATCACATGAATCTCACAAGGGTCACTTTCTACCTATCTCAGGTTTATGACAAGACCTAACAATTTCAGTATTCTAAGATTGGGTCTACATTCACCTTATTCACACTACTCATAGAGACTTCAGTAATACCTCTTTATCCTCCTAAAATTGTAGTACCTTTGGTTCAGGGCAAGTCTGAACTGTGAAAGCTTCTAAATTAAAATGGGATGGTGAAAGGCAAGATCTCCATGTTAGGAGAGGCTGGTCAGTTGTCTTCTAAGAGGCTCACAGGCCTCTTGGCTTTATCACCGGATCTTGGCTTTATCACCAGATCTAGTTGTACAAGGAGCCTCTGAGCAGACCCATCTCAGAGTGAAATCACATAAGCTTAAACTAAGCAGTTGATTTACTAATTTATACTGAGATAGACAAATGTCACTTGCACAGAATATTTAAATTTCATACACAAATTATACGGTTTTGAAATTGCATGGAATTAAGTATATTATCATCCAGAAAATTAATTTAATTAAGCAACAAATATTTACTGAGGATTTAATATGAGAAACGCTCAAGCTACTAAGTAACAAAAAACACAGCACTGAGCAAGATAACCTTTTTGTGAAGCTTTCCTCCCAACTGGAGTGTGGGGAACCAGGTATAAAACAAGAGTTTCTCTGTTTCTAGCATGTACTGCTTAAATATTTAATGTTTCTGAAATAAGAATCAAGGGGTTTACTTAATACGGTCATGTCTCTTTTTTACCCCTGAAAAACTATTATTAAAATGAAAAGTATAGCTTATAATCACTGGCAGCTTAAAAAGAAATACAGTGATTATACAATTAAATATTTAATCATAATCGTGTTAAGTATTAAGAAGAAATATAAGGAAATAGTCTAGTTTGATGGGGAACTGAGCCTGAACTGGAGTGGGGGCTCCAGTGGTCCCCTACAACCTCATCTCAACACAGCACTGAGTGACCCTTTCAAAGAATGAAGTGCGACCATGTGTCTCCTCTGCTCAGCTCTGCAATATTTCCCTATCTCCCTGAGTAACAGGCAAAATCCTTGCATCCACCAAGGAGATCAACACAGTCTAAGCGGGTTACTTCTCAGACTTCACCCCTTTTTCTCTCATACTCATTCTTACTCCTCAAACACTCCATCCATGATTAAGAATCTCAGTCCTCTCAATAGAAGCTGTGACTTTGGCCTGGCATGCTCATCCCCGGGTAGCCAGCCACACAGCCAACCTTCTCACACAACTTTGAAGTCAATGACACCTGTCCTAACCACCTGACTCAAAACTGCAAATCACTCCTGTCATGATCCTCCAGATCCTGCTCTTTTGTTTTTCTCCAGGAAACCCATTTTCAATGAGTCAATTCCAACTCACAGCAACCATAGAGAACAGAGAAGACTGCTCTTTAAGATTCCTGAGACTGTGTATCTTTAAAGGCACAGACTGCCTCATCACTCTCATGCAGAGCAGCTGATGGGTTTGAGCCACTATCTGATGGTTTAGTTGTCCAAGCTTAATGCACTGTGCCACCAAGGCTCCTTTCCACAATAATAACCAAAAACCACACCCACTGCCATAGAGCCAATTTCAACTCACAGTCACCCTATTGGATGGAGTAGAAGTACTCCACAGGGTTTCCGAGACTGCAAATCTTTATGGGAGCAGATAGCCTTATCTTTCTACTGAGGAGTATCTGGTGGGTTTGAACTGCCAACATTGAGGTTAGCTGCCCAATGCATAACCCACCATGCCACCAGAGCTCCTTTTCCCTCCAAATGTTGTTAAGTGCTATTGAGTTGGTTCTGACTCATAGCAACCTTGTATAGGGTTTCCCAGGAACAGCTGGTGGGTTTGAATTGCAAGGTCCAGTGTATTACCCCACAGCACCACACCAGGACTTTCAATAGTGCTTACATATTCTCAAGTACTAAAAAACTTATTTTGTTCTGTTTAGTTCAAGCGACAGTGTCCCATTTCCCATCTGAGGGGTTTGGGGTACACTTTGTTTGCTAATGTATACTAAGCATTAGGGAATCCTGGTGTGGTGCTGTGGGCTAATGCATCAGACTACAAAGTCACTTGAACTACAAGGTCGGTGGTTCAAGCTCACCAGCTGCTCCTTGGAAACCCTATATAAGGTCATTATGGGTCAGAATCAACTCAATGGCACTTAACAACAACTAAGCATTAGGAGCTCTGGTAACGTAGCAGTTATGAATCAGGCTGCAAACCTTAAAGTTAGCAGTTCGAAACTACCAGCTGTTCCAAAGGAGAAAGATGAAGCTTTCTGTTCCCGTAAAGACTTAGAGTCTTGGAAACCCTGTATAGGGAATCAACTCCACGGCACATAACCACCACCAAGCATTAGGAGTCCTGCTATGACGCTGTGAGAGAATTCATTGGGACGCAATGTCGGCTTGAGCCACAAGATTGGTTGATTCAGAAAGCTTGTAAGCCCGTCTTCTGCCTATAACTGATTGTTGTTGTTGTTGTTAAGTGCCTTCGAGTCGGTTCCGACCCATAGCGACCCTGTACAGGGTTTCCGAGGGTGTAAATCCTTACGGGAGTAGAAAGCCTCATCTTTCTCCCGCGGAGCAGCTGGTAGTTTCGAACTGCTGACCTTATGGTTCACAGCCCGATTCGTAACCACTACGCTACCAGAGCTCCTTAGAATACCTAAAATGGGCTACATCGTACCCAGTGAAGGAGGCTTCCTGCGGAGCCTCTGCAATACATAAGACTATAGGTGGAAGCCTGAACCACATCCAGATCTCCAGTGATGGGAAATTCCTATGTGAAAGAACAAGCAGACCAACCTGGAGTGGCTAGAAGAACAGAAGATATTTCTTGAAAGAAAGGCCTACATGAAAAACATAAAACAACATAGGCAGACCAACTGTTACTACAAGAACAAACATCAAGGCAAGTGGTCGGGTCCCCTCAGTGCAAACCCCCTTCCAAGACTAAGACTCAATGGGAATACACGCTGTGATTGGTGACCACGCTCGACACTGATAAGGGGAAGTGAGGGAAAAACAGCAATGAAGCGGTGAGCTAAGCCCTACAACGTTCAATAGACTTTTGTGAACTCGGGTGAAGACCTGGTTGGCCAGCAGTGTGACAAGACCCGGGGACTCTTGGGCCCAGAGTCAGTGACATAGCCACAGAGGACTAGAGTGGAGAGTGAAGCATCCAGCTGATAAGAAGAGAGGGCATATGCATAAGAACACCCACACTTGCAGATAATACCCACTTATCCTGGCTTCAGTGACTGGATGATCAGAACTCAACCAGAAGTAAAAAGAAGAGGGCCTAACAACAAAGAACAACTATGCATTAAGGTATAATATAATTATGAGTTCTAAAACTACTGAACAGAATTGAAAGAACGAATGAGTGAGTGAATAAATTACTTAAAAACCTTGCCACTGGGACTGAAATAATCAAAATTAGATGGCTAAGCCTCCCTTCTCTATTGGGTGGTGCTTCATGGACACTGCCATCTTTTTCTGTAGTCTTACACTTTTTCTAAATTTCCACCCCAGTTAAAGCCTAACTCCTAGATCTTTCTATAGATCTTTCTATATCACTCAGTTTGTGGTCTAGTCTCAAGACCAGAATGCTATTTATTCATCTTCCAGGTGACTTTGCATTTTTCAATTCTCCCTAAAAGATTTCTGAGCTTAACTTTTAGAGGCAAACTTTGTTCCCTTAGTTCTAATGTCTGTGAGAAAGACTTCTTCTAGTAACCACAATATTCACAATATATGCAGTCAAAATTGATGTTTATTTCATAGACCCATCAGTCTGCAATTACATATTTGTGTGATTCTTTTATTATCGGCTCTCCCACCATATTGATCTCTTTCACAAAACCTAAAATGTTTGACACACAGTAAATAGTCAGTGTCTGTCAAATGAATATAATAATATTCCCAGTTTGGATCTACAAATAGGTAAATGATCTTTAGGTATCTGAGATAAGATTTTTATTTTAAGACAAGGGAGAGAGGGAGAAGGGGAAGGGTTGAGTTTGCTTACCCAAGGGAAGAAGAAAGAGAAAATAAAGTTCAGAGTCCTTTGTAAAGCCAGATTTTGCAGCTTAAAATACTACCGTCCTCTGAAGCAGCTCAAAATCCAAACCATCATCAACACCTCTACCTAGGGCTCCCACTGTCTACTTCCTATTTTGGTCAAGGGTATCATCATTCTTATGGCCACTCAGACACAAAAGCTTTGAGTAGCTTTTGACCTCTTTTCATCTGTCAGCCTCCTAAAGCTCAGCAAGACTCCTAAGGCTTGTCAACTCCTCTTTAATATCTTTGATCAATGGCCTCCTTCCTTTCCATTCCTGCTGCCTAACTCGGTTCAAGCAACTAACTCCTCAATGATGGCAAAAGACTCAGAATTGGTGTCCTTCATTCCAGACTCAGTCCTTTCTAATCCCTGCTGCCTGTATTAAAATTCCCCTAAAAATCTTTATGTTACCAACAAATATCTGCAACCGCTTACCTAGAAAATGAATGCCTCAGTCTGACATTTGAAGGCCAGGCGCAATGAGGCTCCCAGGACCAAAATAGCACTCCAAGTTTTACCTCCCATTTTCCTAGCAATTTCTAAATTAACATAGTTTACCAGCAGGGTAGCTATCTCCCCACACATCATACATGTTTTCTACCGCATGGATTCATCCTACCAGTCATTCAAATCCACACCAATCCACTCCACCCATCCCCCGGACCCACCCCAACTCCTACCATTTCCAGGATGGCACAGCCTATTTTTAATTTAAAACTGCTTATGATGCCAAATAACAAACAACTAGCTTAATTTTTCACATTATTAACTCCAACTTACATATACACACATACATGTGATGTTTAACCATTAGTCTCAATTTACACAGATGTGTTGTGTAAAAATGAAAAGGTCACAAGAGAAGAACATTTGTTTGTAAATGCTAGAAAATCCCTTTGCTTCCAGTGGCCTTTGTCTTTCATAGACAGGAAGGCAAAAACTGGGTGTTTTTACACCCAGTTTTTACAGGGCTTTGACTCTCAAGACTCTCCTGTCCTTTTTTTGTCTGTTTCTACTCTTCATTGCCCCACACACAAACTTAGCAGTTTTCAGATTAAGAAGAAACAGACAAAGAGGTCTATATAAATTAGGGGGGAAAAAAAATCTTTTGAGAAATCCAGAAAAAGCTGTCAAAACCTAACCACTGCTATAAGGATTCCTTTTGTTCAATCCTGATTAATTTCTTAAAAGAGCCAGGAGCAGCATAATTTTAAAAGATCAAACCCATTGTCGTCAATTCCTAAGCATAATGACACTATAGGACAGAGCAGAACTGCACCATAGGGTTTCCAAGGCTGTAATCTTCACAAAAGCAAGCTGTCACATCTGTCAGACCTGCTAGTGTGTTCCAACTGCTGATCTTTTTGGTTAGCAACTGAGCACTAACCACCGCAACACCAGGGCTCCTGGTCACCATCACTGTGGTTAAGTGCCACTGAGTCAGTTCCAACTCATAATGATCCTGTATAGGCTTTCCAAGGTGCAACTGATGGGCTTTAACTGCCAACCTTGCAGTTAGTAGTCCAGTACTTATCCTATAGAGACATACCATCGTGGATATGATTTATTTAGAGGCTGACTAGATAACAAACTGCTGATACTGATGCTACTGCATGTTGTAGAGTGACCCTGTACAGGCTTCTAGGTTTCCGGAGCTGTAAATCTTTATGGGAGCAGAAAGCCTCTTCTTTCTTCCTTGGAACAGGTGGTAGATTCAAACTGCTGACCTTGCAGTTAGCAGCCCAACAGTTAACAGCCCAACATGTCAGTTTATATCATGAAAATTACAAAGAGAATAACCTGGTTCTAAGTTGTGGTCCTGGGGTTAAAAGGAAGGACAATGGGATTTCACAACAAAATCCACCATGGTTGGAATTCCTGGCTATATTGTATATATACATGTATGCTTTAAAAAATTACATGTATTTACATATACACGTAAAATACATTTTAATATATGTACGTAATTAAAATATTAAAGATACATGTATATTACATTTTAATATGCTGTGGTAGCTTAGTGGTTACGAATCGGGCTGCGAACCTCAGGGGTCATCAGTTCGAAACTACCAGCTGTTCCGAGGGAGAAGATGAGGCATTCTGCTCCCATAAAGATTTACAGCCTCGGAACCCTGTACAGGGTCGCTATGAGTCGGAACCGACTCCACGGCACATAACAACAACAACAACAGGATAAGTACTGGACTGCTAACCACAAGGTTGGTGGTTCAAACCCAAGAATCGTGCCTTGGAAACCCTATACAGAGTCGCTACGACTCGGAACCGACTGGGCAGCACTAACAACAACAGAATACACACAGGAGGTCTTCAAAAAGCTCATAGAACATTGTACTATGGGAAAACTATATACGGATTTCAAAATTTATTCACTCTAAAATAAACTCTTACTAACTTGTTATGACTCCACAGCACTTCACAACAACAACTTGTTATGGAGTCCTTGTGTGGTGCTGGTGGGTTAATGCACTGAACTGCAAGATCAGTTTGAACCACAAAGTAAGCAGTTCAAGCTCACTAGTTGCTCCTCGGAAACCCTATACAGGGTCACCATGAGTTGGAAGAGACTCCACGGCACTTAACAACAACAACTCAGTATATCTGAGCAGATCTATTTTAAGACACTAAGAAGCATAAGACATCAGTCCAAAGAAAGCCCCTATCAAAGCAACATGAATTCTAAAACTGAACCAAGAACAAACATCAAATTTTTGAAGAAGCTTGAATGGAAGAATGGTAAAAATTACTGATGCTTTACAAAAAGCTTA
The DNA here is from genome assembly GCF_000296735.1 of Chrysochloris asiatica. Classification (NCBI taxonomy): domain Eukaryota; kingdom Metazoa; phylum Chordata; class Mammalia; order Afrosoricida; family Chrysochloridae; genus Chrysochloris; species Chrysochloris asiatica. The sequence goes on from NW_006408604.1 coordinate 2,338,067, forward strand.
TGGGGGTAATACCCCAAATAAATCAGAGGTTAACAAATAGATAATTCATTTTAAGAAGGGACAAGATAATGTCAAAGATAAAGCCCAGAGCAGTAGGCCATTCACATTATTTTCAAGGAAATTAATTCTATCCATGCCCTTGTTCAACAGTACTAACCAGTAACAACAGAAACAGACATCTCAAATAGTTGATCTTACGTAATTCTGAACCAAAAATTAACACTGAGGAAACTTTCTGCTTGATAGGTGTCAAATCTGTTGTGCCCAAGTCAAGTGCAGACAACAGCAAAGCATTCAATTGAAAGTTTAAACAAGTGGGATCAAGATCCTGAAACACTTCTTCATAGATGAAACAGGACGTTACAATTCTGAAGACAAAGTAAATCAAAGTAATGGCTTCCAAGAGAAAGTAATCCGTTTAAAGCAAAAGTGGACTGGTCATGTCAAAAGATTTTGGGGATGCTCAAGACATTTTGCTTGTTGACTTTCTGGAGAGTCAAAGAAGATGACCATCTGCTTGCTATGAGAGTGCTTTGAAAAAGTTAGCCAAACCTTTAGCAGAAAAATGTCTAGAAAAGCTTCACCAGAGAGTCCTCCTTCATGATATTGCTCCTGCTCATTCTTCTCATCAAATAAAACCAATTATCAAAGTATTTCCTTAGGAAATCAATAGGCATCAGCCTTCTGATTTAGCTCCTTCTGACTTCTTGTTCCCTAATCTTAAGATATCTTTAAAGGGCACCTGTTTTTATTTACTTCATAGTGTGAAAAGGACTGTACAGACATGGTAAGTTACCAGGAATCTCCATTATTTAGGTTCCTGGTATCATTGCTTACATTAGTGTTTTGATCTTGATGGAGCTATGTTGAGAAATAAGTTTTTATTTTTATCTTTTAATTCCATTTTTCTTTAAACTTTCTGAAAACCCCTCATATAGTCCCAACTTCATACATATTTCTGGCACCGTAACCACTTAAAACTCTGAACGCACTTTAGGACTGAAACACTATTATTTATAGCAAACTTTCATAATGTCACAGCATGGTGTGCTTTTCCTTTATGGTGATCGCATTTTTAAATAGCATATTTGTCACACTTTTTGTTTAGTGTCTGTCTATAAGGTTGTAGGCTGCAGGAGATCAGGGTCCCTATGTATGGTCCCCACTGAATCCCCAAACACCAAGTATAATGGTAGGCATTCGTGATTTAGTAGATTTGGTCTTTACAGAATGACCAAGCTCTAAGACCCTGTTAATATAAAAATAGAAAACAAGTTTTGGGGGCTTAAACAACTTTTTGTTTGTGGGCTGACCTACTATCATAGAACTGTACATGGGTCTATGAGGTGATACACCTCTAGTCCCAAGCAACCAACTTATGGAAGGACACATATTGTGTTGTTGTTGTTGTTGTTAGGTACCATCAAGTCAGTACCGAACCATAGTGACCTTACGCACAGGAGACGAAATACTGCCTGATCCTGGACCAACCTCACTACTGTTGCCACGCTTGAGTCCATCAATGCTGCCACTTTGCCAATCCATCTCGTTGAGGGTCTTCCTCTTTATCTCTGACCCTCCACCTTACCAAACATGATATCCTTCTCCAGTGACTGGTCCCTGCTGACAACACGTCTTAAGTATGAGAGACGAAGTTTGGCCATCTTGGCCTCAAAGGAGCACTCTGGCTGCACTTCTTCCAAAACGGATCCATTGATTCTTTTGGCAGCCCATGGCACTTTCAATATTCTCCTCCAACACCATAACTCAAAAGCATCAATTCTTCTATGGTCTTCCTTATTTACTGTCCAGCTTTTGCATGCATATGAGGTTACTGAAAATACCATGGCTTGGGTCAGGCACACCTTAGTCCTCAAACTGACATCTTTGCTCTTCAACAGTTTTAAAGGTCTTGTGCAGCAGATTTGCCTAATGCAATACATCATTTGATTTCTTGACTGCTGCTTCCATGAGTGCTGATAGTTGATCCAAGAAGAATGAAGTCCTTGACAACTTCAATCTTTTCTCCGTTCGTAAGAATGTTGTTTATTGGTCCAGTGGTGAGGATTTTTTTTTTACATTGAGAAGTAATCCATACTGAAGGCTGTGCTCTTTGATCTTCATCAGTAAATGTTTTAAATCCTCTTCACTTTCAGCAAGCAAGGTTGTATCATCTGCATATCGCAGGTTTGTTAATGAGTTTTCCTCCAATCCTGATGCCACGTTTTTCTTCATAGAGCTGAGCTTCTTGGATTATTTGCTCAGTATACAGGTTGAATAAGTATGGTGAAAGAATACAACCCTGTCTCACACCTTTCCCAATTTTAAAACATTCAGTGTTCCCATGTTCTGTTCGAACAACTGCTTCTTGGTCTAGGTACAGATTTCTTAGAAGTACAATTAAGTGTTCTGGAATACTCATACTTCTCAATGTTGTCCATAGCTTGTCATGATCCACACAATCGAAAGCCTTTGCGTAGTCAATAAAGCACAGGTAAACATCCTTCTGATATTCTCTGCTTTCAGCCAAGATCCATCGGACATCAGCAATGATATGATATCTCTCGTTCCACGGCCTCTTCTGAATCCAGCTTGAACCTCTGGAAGTTCTCTGTCAATGTATGATTGTAGCCGTTTCTGTATTACCTTTAGCAAAACTTTACTCACATGGGATATCAAAGATGAGTGGTGGACATATTGTGTAATGCCTGCTAATAACCCACTGCCATCAAGTCGACTCATAGTGACCCTATGTTGGGTTTCCAAGACTGTGCATCTTTAAGAGCACAGACAGCCTCATCTGGAGCAACAATGGGTTTAAACCACCAACTTTTCAGTTATCAGTCCAATGCCTAACCCGCAGCACCACCAAGGTTCCTTGTGCCTGCTTATGTTGTTGGTAAGTGTGGCCAAGCCGGTTCTGACCCATAGTGACCCTGTACAGGGTTTCCGAGGTTGTAAATCTTTACAGAAGCAGAAAGTCTCATCTTTCTCCCGCGGAGCGGCTGGTAGTTTGAACTGCTGACCTTAAGGTTCGCAGCCCAATTCAAAACCACTATGCTACCAGAGCTCCTTGTATTTTTAGGTACAACAAAAAAGAAGGGAAGACCAAGAAAAAGGAAAAGAGATAAAAATGAAAGCTATTATGAGAATTAAATTAAGACTATGCCAAAGTATCTAATGTTGTTGTTGTTAAGTGCCATCAAGTTGATTTCAACTCATAGTAACCCTTTATATAGGGTTTTCTAGGAATGGCTGATAGGTTAAACCTTGCAGTTAGCAGTCTAGTGTTTATCTTACAGTAGCACATCAGGATTCCTAACCAAAGTGTCTAATACTTAGTAAGTACACCCTCCTATTCCCCACACCATCCCACCCTTCCAATACATGGCATGCTTTGTCTCTACATTATAAACTCCTTGAAGGTTCTGACCAGTTGATAGTTGTATTGGGCCTAATGAATTAGCATAAAGTGTTTTACACATACGGAATTATACAGCCCAGTCCAAAACGCTTGTTATTAATGTAAAAAAAGAATGTTGCTGTTGTAGTTAAGTGCTGTCGAGTAGATTTGGACTCATAGCTACCCTGTATAGGGTTTCCAAGGAGTGGCTGGTGAGTCTGAACCACTGACCTTGTGGTTGAGCGCTTATCCTACAGCGCCATACCAGAACTCAAAAAATAAAAAATAGTGTCTATAAATTGTTCTGAAGCATCTTGCTCTAATCATCAAAATCTGATTATATGCTACCATTAAAGTACCAAAGACTTTTAAATATCAAATACATAGAAATTTATGCTAAAGTTCTTATGGCAGTCATTGTAGGTTCACCAACTTCATTTATATTTCCAATTGTGATAAATTATTTAAAAACAAGATTTTCTTCTCACTTGCAGCCTTACATGGTTATTCCATACAAGAATCCTCCTAGTTGTAGATTACTTCGGAATTCTCAGCACACATTAAACCCAGCTATCATAGATGCTGAAATGAAATATTAGTACTCTAAATCAAATTCTTCTATTTGCCTAAGAAAAAGTTCAATTTTCAGAACTTAAAACTTTAGGAACAAAACAGTATGAAAATACATCCTTACAAAATTTCCATACTATTTTCCTAATGTATGGAAATATTTTTTGATCCCCAATCCTGCCACATATGACAATGACCTTTAAATAGTAAAACATTTTCTCACTATACAGAGAACATTGTTTTAAGATTTACTTCGCACTGAGGTTACCATCGTAAAGCTTTGAGACACAAAGGGACTGTCAATGACACATCTATTGTAAACTGCCATGACCTGTCATTTAGTCATTATGTACCATTTTCAAGGAGTAAGCAAAAACTTTTTACCATTTTCAAGGAGTAAGCAGAAAACTTTTGAAGTTTCAAATATAATTATCTTCGCTACCTTCTAAGCCAAATTACTTGATTTCTAATAAAATATCGAATATTTAAAGCTATTTGTTGTTGTTGTTGCTATAAGTCACTAAAATTAACCAATAAATTTTCAGCATTCTTCACAGAGATAGACTGGTTGTTGTTAAGTGTCACTGAGGTTGTTGTTAAGTGTCATCAAGTTAGTTCTGACTCATAGCTACCCTGTGTATGTTTCTCAGGCTTAACTGGTGAGTTTGACCCACTGACCTTGTGGTTCAAACCAACTGTGTTGGTCAGATGCTTATCCTACAGCAATACACCAGGACTCAAAAACTAATTTTTTTAAATATAGGAACTCAGCAATCAAGCTCAAACTCCCTATATATGTTGTTGTTGTGTTGTTAAGTGCTATAGTTGATTCCGACCCACAGCGACCCTGTACAGGGTTTCTGAGGCAGTAATCTTTACGGGAGCAGAAAGCCTCCTCTTTCTCCCACGGAACAGCTGGTAGTTTCAAACTGCTGACCTTAAGGTTCGCAGCCCAATTAGTAACCACTACGCTACCAGAGCTTGTACACACAAGTACAAAAATATAATTTCGAGCCCTGGCTAGCTTAAGGAACACAGAAACACTACTTAGAAGAAAATTTAAATGTTAAATATTTATCTTTAATATAAAGTATAAATTTACAGATATTATAATGTTGGACACCAAAATTAATTAAACCAAAAAATATTCTATATATTATATGTTCCGTTATCTAACTGTAAGCTTTTATTAAAGAACTAACTTCAAAAAGTGTATCAAGTAAACTAACTTATTATCCAACTCAAACTTCTGTACAACTCACTCTGATCAGGTCCTTTTGTTGACATTAGTACTATATCTGTTTCTATGCAATTCTGAAGGGAAGAAAATTATGTATACAAACACTCCACAAGAAAATGTAAGCAAGAAAAGCAGCAAACAGAAAGAAAGCACATTCAACTATGCATTACATACTTCTTCACTTATCCAGAAGACTGGCTGTTCATACAAAACTTGAAAGAATAAAGAATAAAACAGTTACACAGGATACAAAAGCTATAAGCAGCTTTCCATACTTTCCATGTCATTGTCTTCTTAAGAGTTGTAGGTTCATTATTTTGTAAATTATTGCAAATTCCCAGAACAGTATAAAATGCAAAGAAATTTAGAAAAGGAATGAAATTTAAAAGTGGCCTTTTGCAGCCTGCCTAGTTTAAAGATGTGAAGACTAAGCTCCAAAGTCAAGAAAGATCACAGCCCACTTCTCCTGATTCTTTTCCCCTCTATTACCCAGAGATGCAATTGTCAATACCAAAATATTATTCAAAGACGAATTCTCTTGGCAATACGCCATTTTAAATAACAACCAGCATTTGCTCAAGAGAGAAATTATTTCAGGGTTAAATGTACTTCACTTGGGAACAAAGAAGGAAGCAGAAGCAACTCAAGTTCTTTGGGTCTCTCCCTTCTTGCTATGGGGGCCTCATGGGAACAAGGATTAAGAACAGCAGGAGGGGCAACTGGCAGAGTCTTTTATTGCGCCCTTCTATCTTCCCATTTCTCATGTGAACAAAATCCACCAGGCTCACTATGTCTTCTTTTCTTCTAAATTCATCAATAGCCTTTCTTCATGTAAGAAATAATAATGAAAACATGTATCCACCAAACTTCATCATTTTCCTATTTCTGACGCTTATCTTTTCCTCTCCTCTGAATATTCTAAATATAGTTCATGTCCCTGCTGTTTTTCATCTCACTGTCTTTGCACACTGCTAAGTTCCAAAGGCATGTCACTGTTGTTTTATTATGTGGTGTGACAAACAAAATAATAATCCTTCTACTTCCCAAGATTAAAATGAGATTCAGACATGGTAATACATATGAAAGCATCCTCAGAAACCATATACAGGTTTCCTATATGAGTTGGAACAAACTTATCATATTAGAATTATAAAGCATCACTAATTGCTCATAATAATCTAAACAAAAATTTTTCTAGGAAAATATAGCCCACGTTAAAGTTTTAGCTAATCTTGGAATAAATTCATTTTCTGACATACCCAAAAAGGTAAAACTGTACACTTAACTTTCAGCAAATCAAGTATTTGTTAATAGTGTTTAGCTAGAAGTTTTTATCTATATAGTGTGCTCAATTTTGGAACAAATTTTTGATATGATTTTTGGCTGTCTATATGTATGGCGCTGCGTACTAATGCGTCAGTCTGCAAAGTCGTTTGAATTGCAATGTCGGTGGTTCAAGCTCACCAGTTGCTCCTTGGAAACCATGTATACAGGGTGGCTATGGGTCGGAACTGATTCGATGGCACTTAATAACAACAACAAACACACACACACACACATGGAGTTCTGGTGTGGCACTTGACCACACTTGACCACAAAGTTGGTTTGAACTGCAAGGTCAGTAGTTCAAACTCACCCAACAACAAATATATAAATATATATACATGGAGTCCTGGTGTGACACTGTAGGATAAGCACTCGACGACAAGGTCAGTTTGAACTGCAAGGTTCAAACTCACCAGCCGCTCCTCTTCCAAGGAGCTATACAGGGTCACTATAGGTCAGAACCAACTCAGTGATACTTAACAACAACATATATATTTATACAGAGTTCTAGTGTGGCGCTGTGCATTGGACTGCAAACTCAATTTGAACCACAAGGTCGGCAGTTCAAGCTTACCAGTCGCTCCCAGGAAACCCTACACAGGGTCACTATGGGCTGGAACTGACTCAACAGCACTTAACAACAACAACACCATTATATATACAGGAGTCCTGGCGTGGCACGGTGGGATAATGCACTGCACCGCAAGGTCAGTTTGAACTGAAAGGTAAGTGGTTCAAATTCGCCAGCCACTCCTCAGAAACCCTATAAAGGGTAGCTATGAGTCAGAACCAACTGGAAGGCACTTAACCAAACCATTAACGTAAATAAATGATGAAACCAACAAGTTAAAAATAATGGCGAAGTTTTGGAAATTAAATTTATTACATCTTTCTTGATATTGTCCTAATTTTTCTGAGCAACTTATGCATGGCACTCAAAATTCTGATTTAAGTCAACTTAAAAGAAATTCGAATCAAAATACATAAGAAAACAAATGAATACTCAGCTTTCTAATAGCTTAGAATAATAATTCATACTGTTAAATAAACATGTATCTAACAAAGTACACACTGACAGAAATTAAAATAGTACTGAGAATTCTAGGATCACCCTTCCTATAAGATCAGTTAGGCTTCATGTACAGTAGCTGAAATGTAATGGGATAAAATTAAATGGATTTGATTTAACCACGATGCAAGGAGCTCTGGTAGCATAGTGGTTACGAATCGGGCTGCGAACTATAAGGTCAACAGTTCGAAACTACCAGCGGTTCTGCGGGAGAAAGATGAGGCGTTCTGCTCCCGTAAAGATTAACAGCCTCGGAAACCCTGTGCAGGGTCTCTGTGAGTCGGAACCGACTCCACGGCACATAACAACAACAACATATTTCTTCAGAATATAAAAACTGCATCCCAAAATAAAGAAAAACAAAAAAAGCATCTTTTTTAAAAAGTAATACAAACTCTAAGCTTTTAAGTTGGTGCCTCTAAGCTTTAATGCATGTCTTTATATTTTTGTTGTTGTTAAGTGCTATCAAGTCAGTTTAGACTCATAGTGAACCTGTATTGGATTTCCAAGGAGCAGCTGGTGGGTTTGAACTGCAGGTCTTATGCTGCAGTTCAAAGCCAGCACAGTGCAGTGTTGATCCTACAACTCTGCACCAGAAATCTAATAATGTATAACATAGTCTTCAAATAAAAGACTTAACCAACAAATATCCAGGAAAGGACCATAACATGACACTACTGTTCTGCTTTTTCTATTTCTGCATCTCAAAACAAACATTCTGAATACTTATTAAATATCATGACATTTTATATATAAATATCCATCCAATATTTTTAAACTATACAAATATTATAACTTAGTGGAAGTATGGCAAAATCTTTGAAAATACCACTTCACAAAAGCAACTTATTAGGTCTGACGAAATAAAGGTATCTTTACCTGGTCATCTGCTATTATTAATAAACTATTTAACCATCAATCGAATTTTGCATATAAATCACCTTTTGAGCCTAAGTTCCTTAAAATTAAATAACAACACAAAAAAACCAAGCTCTCCCATCTTCCAAATTCAAAAACAAAGCCAACAAAAATAAAGCCACCTTTATTTATTTCCCCTTGTTGTTAAGTGCCATCGAATACGTTCCAACTCACAGTGACCACCACGTTGAATCACCACCCTTGTGGTTAGCAGTCCAGTGCTTATCCTACAGTGCACCAAGACTCCATTTTCCCTTGAGGGGTATGATTTTTTTCCAAAATGTTGACTTCAAGCATTTGTCTCCAAGTACTACCAGGTTTAATTTGAACAAAAATTAGTTCAAAATTCTACAGCTTTTAAAAATTGATATGTCATATTTCTTCTACAAACTCTCTTGAAAGCCTTTTATTCAAACACAGAAGATTAAAACATACTAACTTAGATAATACTTAACATAAACTTAGGCAAAATTACAAACAATGCTCCAATGGATATTTTTAAAATATTCCGTATTTATTTCTCCTTGTTTCTCTTTTCCACCTAGTCACCATTCATAAGTCTATATACACAGCTTTACATCACTTTTGCTACTTATTAACAGTCAAAATACACTAGAAAAGAATTCACTTAAAAACCAAAAAAAAAAAACTGTTTGCTTTCTATTAGCACATATAATCAAGGCTCAAACACTGAGCTTTGATATAGCTAAAGACATATAACTAAAGACAAACTACTATCACCCTAGGACCCTATCACCCAGGCCCATATGTAAAAGCCTCAGATCTTCTAAATTAATGTGTCCAGACATAACATACCAAAACTGAGTGTCATTTTTATTTCTAAAAATTCCAACGCTGCTACATAAAGAATAAAGTCTCCATCACATGAGAAACCTTTAAAAATCATGTACAGACACAAAATTATTCCACTTGAAGATTAATCATAACATTCAAATTACCAAGGAAAAAACTCAAAATCGAAAAACTCACTTTATATAGTATCTTGCACCTTCAAAAGTATACGCTTCTTCCCAGCCAGTAGGCAAATCTAAAGAACATACACATATATTATAATTAGTATTACTTAAGTAAGGTAGCAAAATAAAAGTTTCAATCCACTTTAATTACTAATTTTCATGATTAGTTATTTCCATTTATTAAGTAGATCTTACATTTTGGGAATATGGCACTTAAAATGTGGAAGTCAGTAGAAAAGCATTAACAATATTAGAAATGATCTGACATGATTAAAATCTTTAATGATCAGGGTGGAGTGAAACCATGCTCTTGGCATCCAAAAAAAAAGCAGAGGAAAGCCTTCTAATCCTAGGTAAAATACCAATGAACTATTGGCCAAAAAAAACAAAACCTGTGCATCAGAGGCAATGCCTGCCTTTTTCTTAGGTAAATACTTAAAAGATATTTCCCAAATGCACACACAAATCCATCTAGGAAGTGTCACTGATGAGAAAGAATAACTTTTTAAATACTCAACTGGGGGAAAGAAATCTGACACTGCATACTTGTACTGTTTGTTTGTACATGCTTGACATTAAAAGATGTGACATTTCAAGTAATAAACCAGTGGATGATTCAGATGAATGTGTGCTAGAGATTACATATAAATGATAATTGGCTTGGATTTATTCATAATTAATACCTCTCTGACATAAAAAGTCATTGGTATGAGTACCACAGTCAAAGCAAAGTAAACCACTGCCGAAAAAAATTTAATGTGAAACTATGATAAAAATTTTTCTTCTGTGTGAATGTTATCAATGTTATAAAACACATTTGTATTACATACGAAAAAAAATCTGGAGGGTGATTTCAATAAATGATTTAAATACCATATGTCTTTTATGAAATATATTATTACTCATTCAAGAAAAGAGACCATGAAAGTTGAAATACGCATGCAAAACATTGAAAAGGTTTATTAAACTCAAAGACTGAACCAGGAGTTAAGAAATACAGTGTATTAAATATGTCTTTAAAATGTAAATTCATCACGCTTGCTACACCAGCCTTCTCCCATCCTCCTCCACCTTTTTGCAAATTTGGAGACATTAGTCACTTCATTGAACTCCAGCCTTTATAGAAAAGGCAGACTTGTTCAATATCCTGGCAACGTTAAGAGATTCAGACTCTCAGAGTTACAGAGAAAGTGTCCTGGAGAGCAGCTCTAAAGGACTGCTGAAACCCATCTCATCTTCAACGCAAATTATGATCAAGCTTTTTCAATCGCCAGAAATAGAGGCGGCCAGGCAGAGAACACATGTTACATTTCAAAGACAAACAAGTTTCACGAATGTAAACAAAGAATGACAAAAGAAAGCCAGACCAGCAAAGAAGCTAGACTCAACCCTTCTCAAACTCAACTCACATTTGGCATTCATGCAAACTACCAAAGGCACCAGAGTTCCCCGCCAATCCCCTCCAATTAGGGGACAAATATCCCCAACACATAGAACACCCCCTAGCACGCCCACTGCCTCCTGGCGGTCTGTGCAACCTCTGTACTGCTGCCCGAGACTTTGAATCCGAATCGCCAGCAAATGCAGCTGGAAACACCGCCTCCGACTCGAGCTGCTCCTCCCGAGGCAGGAGGGAAAGCGCTAAGCGTTCCTTGAGCTAATAATCTCAGTCACAGGGAAGATCGCAGCACCCCCAAACTCCTCTCCTCCTCCTCCTCTATCAACCACCTACCCACAAGTCCCACCTAGGAGGAGGAGGAAGCTGCACGGTAGGAGGTAGCTCTCCCGGGAGGAGGGAGAGGATGTGGATACATTATCCTCGCGGACTAGAGGCAGGGTCCCGGACAGCAGGGAGGGAAGAAGACTTCCCAAAGGTTGAGGGGACTCGGGAGCTACGGGAAGATGCAGGAGTGACTGCGGATGACAAGCCCAGGATTCCATGGAGAGGAAAGCCAGTCACGAAGGGGCTCGGGGGGTGTCCAGATTGGGATGAGGAAAGAGGGCGCAGTCTCCAAGTGGAAATTAACAGCGGAGGAGAAAGAGGCGTCCAGAGACTCCAGAGAATTCCCCGAGGCAGAGCCCCCGTGGTCCCTCTACCTGAGGCCGCCCCCGCCCGGCCTCAGCCCCACCTCGCTGCCACTGGGGGACAGCAGCTCGGGGCAGGTTGCTGTGAGCCAAGGTGGCCTGGGTTGTGCCGCCAGCTCCCGACAGAGCCCAACTCCGCTCGGGCCAGGCCGGGTTCTGCGTTACCTGTGCTCTGCCGCCGGTGTCCAGTAACCACGGCCTCGCCGGTGACCGGGTGCAGCCAGGTGGTGCTCTTCGCCTCCTCGCTGCAGGGGTGAGACAAGGGGCAGAGTGTGCGTGAGTAGGGGCACGGGAGAGAACCGAGGGGGCTGCAGGGGCACAGACGGGGGACTCTACCCTTCTCGCTAGCCTCCCTCCTTCGCTCCCAGTGGCACCCTCCAGACCCCCCGCACAGTCCCCGGCTCTTTACTTGATGAAGAAGACTCTGCCGCCCCTGGTGATCCCGTAAGTCCAGGATCGGGGCAGGGAGCAGATCCACTCCAGGTTCAGATCCGCCGCCATGTCTGATCCCCAGCCGCCGCCTCCGCCGCCTTCTCCTGCTGCCGCCGCGGCTGCCGAGGGAGGAGGGAGCGAGCGAGCAAGTGAAGGGAGCGCGGAGCGAGCGCGGCCGGAGCGCGCCTCCCCGGCCCGGCGCGCCCCCGCGAGCGCCCTACCCCCTCGGGCGGCACCCGCCCCGCCGCCCCGGCTGGGTCCGGCCCGCGTCGCCGCCCCTCCGCATCCTCCCAGGCCGCCCAGCCGGCCGCCCAGCCGTGCGTTCGGGGGATGGGCGAGCTGCGCCTCGCCCCGTAGCTAGACCCCTCCTTCGAGCCCCTCCCGCGCTCCCGCCCTCTATCCCTAGCAAAGGTTCCGGGATCGATAAAAAAAAAAAAAAAAGAAAGAAAAACCGCGTGCTGCCCTCAGGGCTTTGCCCCAAGGTTTCCCAAGCGAGAGCAAGATTCAAAGGAAACCTAATCCCCGCGCCCCTGGTTTCTTTCTCTTTAAAACAACGAAAAACGCATCATCTGAGCTTTGTTTCATAAGAACTGTTCGATGTCCAAGATAATTTTTAAAATATATATGTAGCTTTAAAACAGAAAGCAGTTTTTATTAAAGCACACTGAATGCTTTCCTGTTTGTGTTTTGTGTGCCAAATATCTAAGATTTGAGTAGTTACCGTGGTGGACCCATGAAATATGAGTGCATTCAGACTTGACAAAACAAGTTTTTTTCCTTTCTTCGCTCCTTAAATCATATTGTTGTTGTTATGTGCCGTGGAGATAAAAAATTGCGTTTTTCTCTTAAATCTTTCAAAGATTCATTTATTATCAACATGAATTTCTACTTTCCCCTATCTCCTATGAATTACCATGATAGCTAGTTTCACTTACAACAATGTACCTCTAAAAGTCTCCACGACCCTACGGGGATTGGGGGGGCTGGGGGGGGGAAGCTGCAGAGTTTCAAAGAATTAAAAGATAAATGGAATTTTTCCACGAACATTTTGACCCTCGCCCTCCCACCCCCCCTCCCCGTTAGTCTTCATTTTACAGATGGGGTAATAGGAGAAAGAAAAAAAAAAAAAAAAAAAAAGGCTGAATAATTTGCCCAAGGTCATATCAGTGAGTGATAAAGCCTGTATTCAAATTTTGGCTCCAGTACTGATAACTAATTTTGCATAACCACGTTGCTATACTTAAAATCTCCTACCCACACGGAGCCCCACTCCAGACCCATTCCCCATCCAGCTAGGTTCTTTGAAACAGAAGGGGCTCTTTGCACTGCAATTGCAATCACGCTTAACACCACCTAAGAGTACTTGCTTCTGGTCCTCAGCTACACTTGGAATTGCATATACATCTTTGTAGCAAGATTACTCATCCCAACAGTATACACATTTCAGTAATAATGGTTGTTGTTGTTAAGTGCTGTCCAGTTGGTTCTGACTTATAGCAACCCTGTATAGGGTTTTCTGTGGAGCAACTGGTGATTTTGAACGGTCAACCTTTTCGAACTTGGGTTCCAGTGTTTTATCCTACATGGCCACACCAGTACTTGGTAGTCTTACAGCACTGTTTCCTGACCTGTAGCTCAATGAGCCAAATCATTCTTTTTAACATTTAAGGGAACTATGTCGTCAGATGGATCTTGGTTGAAAGCAGAGAATACCTGTGCTTTATTGACTACACAAAGGCTTTCGAATGTGTGGATCATGACAAGCTATGGACAAATTGCAGAGAATGATTGTTTCAAAACGTTTAGTTGTGCTCACTGGGAGCCAGCATACAGACCAAGAGGCAGTTGTTCGAACACAAAAAGGGAACACTGAATAGTTTAAAATTAGGAATGGTGTGGGCCAGAGTTATATTCTTTCACCATACTTATCAATCTGTATGCTAAACAAATAGTTTAAGAAGCTGGCTTATATGAAGAAATACATGGCATCAGGGTTGGAGGAAGACTCATTAACAACCTGCAATATGCAGATGATAAAGCTTGCTTGCTGAAAGTGAAGAGGACTTGAAATACTGACTGATGAAGATCAAAGGCCACAGTCTTTGATATGGGTTGTACCTCAATGTAAAGAAAATAAAAATTCTTCCCAATGGACCGATAATTAACATCAAGATAAAAGGAGAAAAGATTGAAGTTGTCAAAAACTTCATTTTGCTAAGATCAACTATCAACACTCATAGAAGCAGCAGTTAAGAAATCAAATAAAGTATTATGTTAGGCAAGTCTGCTGCATAAGACCTCTTTTAAAGTGTTCAAGAACAGAGATGTTAATTTGATGACTAAAGTAAGCCTGACCCAAGCCATTGTATTTTCAATAATTTCATATGCATGTGAAAGTTGGACAATGAATAAAGAAGAGTTGATGCATTTCAGTTACGGTACCATGGACCGCCAAAAGAACAAACTGCGTTGAAAGAAGTATAGCCAGAATGCTCCTTAGAAGCCGGGATTACCAAACTTTGTCTCATACTTTGGACATAATATAAGAAGGGACCAGTCCCTGGAGAAGGCCATCATGCTTGGTAAAGGGGAGGGTCAGAGAAGAAGAGGAAGTCACCCAGTGAGATGGACTGGCACAGTGGCAGCAACAGTGAGCTCAAGCGTAGTAGTAATTGTGAGGCTGTTGCAGGACCCAACAGTGTTTCCTTCTGCTTACTGACTCCATGGCACCTAACAACAATGGGCAGGATAAGCACTGGACTCCTAACCAAAAGGTTGGTGATTCAAACCCACCAGCTGTTCCTCAGAAACCCTATACAGGTTCACTATGAGTCACAACAGATACTTAGCAACAACAAGGCACAGAAAGATAAACGACCTTGGCCAAAGCCACATCGAGGAAGTCTGAATAAGAATGCAGTTTCATTGAACTTTTTTGCCCATACTCTAATCCTCCAAGGCCATTCTGTCTTTGCTAAAAAAGAGTCTGCAATTATTGCTATAATTTTCCTGTCCATTTGCATACACAGTAAAAAAAAAATCGCTTTAATATTTTCTCTTTTTATTCCTTTGCATTCTGCTCTTTCATTTCACTACTTATTACTTCTTGACATCTTATCTCCTGCCCAGTCTTTGGAAAAAATTGCTTTTTTTTTTTTTAAATCAATGAATAACTAACAGGAAATGTTCCACATTAGCATTAGTGGTCACTGGATATAACATAGCAAGAAAATCAAGCGCTTTTGTGCTATCATTGCAAAACCAAAAAAATCCTAAAGAATATTTTAATATCATGGGCATGTTTCAAAAAGCAATATACACTTGATAAAAAATATATGTATATAGCTTTTGAAATCACATTATAGATGTATAATATGTCCTGAAATTTAGGGAAAGCTATAAATTAAAAAAAACAACCAAAAAACAAAAAAACAACTTTACAATATTTACAAAGTGAAGCATGTTCATTTGGAGAAATAATAACCCATATGGTTTCTGTTGTTGTTATTGTTAAGTGCCATTGAGTAGGTTCCTACTCATAGTGACTCTGTATAGAGTATCTGCGGAGCAGTGGTAGACTTGAACTGCCGAGCTTGTGGTTCCAAATTCAGTGCTGATCCTATAGCACCACACCTGTATGGATTCTAAGAGCCAATAAAACCAGTGTCAACATTTGAATGTCAGACAGTTTTATCCCTATCGGCTTCAATATGTGTACATGTGTCTCCTTCATTGAAGAAGAGTGGGAATCATGCTTTCTCTATCACTGAATCCTCCACAACCCAGTTATTTATTTTGAAACTTTTTATTGTGAGTTGAGATTTACAGCACAGATCATCAGTTTTAAATTTAACAAATTATATACTTTGTTAGATGAAGAAAAATGTGGCATCAGGATTGGAAGAAGACTCATTAACAACCTGTGATATGCAGATGATACAACCTTGCTTGCAGAAAGTGAAGAGGACTTAAAATGCTTACTGATGAGGATCAAAGACAACAGCCTTTGGTATGGATTGCATCTCAATGTAGAGAAAACAAAAATCCTCACCACTGGACCAATAAACAACATTCTTATCAATGGAGAAAAGACTGAAGCTGTCAAAGACTTCATTTTTCTTGGATCAACCATCAATACTCATGGAAGCAGCAGTCAAGAAATCAAAGGAATATTTCATTGGGCAAATCTGCTGCACAGTGTTAAAGAGCAAAGATGTCAGTTTGAGGACTAAGGTGCGCCTGACCCAAGCCATGGTATTTTCAATCACCTCATATGCATGCAAAAGCTGGACAGTGAATAAGGAAGATCGTAGAAGAATTGATACATTTGAGTTATGGTGCTGGAGGAGAATATTGAAAGTGTCATGGGCTGCCCATAGAACCAACAGATCTGTATTGGAAGAAGTGCAGCCAGAGTGCTCCTTGGAGGCCAAGATGGCCAAACTTGTCTCTCATACTTTGGACATATTGTCAGGAGGGACCAGTTGCTAGAGAAGGATATCATGTTTGGTAAGGTGGAGGGTCAGAGAAAAAGAGGAAGACCCCCATTGAGATGGATTAGCCAAGTGGCAACATCAACGGGCTCAAGCACGGCAACAATTGCGAGGTTGGCCCAGGACCAGGCAGTGTTTTGTTCTGTTGTGCATAGGGTCGCTATGAGTCGGTACTGACTCGACGGCACTTAACAACAATAACAACAAAAATATACTTCATTTCATTACAATAACTACAATCCCTTCCTTGTACAGTATTTATATCTATTTGTTTTAACTCTTGCATTCCTCCCTATGTTTTCCGCTACCTTCATCTTCTTCTATCGTATAATACCCTTCCATCATCTAAGTTATCATGTGTCCTCCCTCTAGCATGTTGTATAAACATCCCTGTGACTACCACCCATGGGATGGTTTAGACAGGCCTCAGGTCAGCAGCTCTGGCAAAGTGCAGAGAAGTAGTAACAAGGTTCCATAGGTGAACCTGTAAAAGGATCAAGAGTCCTGTTTCAAGTCATAGCAACCCAGTATAGGGTTTCCCAGGAGAGACTGGAGAGTTTGAACTGCCGACCTGTGGTTCAAACTGACCTTGCAGTCCTATGCTTATCCTACAGTGCTACACCAAGAGTAAGCCCAGTTCCAGACCTGAAGGGTGACCAAAGGCCATAATGTTGGGATTCTACCAGTCTTTATCTCACTAATAAGCCTAGTCATTTGTCATGATTTTGAGTTTTGTTCCACATTTTTTCCCACCGTATCCAGAAACTTCAGGAGCTCTGGTAATGTAGTGGTTACAAGTTGGACTGATAATCTCAAGGTCAGCAGTTCTAAACTACCAGCTGTTCTGTGGGAGAAAGATGAGGCTTTCTGCTCCCATAAAGATTTACAGTCTTGGAAACCCTATGCAGGGTCACTATGAGTTGGCACCAACTCCATAGCACACTACAAGCACCACCACCATCTAGAAACTTCAAATGTGATCCCTTACAAAGCAGTTGATAGTGGTAGTAAGACACTATCTAGTTCTTCTGGTCTCAAGATTGTGGAGACAGATGTTCACATGGTTCATTAGTCCATTAGACTGATTATTATGAAGTGTTTTCATCACTCTTCTTACCTCCAGACAGGGAGAAATCAAAAGCTGCTCTTCAGATGGCTACTCATGACCTTTTAGGACTCCAACTGCTACTCAATGTTTTTGTGCACTATGTTATGTCAGTTGACAATGCACAATCTGGTTATTGAATTAAATTTAATTCCCAATGATACAACCTCTCAACAAGTTATTTCCCAATAACATATCCCCTTTTTATCACCCTGTATCTTTTTGTTGTTGTTAGGTGCCATCGAGTTGGTACCGACTCATAGCGACCCTATGCACAACAGAACGAAACACCGCCCGATCCTGGGCCAACCTCACAATGGTTGTATCTTTAGTTAATTCAAAAATAGTTGCAGCAGCACACTGACAGGGATCTGCCAGAGGTTCAAGCCAGATTCAGATGGGGACATGGTAAGACTTTATCATTGCTGACATAAGATGGATCTTAGCTGACAGCAGAGAATACCAGAAAGATGTTTACCGGTGCTTTATTGACTATACAAAGGCTTTTGATTAAGTGGATCACGACAAACTATGGACAACATTGCGGAGATTAAGTATTCTGGAACACTTAATTGTGCTCATGAGGAACCTGTACATAGACCAAGAGGCAGTAATTGGAACAGAACAAGGGGACACCGAATGGTTTGAAATCAAGAAAGGTGTGTGCCAGGGTTGCATTCTTTCATCATACTTTTAAAATCTGTATGCTGAGCAAATAATACAAGAAACTGAATTGTATTAAGAAGAATGCCGCATCAGGATTGAAGGAAGACTCATTAACAACCTGAAATATGCAGATGATACAAGCTTCCTTGCGATACAACATTGGAAGTGAAGAGGACTTACAATATTTACTGATGAAGATCAAACACCACAGCAACTGTATGGGTTTCACTTCAATGTGAAGAAAACAAAAATCCTCACAACTGGAGCAATAAAAAACATCAAGATAAATGAAGAAAATATTGAACTTGTTAAAGACTTCATTTCGCTCAGATCAACCATCAACACTCATGGAAGCACCGGTCAAAGAATAAATCAAACAACGTATTACAATGGGAAAATCTGCTGCACAAGAGCTCTTCAAAATGTTCAACAGCAAAAACATCAGTTTGAGGACTAAGGTGCACTTATACCAAATCACGGTAGTTTCAATAGCTTCATATGCATTTGAAAGTTGGACAGTGAATAAGGAAGACATTACTAGAACTGATGCATTTGAGATATGGCATTGGCAAAGAATATGAAAGTACCAGAGACTTCCAGAAGAACAAACAAATCTGTGTTGGAAGAAGTACAGCTAAAATGCTCCTTAGAAGCCAGATGGTGAAACTTTGTCTCATACTTTGGACATATTATCAGGAATGCTTCTTTTCCCTACAAACTTCTGTTTTTGTTAGTTGTCAATTCTCATCACTCTTCCTTCTTCTGCACATGGAGACACCAATAACTACACCTTAGATGGTCAATCATAAGCTTTTTAAGATCCCAGATGCTACTGACCAAAGTAGGTGGTAGAACATTGTCTTTATAGACTGTGTTAAGCAAATGGATCGTGGTGTCCTCTGAGACTATGGTCCTGAACCCGAGGTCCAGTAATTCATTGCCTTAAGATGTTTGATAATATTTAATACGTTTTCATTGTTTTTTCTGCTGTGTGTTCCACAACATTCATCATTGTGTTTGCAGCAAAAACAAATACCCATGTACAAATAATCCTCTTTTAATCACTTATATATCTGTGGATGTACTCCCATATTTCCTCCCATACTAGTGCAAGTCTGTGATTCTGTTCATTTTGTGGCAAGGTCAGTTTGAACCATAAGGTTAGAAATTCAAACTCACCAGTCACTCCTTGGAAACCCTCAATGGCACTTAACAATAATAACAGCATCTACTTGTAGAAGTCAGGATAATGCACTGGACTGAAAGGTCAGTTTGAACCTCAAGATAGATGGTTCAAACTCACCAACCGCTATTCAGAAACCTTATACAGGGTCTCTACGAGTTGGAACTGATTTGAAGGCAATTAACAACAACCAGCAGAACACTGTTCTTATTTTGTATACATTACACTATTTATCTCTATACCTTGCATACCTTCTGTCTTCACCTGTCTTCATCATTCTTCTGCCAACCTCCATCTACTTGTAGATTGGAGTCCTGGTGTGGTGCTGTAGGTCAATGCACTGGACTGCAAGGTCATTTTGACCCACAAGGTGTAGGTGGTTTAAGCTCACCAGCTGCTCCTCAGAAACCCTATACAGTGTTGCTATGAGTTGGATCCAACTCAATGGCACTTAACAACAACAACAACAAATCTTGTATATCATCCTCCTCATCACCCAAGTTAACATGTCTCTAAGGTTATGAATCAGGCTGCTAACCTCAGGGTCAGCAGTTCGAAACTACCAGCTGTTCCATGAGAGAAAGATGAGGCTTTCTGCCCCCCCTTAAAGATTTACAGCCGTGAAAACCCTGTACAGGATCGCTATGAGTCGGAACCGACTCCACGGCACATAACAACAATTAATAACACATCATGGAAGCACCAGTCACGAAATCAAACGACGCACAACATTAGGCAAATCTGTTGCACGAGACCTCTTTAAATGTTCAATAGCAAAGATGTCAGTTTGAGGACTAACATGGGCCTGACCCAAGTCATGGCATTTTCAATAACCTCAGACGCATGTGAAAGTTGGACAATGAATAAGGAAGACTGTAGAAGAATTGATGCATTTGAATTATGGTATTGGAAAAGAATATTAAAGACTGCCAGAAAAACAAACAAATCTGTGCTGGAAGAAGTACAGCCAGAATGCTGCTTAGAGGTAAGGATAGTGAAACTTTGTCTCTTAGACTTCAGACATATTATCAGGAGGGACCAATCCCTGGAGAAGGATATCATGCTTGGTAAAGTAGAAGGTCAGCAAAAAAGAGGGATTGGCAGAGTGGCAGCAGAAATGGGCTCAAGCGTAGCAGCGGTTGTGAGGATGAGGCAGGACTGGGCAGTGTTTTGTTCTTCTGAACATAGGGTCAGTATGGGTTGGAACTGACTCGATGGCACCTAACAGAAACAACAACCAATATATTAAGTAGAGGGATTTCTGGGTCATACGGTATCTCTATTTCCAACTTTTCGAGGAAGCCTTATACTGTTTTTTGTAGTGGTTGAGCCATTTTACAGTCCTACCAGCAATGTAAGAGGGTCTGAGTGTCTCCACACCTTGTCCAATATGTCATTGAAATTTTTCATGCACATAAGTGTTTAATTCTTAGAATATCCCAGTCATCTATTTTGTCTTCTAATGTTTATTTTTGGTTATATTTGACACTGTATTTATGCCATGTAATAGAGCCCTAAATTTGTTCCTATCTTTTCATTGATGATCTTTATAGTTCTAAGTCTTCAATCCATGTTGATTTGGTTTTTTGTATATGGTATGAGATATGTGTCTTCTTTCATTCTTCTTCAAATCCATTTCCAGTTTTGTCAGTACCATTTATTGAAGAAATTATCTCTTTCCCATTTACTGTGTTATGGCTATTTGTCAAAGTTCCGCTGACTGTACGTGGATGGATTTACTTTCTGGTTTCCAGTTCTGTTTTATTGATCTATGTATCTTTCTTTGTACCAGTACCAGGCTGTTTTGGCCACTGTGGCTGTGTAGTAGATTTTGAGATCAGGTAGTGAGAGGCCTCCAACTCAGTTCTTCTTAAGCAATGCTTTGCTTATCTGAGGTCTCTTTCTTTTCCACATAAAGTCAGTGATCATTGTTTCCATATCTTTAAAGAATGATATTGGAATCAGGATTGGGATTGCATTATATATATATAGATTTGGGTAGCACTGACATTTTCACAATGTTAAGTATTCCTATCCATGATCATGGTAGATTCTTCCATTTTGTAAGTCTCTTTTGACTTCCTAACATACTATTTTTATAGTATATTTTTATTTTTATTTTTTATATAGGTCTTTTGTTTCTGTGGTTAGATTTATTCCTAAATATTTCATCTTTTGGGTGGCCATTGTAACTGGGATTGTTTTCCTAATTTCCTTTTCAGAGCTGTCTTTATTAATGTAGAGGAATCCAATTGATTTATCTGTATTGATCTAGTAATACCCTGCCACTTTGCTGAATCTTTCAATGCATTCCAATAATTTTCTTGCTGAGTCTTTGAGATTTTCTATGTATAGGATCATATCACCCACAGATAGTGTTTTACTCCTTCTTAGCCAATTTGGATGCCTTTAGTTTTCCTTTTTTGCCTGATAGCTCTGGCTAACATTTCCAACACAGCATTGAAGAGGAGTGGTGATAGAGTGCATTTTTGCTGGTTCCTGTTCACAATGGGAATGCTTTCAACTTTTCTCCATTGAGAGTAATGTTGGCTGTTGGATTCGTATATATATGCTCTTAATTATGTTGAGGGATTTCCCTTCTATTCATATATATATATATTTAGTGTTTTTATCTGAAAAGTACCATGGACTGCTGAAAGAATAAATATATCTATGTTGGAAGATAGGATGACCAGACTTTGTCATTCATACTTCAGACATATTGTCAGGAAGCACCAGTCACTGGAGAAGGACATCATGTTTGGTAGAGTGGAGCGTTGGAAAAAAAGAGGAAGACTCCCCAACGAGATGGATTGGCATAGTGGTGTCATCAATGAGCTCAAACATAGCAATGATTGTGGAGTTGGCCCAAGATCAGGCAGTGTTTTGTTCTGTTGTGCACAGGGTCACTATGAGTCAGAACCAACTTGATGGCACCTAACAACAATCTGGAAAGAATGTTGGATTTTATCAAATGCCTTTTCTCCCTGAACTGATATGCTCATGTGGTACTGTTCCTTTGCTTTATGTGGTGGATTATGTTGATTGTTTTTCTATTATTGAGCCATCCATCCTTGGTATGAATCCCACTAGATCCTAATGTATTATTTTTATTATTGGATATGTTGTTGAATTCTATTCACTTGGATTTTGTTGAGAATTTTTGCATTTATGTTTATGAGGGATATTGGTCTACAATTTTCTTTTTTAGTGATGTCTTTGTCTGGTTTTAGTATGAGGGTTATGCTCGCTTCATGAAATGTGTTCAGAAGTTTTTCATCATTGTCTATATCAAACTGTCTTCTCAAACAGTTTGAGAAGAATTTGTGACAGTTCTCTAAATGCCTAGTAGAATTCACCAGTAAATACATCTGGGCCCGGATATTTTTGTGTTGGGATTTTTTAATGACCTGATCAGTTTTTTTCTTCTTTTTATACGGCTCTTCAAGTTTTCTATTATTCTGTGTTAGTTTAGGTAGGGTGTGTTTTTCTAAAACTTTATTAATTTCATCTAGATTTTCAAATTTGGTGGAGTACAAATCTTCATAATATTCTGCTATTATCCCCCTCCACCCCCATTGCTCTTATGTGTGTTATCTTCATCTTATCCTTCTTTTCTTTTGCTAGTTTTGCCAATGGGCTGTCAGTTTTATTAATCCTTTCAAAGGATCAACTTCTTGTCCTATTGATTCTATTGTTTTTCTGTTTTCTAATTCATTTATTTCTGCTCTAATCTTTATTATTTATTTTCTTCTGGTGTCTGTGGGTTTACTTTACTGGTCTTTTTGTAATTGTGTTATAAATGTTTGGTATATATATATATTTTTTTCATTCTCATTTGATTCAAGGATTTTTTTTTCTTTCATTTTTTGTTGTTGTTCTATTACCCAGTAGCTTTTCAGCAGGCTGTTGTTCAATTTCCATGCATTTGTTTTTTAATTCTTCTTGATTTTCCTATTGTTGATTTCTAACTTTCTTGCTTTCTGATCTGAAAAGATGCTTTGTAATATTTCGATGTTTTAAGTTTTATTGAGGCTTACTTTGTGGTCTAACATATGCTTTGTTCTGGAGAATGTTCATGTGCCCTGGAAACAAATGAGTGTTGTGCTTTTGCTGGAGTCAAGTTAGTTGATTATGTTGTTAAGTTCTCTGTTTTTGTTTTTTCTTTTTAAGTTTTTAAATAGTTGTTCTGGCCTTCGTGGAAAGTGGAGTATTAAAATTGCCTCGTACTACCGTCCCTGACTCCATATGATAAGCACTGGACTGTGAATCACAAGATCCAAGGTTTGAGCCCATCAGCCACTCTGCCGGAGAAAGATGAGGCCTTCTGCTCCCACAAAGATTTTAAAAGCCTCAGAAACCCTACACAGGGGCATTGACTCCACAGCACGTAACAACAACTCTTGCTGTTCTTAGGAGTCCTGGTGTAGTATTGTAGGATAAGTTCTGGGCTGCTAACCGCAAGGTCAGCAGTTCAAACTCACCAGTCGCTCCACAGAAACCCTACACAGGGTCGCTATGAATTGTAACTGACTCAACCGCACTTAACGGTCAGCATTGCTGTCCTTTTAGCGTAGCTCCTGTGTGGCTGAACTCGGCCGCTGTGGTGTGAGGCGTGTGTTGGGGCAGTGTTCGCATTAGCTCCACTACTCCTACCTTCGTTCCGACGTTTGGCAGTCAGCCTTCAGTCATGCCACCGGTCTATATAGGAGGCCCTAGCTACAACATTCGGGGAAAGGACATCTAGCCCTTTTTCATTGTCTATGACCGCCTCTCAAAGTAGACCTCAAAAATGGGTATAGCTCTGTGGAGTTGGAGGACTGACTCCGCAGGCACTAACGACTCGGCTACAGCTCTGGAAACCACAGTGACAGCTACGGAAGCCACATTGATGGAGGTGGTTACAGCAGTCGGAGAACTTCTGGCATAGACATATATGGACAACCCATTTGTACAGAGTACAGACTAATCGTAGAAAATCATTCTAGTCGTTGCAGTTGGTAAGATTTAAAAGATTTCATGAGACACGCAAGTGAAGTGACCTGGATTTCCCGGGTTTTGATGGAAGACGTAATCGACGTGTGCTCCGAGACCTGACTGAAACGTGATTTTCTGAGACACTTTGCTATCTAAAGATGCTGCGCCTGCTCTTGTAATTCCTGCTTCTTGGTCTTTAAGATCGTGTCCTGAATCTGCTTCCAGAGAAAGACCGTCAACGACTTGTTTGTGGTTTATCTACCATGAGCCTAGTGTTTCTGGCATTTATTTCTGTACCATCCAGTTTATCCAAAGCAGGTGTCTTGTCAGAATAGGAGTGAAACTCACTCACACCTTCATTTGTGCGTTCTTTGTAAGCAGAATTTTGACAAGCACCTTGATGATTCTTATATACACTGAGAAGCCCTGCCCAATATGATGATAATTCATAAACCTATATTTCTCTCAAGGAATGTTATGGAAGGAGCATGTTCAGAAGGAAATCTGATGTATAGTCCATACTCAGAAGAGAAATATTGCTGTGTGTTACATTACAAAAGGTTGTTGCAACACCACAATATTTCTCTCCTGAGGATAGACTGTTTATCAGTTTTCTGTAGCATTCCTTCTGTGTATTCCTCAGGCACTTAAAACTCACCATGCCAAAACAGTTTTCTAAACACTTGTTGTACCCCATGTATTTCCCAACATACAACCAAATACCCACATCAGAAATTTTGGAATCACCTCTTATGATTAGAAAGTTAATAAATTGCATTAATTGCTAAATATATTACAAACTTATCTCTTGCTCATTCCCATATCCTAGCTGTGAACACTCATCACTGCCACTGGACTGATCTTTTAAAAAATGCAAAATCTGATTACATTCCTTTCTTGCATAAAATCCTTCCATGGCTCAAAGAATTTACAGGATAAGATCCAAAATTTGGCATTTGAGACCTTTCCTGAGCTCAACCCTGGCTGCGCGCCTCCATGCTAGCTAGCCATATGGAATGGTCTGCCGTTCTTTGACAGCTCAGACATTTTCAGTGTTTTGCTTGCAAATCTCTTGCTATAGAATGCCTGTTTGTCCTGCAAACTTCTGTCTTTGTTAGTTGCTATCAATTCATTTCCAACTCAAGGCAACAGGTTGTGTCACAGACTAGAACTGCTCCATAAGGTTTTCTTGACTGTATCTCTTCTTTTTGCTTAACTTTTTATTGTGAATTGGGTAAAGGTTTACAGAGTAATTCATCAGTTTTACTTTCAACAAATCATACACACTATGTTTCATCTCATGGATCACAAGCTCCTCAATGTAATATCACTATCCCACTTTCTCCCTGGTATTCTTATTTTCATTTCTCCTTCTTTCCAAAGCTTCTGAATTTTGTCCTTGGGTAAGTGCTGCCCTTTTGATTTCAAATTATTGACCATTCTATGGTGTAAATACCTCACTAGCGTTGTTGTTGTATAGTGCCGTCGAGTAGGTTCCGACCCATAGCAACCCTGTATAGGGTTTCCAAGGAGCAGCTGGGGAGTTTGAACTGCTGACCTTGCAGTTCAAATGGCTTTGCAGTCTGGCGCATTAACCCACAGCGCCACACCAGTTGCTCATATAGATCTATCTATTTGCTGTTGTTGTTAAGTGCTGTCGAGTCTATTCCAACCCATAGCAACCCTGTATAGGGTTTCTGAGGAGCAGCTGGTGAACTTAAACTGCTGACTTTGCAGTTCAAATGGTTTGGCAGTCTGGCACATTAACCCACTTGGCTAAAAATTGGGCCAGTCTAGACCTGAAAGGTGGCCAAAGTCTCAGTTTCCACCAGTCTCTATGTGATCAGTAAACCTGATCTTTTTTATGATTTTGAGTTTTTTGTTCAATATTTTCTCCCACTCTATCCAGGACCTTTTAATGTGATTCCGTTCCATAGAGTTGATAGTGCTAGCTGGACACCATCCACTTTTTCTGGTCTCAGATTTGAAGAGACTGATGTTCCCATCATCCATTAGTCCATTGAACTGTTTCCATGAATGTCTTAGTTATGTAGATGTTATATCAGAAATACCACAAATGGATGGCTTTAACAAACAGAAATGTATTCTCTCACAGTTGGGGAAGTTGCAAATCCAAATTCAGAGCATCACCTCTGGAAAAATATTTGTGTCTCCTTTCAGCATCCATAGGCCTAACATTCCTTGGAGATTTCCATGTGTCTCAGCATCAATCTTTCACTGGATCTAGGAGTTCACAGTGGAGGGACCACAGGTCCAAAGGACATACTCTACTCCTAGCTATTCTTCTTTGGTGGTATTTGGTCCCTCCTTCTAGGCTCACTTTTTTCTCCTTTTGAGATCGGATCAATATACAACCTGTAGATTGCATCTAACCTCATTAACATTATGCTGTTATTGTTTTTGTTTTTGTTGTTAAGTACCGTGGCATCATCAAATTGGTTCCTACTCATAGTGACCCTATGTACAACAAACTGAAACACTGTCTGGCATTGTGTTATTCTCACAATTGCTGTTACGCTTGAGCCCATTACTGCTGCATTATATTAGATCTTGTCATGGGAGATTACTATCTCCTAACTGCCAAAGTAGTAAGAATCCAAGCCCAGCCAAGTGGACACAAAACATTTATTATTACAATGCAGCTTCAATTTTCATCTATTTTTTTCCCCTCTGGACAGGGAGAGATCAATAGTTGCACCTTAGATGGATACTCATGAGCTTTTAAGAGTCCAGTTTTCTGGGTGGGTTTGAACCACCAACATTTTGGCGAGTAATTGGGCTTGTAACTATTGTGTCAGAAATAGTGCCCTATATTTTACAAAGCACATCATCTTTGTTATTTATTTCTATTTATAGTACTGAGATGGGCCTGTAAGTAAGTTATGTTTCTATCCTTTCTTACATTTAACATTCCCTTTTAGCTTTTTATAGAATATTCCATATAGAACAGGAAAAAAAAAAAAAAAATGGCGTTGGCCCAAAGGCAGCATAACAGAGTATGAAAATAACTGCTTTCTACCTGGCTTAAAGAATGCTATGCATTTATAGTCATTTTGAATGAGATATTGAAGGACAGAATGAGATCTATAGAGTCTTCTTTTAAATATAATTTCTTCCTAGAAAAATAAATTCTTATAAAAATAATATTTAACATTTAGAAAATAAAATATTATAGATGAATTAACTAAAAAAATAGACAAACTTATAGTCACTAAAGATATGTATCTACAAGTGATAAAGATGATCAGATTTCACACTCTAAGTTTTAAAGGATAAACAAAAGAATGAAGAGAGTCATTTTCTTCATCATCATTAGCATTTTATGTGATACTCTCCAAATAGACTATTTTTTGTGTCTTGAGTCACAACTTGATTAAACCAAGATTTTCTTTCCTATCTGAAAATCCATAAGTTTACAAAAACATATATATGTATCTATATACATATATGTATAAATATATACACACAGAAAGACATGTATAGATATGTATTTGATTTTAACTAATTTCCTCAGTTTCCAAAGCACTATTTATGTTTCAATTATATGTGGAATTATATAAATAGTAATCTAAAATGGAATGTCTAGTCTTATTTGTAATATAT
This sequence comes from Chrysochloris asiatica, assembly GCF_000296735.1. Lineage (NCBI taxonomy): Eukaryota > Metazoa > Chordata > Mammalia > Afrosoricida > Chrysochloridae > Chrysochloris > Chrysochloris asiatica. Next base: position 2,366,135 of record NW_006408604.1, read on the forward strand.
CCTATGGCCAAAACTATACATAGCCTATGGCCAAAATTAAGGAGCATGAAAAGTAAATGCAAATTTTTGCATTTTCATGTTGTTAAGTGAATGGAGTCAGTTTTGACTCATAGTGACCCCGTATAGGCTTTTAATCTTTTGTGGGAGCAGAAAGCCTCATTTTTCTCCGGCATAAGGCACTGTCTTATAGAGTTAGTACTTAACAAATGCTTTGTAACTGTATGAATCATAAAACAACAGTGTATAGTGCTTAAAAAGAGCTCTGGAGGCTTTTTAACAAAGATCTATTTTGAATATATATTTCTTAAAACCAAACAGTTTTAAACATGTACTATCTCATCAGTTGAAGTTCTGATCTGAGGATCATGCATATTTGACCCAAGAAAAAATTATTAATAATTACAATAGGAAATGTGAACAGGTTTAAAAATGAAAGAGCTAAAATATTAATCTTAGCAGTTTAAATTTTTGTAACTCTTTGGTGGATAACAGGCAAAGAGAGGGACTGTGCTATGTGTTTTGATGAAAGCCTTGTCTTTTGGAATCCAATCTAGCTAGAATTTTCTAAGAGCATAAGTCTAGAAATAACATTAGTTATAGATCACACTGTTTTGTTCTATTTCCAATAGTGTTATTCTGAGCACAACTTTATTATTTGTATTGTTGTTGTTGTTAAGTGCAGTTGAGTCAGTTCTGACTCACACTGTCTCTGAATAGGGTTTCCAAGGAGTGGCAGTTCAAACTACCAACCTTATGGTTAGGAGTCCAGTGCTTATCTCAGCGCCACACAAGGATAGACGGATAGAATTAGTTGTTTGTCTTTATTTTTACTATAGTATTTTAAGAGAGTTATTTTTTGTCAATCTTGAAAAAAGGATAATTTGAAATTTTTTATATTTGCCATAGCACTTAGCATTAAACAAAATGCAGTTTATTTTAAGTTTGCCAGCAATAGCTAATGTACTAAGAAGATCAGATGATACTCTAAATATTGATGAAACCAAAAGAACCGCTTGTGTTCATAAGCAAATGTTTGGTACTCAATACTTTGATAGTTAAAGAAGCTCTTCTTTCTATACTATTATTCTGTAGTATTTACCATTATTACTTGTGATTAGATATCCTTTGTCTGCAATTTATTTATTCATCCTATTCAAGTTAGAAATGTTTGTAAGTCTAATGTTGTTTTTGTTAATTGCTATCGAGTTGGTTCTAACTCATAGAGACCCTGCGTAAGGTTTCCAAGGAGCTCATAAGTTTGAACTTCTGACCTTGTGATTCACAGTCCAGTGCTGAGCTTACAGCACCACACCAGGAGTCCTGTAAGTCTAATACATATATTAGACTGTTTGGATACTGGCAATACCAAGAAATACAAATTTAGGTTTTGGCTATCAAGACATTACAGTCAACCTGTGTTTGGAGTGGGTAGGAAAGACAGGCAAGTATTATATATCAGCAATAAATGATATATTAGATACTATAGCGTAGTGGTTACGAATCGGGCTGCGAACCTTAAGGTCAGCGGTTCGAAACTACCAGCCGCTCCG
>NW_006408604.1:2367784-2370822 GCF_000296735.1 Chrysochloris asiatica
CGCTATGGGTCGGAACCGACTCGACGGCACTTAACAACAACAACAACATACAGGAGTCCTGGTGTGGCACTATAGAATAAATATTGGACTGCTTAGCCACAGGGTCACTATGAGTTAGAACAAACTCAATGATGCTTTAACAAGAACAACAGATACTGTACAAGATGAAAGGCAGAAACTTGTAAAATGAGAATTCCCTCTGAGCAGCCATGAGTAGGAGAAGCTAGGGAAGCTTTCCTGGAGAATGTGATATCTAATTTATGCTGTTAATTAACATACTCTTTATAAAGGATTTCTTGAAATTGGTATATTACAATTTAAACTGACTCTGTCTTTCTTCTTTCTTCCCCTAGCTCTGTTAGAATATTAGATAGGAGAGACCAGAAACCATATGTGATAGAAACTGCTAGTTTACCTCAATATCTCTTCTCACCTACTAGGCCCCCCCCCCAGAGTTTCAGTTGGACATATGGGTACCTGAACTAAAGACACACTTACCAGGCTCTGTAATTGGGTTCTGGTCACAGATGTATAAGCATAGAAGTATTATATGGGAAATTTTCTTAAAAGAAAATTATCCAATATTTGGTTTTCCTCCTTTTTCTCATCCTGCTTCTTGAAATGTGGATGGGATAGCTGCAGCTCCATCTAGGACCACAGAGGCAAGGGACACACTGCAGCCATGATAGAGCAAACACCTGAATGTAGTTTGGATCCCTAAGGACTTTAGGGAACAGAGCCAACATTCCAGCTTTGGGCTATATCCTTCAGAAAGACAGCCCCAAACCAAATTTATTGCCATCAAGTCTATTTTTACTCATAGTGACCCTACAGAACAGAATAGAATTGCCTCGCGGGGTCTTCAAGCTTCATCTTACTCTCAAGAAGCAGCTAGTGAGCTTGAACTTCTGAAATTGTGTGCAGTCCAGTGCTTATGCAATAATGTCACCAGGGATAATCTTTATGGAAGCACACTACCATACTTTCCCCTATGGAGCAGCTGGTGGTTTGAACCATAGACCTTTCATTTAGAAGCTAAGAACTTAACCACTTTCCCACTAACAAGTGAGGGGAAATTCAGATTCTATCTTTTTTTAAAATTTTTATTATGAATTATGTGGGTTTACATGGGAGAACATCAGTTTTATATTCATCCGATCATACTTCCTTTCATTGCAGTGATTACAATTCCCTCCATGCATCATCAAATAACCAAAGGGTATACCCCACAGGCCCACCCCCTGGCTGTCAGCACACAACCCCTCTCCCTCCCTGAGTCCAGTGTCCCCAGCTGCTTCATCTGTCCATGTCATCATCTCTGCCTCCATTTCTGGTGTCACTGCTTCTCTGGGCAGGGTCCTGCACTCCACTCTTTTCACTTGATGGTCCCAGGGACCTCCACTCCCAGACTGTAAAATCAACCATTTCCCTTCTTTTGTTACAAAACATCTACCCTTCACATTTCCGACCCTCACAGTCAGTCCTGATAGCAATTAATCACCATTGTACCATAAGAGTCTTATCCCCATCTCCTTTCATTAATCCTGCCCCAACAGATTAGAAACCATTCAGTAGAGACTCTACCCTCCCCACTCCATCTGGAACTAGGCTCCCTTTTGAAAGCTTGTAAGCCAATCACTTCTTGCCTTTCTAGCCCTCCCACTTTGGGTAGCCAATGTCCAAGTTACCCATCCATGTCTACTCTGTGTGTGGAGGAGGTGGGAATGATCCTCACTGTAAAGATTTGTTCCCTCTTTTGAGCTATTGCATCCATAGGTGTAGGTCAAGTTCATCAAATTGTATCAGATTACTCTTTTTTTCCTCTTCTTTCTTTTTCTAGTTGAGCTCTGATCATCCAGTCATTGAAGCCAGGTCAAGTGGGTATTATCTGCAAGTGTGGGTGTTCTTGTGCATATGCCCTCTCTTCTTATCAGCTGGATGCGTCACTCTCCACTCTAGTCCTCTGTGGCTATGTCACTGACTCTGGGCCCAAGAGTCCCTAGGTCTTGCCACACTTCATGCTTGAATAACTTTTGACCATTTTCTTACTTGAACCAAATTTTCTCATTGACTACCTTGTTATAAAAGTTAAGTAGCCGTGGTGGTGGGGTACGGGGGTTGGAGGTTGGAAGGGGAAAAAAAAAAGAGTAAAGTAGACCCTTATAGAAACTACTTTAATTCATCTGGTCTTTAAAATAGCAATTTTTATATCTTAATTTGAATTATACTAGTCAAAAGTTAGTGGACCTTCTAAATATCCATGCTTCTTTACTTTCTTGATAAACTACACATAGTTATTTATTTATTTATTTTTTACTGCAAACAAAAGCAAAGTAGGAATAAAAGTTGAACCGATATAGATACTTTTGCCAATTGTGCACTGAGGGATATATGTTTAGTTCTTTCTACCCAGATCTAAGAGAGAGGCTCAGAATATTAACAATGTCAATTTAAATGGTCCCAAACATCAATTATAGAAAAAGCACTATTTATTAGGGATTGTACAAATTATCAAGATAATTTATATACTACAGTTTATACTACATATAATGAAGTATAAAGAGTAAATATTTTAGAAAACACACATACACACATGCACACAAACACACACCTTTCAAATTATTCCAGTCTGTCCATTTCTTGACTGTATTTTTTTTTTTTTTTTACTTTTAATTGTGAATTGAGTGAAGGTTTACAGACAAGATCACCAGTTTCACATTCAGCAAATTACACACTTTGTTTCATCTCAATGATTACAACCCCTTCCTTCAAGGACAGTTACCCTACTCCCTCCCTGTAGGTCCCCATTTGCATCTTGTTGTTTGTTGTTAGGTGCCACCGAGTCGGTACCGACTCATAGCGACCTGATGCACAGCAGAAGGAAATATTGCCCGATCCTGGGCCAACCTCACTATTGCTAACATGCTTGAGTTCATCAATGCTGCCACTTGGCCAATCCATCTCATTGGGGATCTTCCTCTTTTTCTCTGACCCTCCACCCTACCAAACATGATATCCTTCTCCAGTGACTGGTCCCT
>NW_006408604.1:2371383-2385782 GCF_000296735.1 Chrysochloris asiatica
GCAGGTTGTTAATGAGTCTTCCTCCAATCCTGATGGCACGTTTTTCTTCATATAACCCAGCTTCTTAGATTATTTGCTCAGCATACACGTTCAATAAGTATGGTGAAAGAATACAAACATGTCGCACACCTTTCTTAATTTTAAACCATTCTATGTGCCCATGTTCTGTTTGAACAACTGCTTCTTGGTCCATGTACAGATTCCTCAAGAGCACAATTAAGTGTTCCAGAATACTCATATACCCTTGCAATGTTTTCCATAGCTTATCATTTACATTTATATTTTACATATCATAAATGAACAAAGCAAAAATATTTGCTGTATACTTACAAAACAAAAAATATATATTCATTTAAATGTCTAAAGGGCACATTCTGCTAGGCAGCCTTCTGCCCACAGGCACAATGACTTTCTCAGTCTGTGAACCTAAAACCTGCAACTTGTTAGTATATTTTTATTGAACAGTTTGAGACATAGCAAAAAGCTCAGACTCAGAGATCTAAACTTTGTATAACTTTTATAAAGGTTATTTTTCCTTTCTCTATATATCCTGGAGTCCAGGTGTGGTGCTGTGGGTTAATGCATTGAACTGCAAGATCATTTAAACCGCAAAGTCAGAGATTCAAACTCACCAGCCATTCCTCTGAATCCTTATTCAGGGTTGCTAATGAGTCAGAACCAACTCCATGGCACTTAACAACAACATATATATCCTGGTATGGTGCCATAGGATAAGCACTCAAACATAAGGTTGGTTTGAACTTCAGGGTAGGTGGTTCAAACTCACCAGCAACTTCTTGGAAACCTTATACTCGGTCACTATGAGACAGAACCTACTTAATGGCACTTAGCAACAGCAACAACAACATTTATATCTTTGCAAAATGGTGGTATGTTTGTCCTTCCACATTTTATTATGTGTGTTGAAATAGATAGCTTCTTGAAATAGCTTAACTGCTCAGATAGAAATGCTGTGAAATAAAGATGGCATTTTCTAGAGTAGAGGAGAAGGAAAAGTAATTTAAATTACTAATAATTTGCATGCTGTTCCCATCTCTGGGAAGCTTGCTGTGTTTTTTCCTCTATAGTCCATCACTTATTTTCAAAATGATAACTCAAAAATAAACTGGAAGGAGCACTAGTTCTTTTCTGAAATATTTGTATATGAGAGCTGTCTTTAGGAAATTATACTTAATTTGAAATGGAAATGAGTTGCTTTTAAAAAACAGTTTTTAAAAGAGAAAGAAAGAAAAAGAAAAGAACCGTCTGTCGATATCAAGATGTTGATTATGAGTTAATGGTTAGAAATCCTAAAATGAGTTTTCAAAGTCTTTTTTTTTTCCTGCTCGATACCCTCATTATAGGAAAGTGTATTGGATAATTCTTTTCAGACCAGAAGAATTTATCATAAGAAAGAACTTTCTTTTTTCCAATCTCTTCATGCTTAAAGGTTAATGGTTATAGCACTGTAAGAGTAACTATAATCCAGTACAGTTATGGAGCAAAATTAGAAGGGATAGGCTTCAGGATACTACTGATGGAGATAGGTGTGGAATGTTTCACAGACTGAAGGATCTTCATCAAGCAAATAGATGGGCTTTAAAAATTGTTCCAAGGAATTTATGTATGTACCTCAACTGCAGCTTTTGAGTAGTTTTTTTTTAAAGGAAAAAACTCAGAAACTCTGAATTGTTATGGGTTGAATTGCTCTCAATTTCTATTTCTTGTTTTACAGAAGAGGATGTAGAGGCAGAACTGGTTACATAATTTTCAGAACCCAGGGCAAAAAAATTTGGGCCCCCTGTTAAAAAATGACTCAACATTTCAGCATTGGGCAGCAGAGCATTAAAGCTAGCCTGGGGCACTGCTGAGTGTGCAGCCCTGTGTAAGTAAGCACAGGTTGTCCGCCCTGGGAAGAGGTCAAACAGGTGAAAACAGGTAAAGAGATTTGCTCAAGGTGACAGAACTGGTTAAGAGTCAAGCCAGTTTTCTGATTTTGTTGTGTTTTATGAGTTACCCATATTCATTTCATGTTTAGCTTAGAATTGTTCTTGTTAAATGCTGTTGAATTAGTTCAGACACATAGAGACCCTCTCCCTTATAGCTGCTGGTGGGCTTGAACCACAGACCAAATGGTTTGCTGTACAGTGCTTATCCTGTAGAGCCACTACACTCCCCTAACTTAGAATTGTTGTTGTTGTTAAGTGTGGTTGAGTCGGGTCCAACCCATAGCAACCCTATATAGAGTTTCCAAGGAGCGGCTGGTGAGTTTGAACCTTCGACTCTGTGGTTCAAACTGACCTTGAGGTTAGGGCTTATCCCACAGTGCCACAGCAGGTCTCTGTATTTATTCACTTATTCTTTAATTTAATAAGTATTTATTAGTACCAGCCCTGCTGTGGTGCTGTAGGATAAACATAGGACTGCTAACCTCAAGGTTGGAGGTTCAAACCCACCAGTCTCCTATCGGACCCTATGTAGGGTTGCTATGAGTTGGAACCCACTTAACAGCACACAAAAACAACAACAGCAACAGCAACAAAGCTGATTATGCTGCAAACTCTGCTAGGAATTGGGGAAAGAGCTATAAAACAATTCCTAAGTATAATTGGATGTAGAAAAGGCTTTCAGAGGCAAAAAAAAAAAGTACCACTCTTTGCTACAGAAGTCGTGAGGAAAGTAGAACTCTGATACAGTATTGGTGAGAGTGAAATAGGTATTAACTTTGTAGAGGGCAACTTGGCCATATACGACAAACATCTTAAAATAGGTATACCCTTTGGCCTAGAAGGAACATTTTTTGGAATTTACACTATAGAAATAATGCAAAATGTGGGCAAGCTGAATGGGCAGAATTGTTCATCACAGTGATTTTTAAAATCACAAACATTGAAGATTTGGACTTTGTTAGATACTTTTTGGTATACATATGCAGTTGGAGGACACATAACCATCTAAAAAGTGTAGTTTAAAGTGGAACTACCGGCTGACGGGAAGAGAGGACATGTGCACAGGAGCGCCCTCACTTGCAGATGAAACCGGATGACTGGACGAACTTGACCTATACCTATGGAGCAGCAACTCAAAAGAAGGAACAAATCCTTACAGCAAGAATCATTCCCACCTCCTCCACACACAGAGTGGACAGAGATGGGCAACTTGGACATTGGATACTCAAATGGGGAGGGGGGGGACTACAAAGGCAAGAAGTGACTGGCTTACAAGCTTTCAAGGGGGAACCTAGTGCTAGGGAGCATGGAGGAAGGCAGAATCTCCAGTGGATACCATTCAATCTGTCTGGGTGGAACGGATGAAAGGAAATACAGATGGGTAACTCGCGATACTGTAGTGAAGAATGCTTTTCAGGAGGGATTATGAGGGTTGGAAATGCAAAGGTAGACATTTTGGAACAAGGAAGGGAGTGATTAATTCTACAGGCTAGGAGCGGAGCTATCTGGGACCATCAACGGAGAAGAGCCGAGAGCAGGACCCTACCCAGAGAAACAGAGGTGCCTGAGATGGAGACAGATACGATGACATGGAGCGATGAAGCGACTGGGGACTTTGGACCCAGAGAGGGAAAGGGACTGTGGGCCGAAAACTGGGGGGAGGAGGGGGAAGTGTAGGGGGCGGGTTTCTGGGATATACCCTTTGGGTGGTTGATGATGCATGGAGGGGATTGGAACCATGGCAATGAGATGATATCCGATGGAATGAATGTAAAACTAAAGTTCTCTCATGTAAACTACCATATAATTCACAATAAAACATTTTTAAAAAAAGCATAGTTTTAGAAGATTATTTACTATCATGGGAAAATGTTTACAAAAATATTCTAAATGAAAACGCAATGCCTAGAAGACTATGTGTAATATGATATAATTTTTTTGTTTGAACACATAATTAAATAGGAAAACACTGAAGGGCAGACATATACCAAAATCTTCATAGAGATTAATTGTTTTAATTAGTGTTTTCATTTTAATTTAATTGCACATTCCAATATTACTTTATTGACCATATTTTTGTAATAAAACAAGATTTTAAGTTTTATTTCTGTTAAGCTATGAAAATCTAAGCTTTCTAAAATGCTAGAGAATGCCAGTAGTTATACATTTTGCCATTGGAAAAAAAATAATGTCTACCTCTTATTTATAAAAGTTCATGAAAGACTAAGCAAAATGTTTATCATAAACTTAGATAAATTGAAATATTCCCATTATAAATGAAATAATATTTAGTGGTCATATAATCTTATCTCCCAAGTAAATTAGAAATTGACTCTACAATAGCTTTGATAGATGATTTAAATTTACTAAACTTAAATTAGTAAGTTGTGTGGCGCTGTGGTTTAATGCGCCAAACTGCAAAGCCGCCAGTTCAAGCTCAGCAACTGCTCCTCGGAAAGCCTATACAGGGTCGCTATGGGTTGGGATCGACGTGACGGCACTTAACAACAAACAACAACAAACTTAGAGATGGTTGGTGGTGGTTATGCGCCGTGGAGTTGGTTCCGACTCATAGCGACCCTGTACAGGGTTTCCAAGGCTGTAAATCTTTACGGGAGCAGAAAGCCTCATCTTTCTTCTGTGGAACAGCTGGTAGTTTCCAACTGCTGACTTCAAGGTTCACAGGCCGATTTGTAACCACTTTACTACCAAAGCTCGTTAAATTTAGAGGTAGATTTTTTTATTCACACACACAAAAATGTGGATTATCTAAATTATAACAGAGAGAAGTTAATTTGGAAAAACACTTACTCTGTAACTACATAATTTTTTTTAAAAATATAATTGTTCATGGTAAAGAAATGAGTAGATAGGTGTGTCACTAAAAGATGCTCTTTGAAAAACCTATTCCTGATTAGATAGTTGACTTTTGGTTACTGTATCGTTATTAGGTGCCATCAAGTTGGTTCCAACTCACAGTGACCCATAGGCACAATAGAACAAAACATTGCCTGATCCTCACAATTGTTGTTAGATTTGAAATCATTGTTGCTGTCACTGTGTTAGTGCATCTCATTGGGCATCTTTCTCTTTTTCATTGACCCTCCACTTTACAAATCATGATGTCCTTCACCAGGGACTTGTCCCTCCTGACAACATGTCTAAAATATAAGAGACAAAGTCTCGCCATCTTCACTTCTAAGAAGTATTCTGGCTGTACTTCTTCCAAGACAGAAATTTGTTCTTTTTGAAGTCCATGGTCCTTTCAATATTATTCTCTGATACCATAATTCAAACTTCTATGGTCTTCCTTATTCATTTCTAATTTACCCATGCATATGAGGGCATTGAAAATGCCATGGCTTGCAGAGGATCAGCAAAAATGAGAGAAACCCTCAGTGAGATGGACTGATACAATAGCTGCAACACTGGATGTAAACATACCAAGAATCATGAAAATGCTGCAGGACTGGGGAATAGTTCACTCTATTATACATATTATATATAATGACTTACAGTCAACTCAACAGCAGCTGTGACAATCCTGTACAACTGAACATTTTTCATGGGAGTTGGTTCCTTGGGATTTAAGGTCATGGTTTAATGGGACATACCAGTGACTTGTCCTACTAAGGTGTTCAGTGCTTTTGTTTCATCTCCTGGTTTGTTGTATAGTAACTGGGATCTTAAAAAGCAAGCAGCCACCCAATACAAAAGAAATGGTCTCTATTTGCCTGGAACAACAAGGAGAGTCAGGAATAGTAGGAGGAACTGGAATGTGTGGCTAACTGCCTCTGTGAACAACTGCCTTCTTTGCCATGAGACCAGAAGAACCGGATGAGATGGTGACTATCAGTACTAAACATTTTGACCAAAGATTCTATAGAACTGTTCTTATCAAAAGAGGGGAAATGCAGAACAGAATTTCAAATTATTACTGAATTCATACTTTCTGGAGCCAAAAAGACTGGACAAATCCCTGAAACTATTGTCCTGAGATAATCATTAAACCTTAAATTAAAAGTATCCTCTGAAGCCTTCATAAATCAAAGCAATGGTTTAGCTTAGTAAAGAATGTCTGCTTTGAGCATTGTTCTCTCATAAGATCTATCTATATGGGATCAAACTGACAATAACAACTTAAAAGAGGAAACTTGGGAGCAGTGAGCTTATCCTAATGGAAGAAGAATAACTTGGGAAAGGAGACTGAGAATGGTTGCCCAACTCAAAGAATATAATAAACTCTTGTATGTTTTGCTATGTATAGTCTACCCTGGTATCTTTGTAATTGTATAGCTCACTATCAATTTTATAATCATTACACTTTGTGAAGTGAAAAAGAAACTAAAAAATTTAAACAATGTCATGCCATTGTTTAATTCCAATTTTATAAGGAAAAATGTGTAGAGAAAAATGTCAGAAAGGATTATAAGAAAATGTGAATAGCAGTTATCTCTGGTGGAATGCTTATTATAAGTTTTAGAATAACAAAAATATTACTAAGGTCTTCAGATGACAATTTCTTTAAAGCAACATTAAATACAACACACTTTTAAAAAATGAGTTATATAAAATCACAAGAATGTGCTACTTGAAAGAGACTATTGTTTGGGCCTGCTGTTCCTTTATTCTGATATCTTACTTTCTATTCCATTGTTGACTCTTTTTTTTTTTTTTAAACTAAAATACTATCTAAATACTCTACACTGGTGCATCTCAATATTTTTTATTCACTTTCTAAGTATGTCATTGATAAATGCTATACTTTTGGTTTTCATTGACTAAAACTAAAAATATATATATGTGTATAAATTATTTGATACCTTACAGGAATGCTGTACTCACTACAAAGTATCTTATCAGATCCCAATGCTATAAAATTAGAAATCAATAATAGGAAGATCACGGAAATATAGTCAAAACTGAATAACACCCTGCTTAAAAGCTGCTATGTAGTAGAACAAATAAAAAGTGAAATTAAAAAATTCCTAGAAAGAAATGAGAATGAAAGCACAATATACCAAAACCTTTGGGACACAGCAGTACTGATAGGATAATTTATAATAATAAATGCACACATCCAAAAAGAAGAAGGGACCAAAATCAACACATTAACGCAACACCTCCAACAATTAAAAAAAGACCAGCAAAGTAAACCTATAGTCACCAGAAAAAAAGAAATAATAAAGACTAAGGCGCTCTGACAGCATAGTGGTTACAAGTTGGGCTGCTAACCTCAAGGTCAGCAGTTCGAAACTACCAGCTACTCTGTGGGAGAAAGATAAGGCTTTCTGCTCCAGTAAAGATTAACAGTCTCATAAACCCTATGAAGGGTTGCTATGAGTCAGAATCGACTCCACGGCATACCACCACCAGAGCAAAAATAAATGAGACAGAAAGTATCATCAAGACAAAAAGCTGGTTCACTGAAAGGATTAATAACATTGACAATCCATGAGCAAATCTAACAAAAGAAAAGAGGGAGAAGACACAATAACATGTATAAGAAACCACAGGGGTGACATCATAACAGAAACAGTGGAAATAAAAAGAATAGAATACTATGAAAAGTTGTATTCCAATAAATTTGAAAATCTAGAGGAAATGGATACATTTTAAGAAAAACATGACCTACCTATACATACACAGAATGAAGTAGAAAACTTGAACACACTTATAATAAAAGAAGAAATTGATCAGATCATCAAAAAACTCCCAACCAAAAAAACTCAAGGCCCAGATGGCTTCACTGGTGAATTTTACCAAACATTCAGAGAAGCGCTTTCACCAATTCTACTCAAACTATTCCAGAATAGAGAAGAGGATGGAAAACTTTCTAATACATTTTATAAATAGAGTATAATTCTCACACCAAAATCAGGGAGGGACATCACTGAAAAAGAAAATTATAGACCAACATCTCTCATGAACATAGATGCAAAAATTCTCAACAAAATCCTAGCCAATAGAATTCAACAACATGTAAATAAATAAATAAATAAATAAATAACACATTATGACCAAGTGGGATGCATACCAGGAAAGTAAAGATGGTTCAATATTAGGAAAACAATCCTCATAAATCAAAAAAGGAAATGAATCACGTGATCATATCAATTAAGGCAGAAAAGTCATTTGACAAAATCCAACACCTATTCCTGATAAAAGCACTCAAAAATGTAGGAATTGAAAGGAAATTCCTCAACATAATTAAGAGCATATATACAAAATCAACAGACAACATCACTCTCAATGGAGAGAAACTGAAAGCTTTCCCTTTGAGAACAGGAACCAGACAAGGATATCCTTTATCACCACTTCTATTCAAGATAGTGTTGGAAGTCTTAGCCAGAGCTAGAAAGCAAGAAAGGAAAAGTAAAGACATCCAAATTGGCAAAAATGAAGGAAAATTCTCTCAATTTGCAGGTGATATGATCCTATACATTGAAAATCTCAAAGACTCAACAAAAAATTACTGGAACTCATTGGAAGATTCAGCAAAGTGACAGGGAACACGATCACCATATAAACATCAGTTGGATTCCTCTATACTAATACAGACAGCTCTGAAAAGGAAATTAGGAAAACAATACCATTTACAATAGACACCCAAAGGATGAAATATTTAGGAATAAACCTAGCCAGAGAAACAAAGGACCTATAAAAGAAAACTATAAAACCAAAAGAGATTTATTAAAATGGAAGAATATACCATGCTCATGGACAGTAAGACAGCATCATGAAAATGTGAATACCACCCAAAGCAATCTACACATATAATGCAATCCCAATCCAGATTCCAACTGCATTCTTTAAAGAGATGGAAAAAATGATCAAGAACTTTATATGGAAGGGAAAGAGACATTGGATAAGCAAAGCACTGCTTAAGAAGAAGAACAAACTGGGAGACCTCTCACACCCTGATTTCAAAGTTTACTATATGACCACAGTGGTCAAAACAACCTGGTATTGGTACAATGAAAAATAAATAGATTACTGGAGCAGAATTGAGAACCCAGAAGTAAATATATCCACATACAGTCAAATGATCTTTGACAAAGTCCCCAAATACATTAAATGGAGAAGATATAATGTCTTTAACAAATGGTGCTGGCAAAACTGGAAATCGATTTGCAAAAGTATGAAACAAGACCCATATCTCTCACCATATACAAAAACTAACTCAACATGGATTAAAGACCTAAATGTAAATCCCAGAACTATAAAGATCATCAATCAAAAAATAGGGACAAACGTAAGGGCTCTAGTACATGGCATACATAAACTATCAAACATCACAAAAAACACACACAAACAATAGAAGATAAAACAGATGACTGGGACGTACTAGACATTAGAAATGTATGTGCATCAAAAGATTTCACCAAAAGAGAAAAAAGGAGCCCACAGAATGGAAAAATATTTTTGCAATGCCATGTCAGAAAAGGGACTAATTTCTAAAATCTGTAGGAAACTACACCTCTACAAGAAAAAGACAAATAACCCAATTAGAAAATGGGCACAAGACATCAATAGACACTTTACCAAGGAAGACATTCAGGTAGCCAACAAACATATGAAGAAATGTTCATGATCATTATCTGTTGTTGTCATGAAGTGCCATCGAGTCAATTCTGACCCATAGCGACCCTGTATAGGGTTTCTGAGGAGCAGCTGGTAAGCTTGAACTGCCACCCTTGCAGTTCAAATGGTTTTGCAGTCTGGCGCATTAACCCACAGCGCCATACCAGGACTCAAAAAAAAAAAAAAAATCACAAATGCCCGAACAGGGACTTGAACCCTGGACCCTCAGATTAAAAGTCTGATGCTCTACCTACTGAGGTATCTGGGAGATGCAAATCAAAACAACGAGGTATCTCACAAGAGTAATAAAAGTGAAGTTCAAAAAAGCAGAAGACAACAAAGGTTGGGGAGGGAATGGAGAGACTGGGACACTCCTACATTGCTAATGGGAATGTAAAATTGTTCAACCACTCTGGAAAACAGTATGGCAATTCTTCAGGAAGTTGAAAATAGAAATACCTTATGTTCCAGCAATTCTTCTACTTGGTATATAATACAAGCCAGAGCGCGAGTAGATATATGCACACTAATGTTTTGCAGCACTATTCACAATAGCAAAAAGATGGAGACAGCCTAAGTGCCCATCAATGGAAGAATTGACAAATAAACTTTGGTACATACACACAATGGAATAGTATTCTATCTTGAAGAATAATGATGATGCTGTAAACCACCTCATAACATGAATGAAACTTGAGGACATTATGCTGAGTGAAATTAGTCAGTCACCAAAGGACAAACATTGCATAAGATCATTACTGTAAAAGTTTAAGAAGAGATTTCCATACTAAAAGAAAAATTCCTTGATGGTTACCAAGAGTGAAAGGGAGGGGACAGTAAGTCACAGGTTAGACACATGATAACTTAGGTGACGTGGAGGGCTATATACAAGGAGAGGGAGGGCAATACACAAAAAGGGGGAGTGGAGAAGATGAACAAGGAAGATAGGAGAAGACTTAAGGAGGTATACATGGGCTAAATAGAATAAAAGTAAATAGTGACATATACTGGAAAAACAGGACTCTGTGATACAGGGATCGAGACATAGTCTGAATGGATAAAGGAGGGAAAATAATGCTAAGGTGCTCGACTGTCTGGTGAATATTGGTTTCCCTTGCCTACAATTGTAAAATAGACATTTAAGTGAGATAGAAAGTAATGTTGGAAATTATAATTACAGAAAGTTTGTAAACCCATCTTCAGCCTATGATGGATTGCATTAGCTAAAAGGGCTACTAGAATTTGCCCAGGAAAATAGGTTTCTTTTTAAGCCTTTGTGGAGTATTGTAGAACCTTAGGTAGGATCCTTAGCCCCACCCAGAACCTTCTGATATGGGGCATTCCCACTTGAAAGGACATGCAGACCAGCCTGGAACAGAAGATATTTCTTGAAAGAAAGACCAGCAGAGGAAAAAGAAAAAAAAAAAAAAAAGCAGATTGTAAGACTGTTTCAAGATCAAGCAAGCTGTTCACCTTCAAGCCATCAAAGCAAGAAAACTCAGCCCATCAGGGTAAACCTCCTTCTAAGACTGAAAGCCAAAGGGAACACATGAGCAGGCTTATATGCTCTCTGGTTACCATCCTGATCTACTTGTGACTGGAAGTGGGGGGAATGCATCAATGAAGACCTGGGCTGAGTTTAGCCATGTTCCATAAACACCTGTTGACCTTGAGATGAGAGAGAGAAGAGGGAGGGCTGGCTGGCCAGAAATTTAGGGAGATGTATGAACTCCCAAGCCCATGGACACTGATATAGCCAGTGGGGAACTAAAATTGAAAGTGAAGTGGCCAGCTGGTCTGAAGTGGAGGAGGTGTGCAAAAACTCTCAAATTTGCAGATAGTATCCATTTGACCTAACTTGGATGGCTTGCTGACCAGAACTCAACCAGATGAAGATAAAGATGTTTGATACAGGGAGCAAGTATAAATTGCTACAATTTGATGAACTGGACTTTGTTTTTGGATGTAATTGCTCAAAATTCCAACCTAAAGGGAAGGATTCTTCAGTGATCAAGCATGCCTCCTCAGTATATTGGGTTGATAGTGATGGACAACTTAGACATTGGCTATCAAAAATTCGGGGCTATAAAGGTACTAAGTGGCTGGCTTACAAGCTTCCGTGAGAGTGGTTAGTTTCAGAATGAGTGGGGTAAGGAATAGTTTTCCTCTTGTCCGGATGGGTCTGGAGCAAGGGAGTGGGGGAGGATAGGAATAGGATTTTATAGTTCAATAGTGAGTAATTGTTATCATGACTAATTATGATTGACAGAACTGTAAAGAAGAAGATGTAAAGTAGAAGATGAAAAGTAGAAGATGTGATAGTTTCAAAGGGAAGAACATGAGTGGAGCATGGGATCCTCACCAGAAAAGCAGTGAAAGCAGAGACAGAGGCAGAGGTGATAGCATACAGAAATAGAGCCGCTGAGAACTCTAGGACCGTGGAATGAGAAAGGTTGTGTGCCTGTGGGCAGGAGGATGGCTTGCAAAATGTGCCCTTTGGACATTTAAATGAGTACATATTTTCTGTGTGGTGTGTGTACATTAACAACAACAAAAAAGGGAATAGAGTTAAATACTGTTAACTGATGGTACATGGAGGGGGCTGTAATCATTGCAATGAAATAAAATATGATTTGTTGAATGTAAAATTGATGATCTGCCCTGTCAATTTTCACTCAATTCACAATAAAAACTTTAAAAAGAAAAAAATAGAGGAGTAGTCATAAAAAGGAGTCCTGGTGTGGAACTGTGGGGTTAATGCACTGGACTGTAAATTCGTTTGAACTGCAACATCGGTGGTTCAAGCTCACCAGCTACTCCATGGAAATCCTATACAGGGTTGCTATGGGTCAGAATTGATTCGCACTTAACAACATCAACAGTTATTAAAAAAGGAAAAAGTGGAAGGGGTATCAACAATATGTTGTTTCCGTATCAATTTAAGAAGTGACATTGGGAAAAGATTTTGCTTTGGCTCATGGTTGAATTTATGAGGAAGAGGAGCTAATATAAGTATAGTATTAATGTATGGATGTAATGCTACTTGATTATTGGAATTATCTTCCCATTATATTCCATGAATGTTCCTTAGCACTAAATATTGTATAGAATAATCTAAACTCCAACATAGCATAGCAAAATTCAGATTTTATTAATTTAGCAATTAAGAAAAGTATTGTATCTCATAAAAAAAAGAAAACACGAACAGTATTTAACCCCCATAGAAAATTTGAAAATATTATAGCTTCATACCACAAATGACTTTAGTTTTTGAATGTGCATTGTATTTTATTTTTTCTAAGCATTTAATTAGATTTTAGCTATACTGATGTGCTCTTCAACCTTTGAGAATTTTTAGTCATTCCAATAACCTCAGAATTCAGGGCTAGACTGAGAAATCTGAAAAGCAAAAATGTTCCATGCTGTTTACCAAATAAAGTGAAATAAATCTTTAACAGTCTTATTTTTTCTCTCTATGGTATAATGTACCGTCTTTTTCTTTTCTTTTTATTGTGAATTCAGTGAGGGTTTACATGGGAGAACATCAGCTTTACATTCATCCTATGATATATTGTTGCAATGATTACAATCTCCTCCATGCATCATCATTCAACAGCATTTGCTTCCATTCCCTCTGTTTTTCTGTTTGTTTGTTTGTTTTTGTTTTTATGTATACCGAAGCACTCAGGAATATATAATCATTCCAACAACCAAAGGGTACACCCCGCAAGCCTGCTCCCCAGATGTCAGTGCACAGCCCCTCTCCTTCCCTGAGTTCAGAGTCCCCAGCTGCTCCATCTCGCCATGTCATCATCTCTGCCACCATCTCTGGCATAACTGCTTCTCTGGATAGGGTCCCGCACTCTGCTTTTCCCCCTTGATGGTCCCAGAGTCCTCCACTCCTGGACTGCAAGACCAACCGCTCTCCTCCTTTTGTTACAAAACCTTTACATTTGCAACACTCACAATCAGTCCTGATAGCAATTATTCACTATTGAACAAGAGTCTTATCCTCATCTCCTTTCTCCAGCCCAGTCCAGACAGGTTGGAAAACACTCAGTGGGAATTCTACCTTCTCCCGCACACTCTGAAACTAGGCTCCCTTTTGAAAGCTTGTAAACCAGTCACTTTGCGCCTTTGTAGTCCCGTCATTTTGGGTAGCCAATGTCTAAGTTGCTCATCACTGTCAACCCTATGTACCCAGGGGGTGAAAATGATCCTCTCTCTGTAAAGATTCAGTCCCTATGTTGAGCTACAACATCCATAAGTACAGGTCAAGTTCATCAAATGGTAGCAGATTACTCTTTTTTTCCTCTTCTTCCTCTAGTCACGTTCTGATCAGCCTTTGAAGCCAGGTCCAATGGGTACTATCTGCAAGTATGGGTGCTCTTGTGCATCTCCCCTCACTTCATATCAGCTGGATGCTTCACTCTCTGCTCTAGTCCTCTGTGGCCATGTCCCTGTCCCTGGGGGCAGGAGTCCCCAGGGCTCGCCATACTGCTGGCCAACCAGGTTTCAATCCAGGTTAACAGGAGTCTATTGAACGTGGTCGGATGTAGCTCACAACTTCATTGCTGTTTTTCCCCCACTTCCCCTTATCAGTAGACCAATGTGGTCACCAGCAAGACCACATACCTGCTCATGTATTCCCCTTGAGTCTCAGTCTTGGAAGGGGGTTTAGTGTGTAGTCTTTTGCAAACTAATTGACTAGAAACCTTTTAGTGTTGCCCTGAACATATCCTTAGGACACAGTTTGGGAACAAGTGTTAACCAATCACCTATTTGGTTTAATTTAATGACTGCTCTTACAAAAGGAGCTCTGGTAGAGTAGTGGTTACGAATCGGGCTGCGAACCTTAAGGTCAGC
>NW_006408604.1:2385882-2386366 GCF_000296735.1 Chrysochloris asiatica
CAAAACCCTGCCTCTACATTTCTGACCCTCACAGTCAGTCCTGGTGGCAGGTATTCACTGTTGTACCACAAGAGTCTTATCCCCATTTCCTTTCGTCAGCCCGGTCCCAACAGATTGGAAATCATTCAGTGGAGGTTCTGCCTACCCCTTCCCCATCTGGAACTAGGCTCCCTCTTGAAAGCTTGTAAGCCAATCACTTCTTGCCTTTAAAGGCCCTCCCCCCATTTTGAGTCTGGGCAGTTTTCAGGCTCCCTCAAGATATTCCAGTTGGTTATAGGCTGACAACGGGCTTACATGTTTTCTGTTGTGATATTTCTGGCTATCCCCTCTGCCCCAAGTGTCTGTTTCACAATGGTAGGCAAGAAAGACTAAGATTCAAAAGACAGCCAAGCATCCTAACATTATTCCCTTCTTTTTCCCCTTTCAGCCATGACTCAATCCCTGTATTCTGAAGTTCTGTTTTTCCAAAGTTGTGCATACATCA
>NW_006408604.1:2388448-2391355 GCF_000296735.1 Chrysochloris asiatica
TTTGTAATTTGTTGTTGTTGTTAAATACCATTGAGTTTGTATAGGGTTTCCAAGGAGTGGCTGGTGGGCTTGAACTGTCACCTTGAGATTCGAACTTATGATTTTATTCTTTTCATTCATGGATTGATTTTACACTTACTTATTGACCACTAGTATTGAGCCAGGAGAAAGATGAGACTTTCTGCTCCTGCGAAGAATTAAAACCTTGGAAACCCTATACAGGGTCACTATGAATTGGAATCGACTGGACAGCACTTAACAACAACAACAATATTGAGCCATTCACTGTGCTAGGTAACTTTCAATGTCCCTGGTGAGCTTCCTGTGTCTAGATATGAATGATCTGAAATATCTAATGCTTTCCATTCAAATGATCCTTGAATCAATCCAATTAAAGACTATAGATGCATAGTGGCTTCAGTTCACTTATTATGTGAATGAGAGGGAGGAAGAGGAAGTTCTCTGTTGGACTCTGTGGTGTAGTGAATTATTTAATATCTCTTCAAACCATAGTCTGTAATTGCCACTAAACAATGTTTTTACCTTGAAGGGTTTGGCTGGGAAAAGATGCTGACATGATCGTATGATTCAGCTGTGATTGTTAACAGTGTTAATTGTGATTGTAAAAATGGAACGCTAATGTAGGTTTCGGTTTCAAAGAGCCATCTCAGAAACAAGACAGGAGATCTCGCTACCATCACAGAAGAAGAGCTAAGAGTGGAGCACATGCTTTGGGATCTGAGACATCTGCACATTGACCCTCTTTGACCCAGGGACAGAAAACTGTGACAGGGGAGGAATGGCAGAGGAGCAGCAGCAGCAGAACCAAGAGACAAAGATGAGACAGAATGGTGGACTTGCTGGCCCACAGGACAAATAAACCGGAATGCTTTTGGATAGGAGGTTTTTGGTGTGGGGAGCTAGGTTTACGGACCCATGGAGCTGAGGCTTATGGTGGATTAGTGTGTGTGGTGGACATTTATTAGCAGCCCTAATAGAGCTCTGTAACGTAGTCAGATGTTATACGTGGCCATGGCTGAGAAGTGTCCTGACTGGAACAACTGTGCCCTGAGCATTTAGAGCCTGTTAACTTCCCTAATAAACCACACAACTGTGAGTCTGGTGTCTGAGTTCTATGTGGGCACTGCATGAATTGTCAAACCCATTGAGAAATAGTTCCACAGAAAGAATGGTTGGTATCTTTTTTTTTTTCAGGATCAGACAGAATTTAGGATGTAGAAGGAAGACTTTTCTTCACCGAAGGACTTTGCCCTCAAATAGCGGGAGCTTGCTTTCTCTGCCAGTCTCATAGGTTCACATTACAGGACCATCTCTAGTTTTGCCTTTCTACTTTTCATTTGAGCAGATCTGAGATTTTCAGGCCAGCAACAGGGGATACATTATTTATTGAGTCTTTTCCAAAGTAGGCATCTCCTTAGCCTCTGTGTCCCAGAGGTTTAGCTTATTCATAAAAAAAAAAAAATACACTGAGTGATAAGGGGTCAAATTGACAACAGCAACTTGAAAAATTAGATAGGAAACTTAGAAGGCAGTGAGTTTATGGTAATGGGGGAGGAATAACTCAGGAATGGAGAGTGAGGACGCTTGCAGTACCGACTCTGGTGTCAAATTGCCTGGGTTCAGATTCCAGTCCTGCCATTTATTAGCTTATTAACTGTCAACTTGTTCCTTTATGAATGAAATGGGGATAATGTAAATCATTGCCTCCTAAGCAATCACATCTTTCCTGTGTGAGTGGCTGGGGTTTGAATTGCTAACTTTTGTTAATAGGGGAAAAAAAGAGTCCAAATTCAACTAAGTCTCAGATTCCTGGTGTAGCACCATAGGATAAGCACTTGACTGCAAGGTCGGTGGTTCAAACTCACCAGCCACTTCTCAGAAACCCTACACTGGGTTGTTATGATCTTAACAAAAATTAAGTCTTAAGTGGAACAAAGACAAGACAAGGACAAATCATCCAGATGAGGGTGACAATCAGCAGGAGGTCATATAGTGTCCAAAAGATTCATGGCTTGGCTATATGACTTGTTGCTGTTATTATGTGCCGTGGAGTCGGTTCTAACTCATAGTGACCCTGTACAGGGTTTCCAAGGCTGTTAATCTTTACGGGAGCAGAACACCTCATTTTTATCCCTCAGAACAGCTGGTAGTTTCGAACTGCTGACCTTGCGATTCACAGCCCAGTTCGTAACCACTACTCTACCAGAGCTCTTTGGCTATATGACTAGTGATAGAATATGGAAAAGAGAGGAAAGAGCCACAAAATCATGATTGAGGGGAATCAATTCATCAAGGTTGCTGATAAAACTACAAAAACAGAAAGAGGACCAGGATTGGGATACGTACACAACTGCAGATCACAAAAGTTTTAAAGATTGGTTCTGGAGCCCTCCAACCACCTGAATATTTGATTGTGTGTGCTTGTGTAGGGATGGGTTTGACTTTTGACCATGTGGTCCTGCATCACAAGACTGTCCCTGAGCTGGCTTGTCATTAAGTACCATCGAGTTGGTTCTGACTCAGCAACCCTATGAACAGAATGAAACACTGCCTGGTCCTGCACCTTGGTTACAACTGTTGCCATGTTTGAGTGCATTGTTGCAGCCACAATCCGTCTTTTTGGGAGTCTTCCTTTTTTTCACTGACTCTCAACTTTGCCAAGCAAGTTGTCCTTTTCCAGGAACTGGACCTCCTATTTATATGTCCAAATTATGTAAGAACTAGTCTCCTTATCTTCACTTTCAAGGAACTTTCTGTCTGCACTTCTTCCAGGGTAGATTTGTTTGTTCTTTTGGTAGTTTACAGTACTTTGAATATCATTCCCCAACACCATAATTAAAAAACATCAATTCTTCTCTAGTCTTTCTTTTTTTTCAAACTTTTTTT
>NW_006408604.1:2396355-2405471 GCF_000296735.1 Chrysochloris asiatica
TCTCATTATTGTTTTGAATTGCATTTCTCTGATGGCTAGTGATCGTGAACATTTCTTCATGTGTTTGTTGGCTGCCCGGATTTCTACCTTGGTGAAGTGTCTGTTCATGTCCTGTGCCCATTTTAAAATTGGGCTATTTGTCTTTTTCTTGTAGAGGTGTTGTAGTTTCCTATATATTTTAGAAATGAGTCCCTTATCTGATGTATCATTGCAAAAGATTTTTTCCCATTCTGTGGGTTCCATTTTTACTCTTTTGGTGAAGCCTTTTGATGCACATAAATTTTTAATTTTTAGTATGTCCCATTCACCTATTTTGTCTACTTTTGTTTGTGTACTTTTCAAAATATTAGGTAGTCTGTATATGCCCTGAATTAGCGCCCTCACATTTGTCCCTATTTTTTCATTGATGAACTTCATAATTTTGGGATTCACATTTAGATCTTTAATCCATGCTGAGTTTGTTTTTGTATAGGCTATGAAGTAAAGGTCTTGTTTCATTCTTTTGCATATCGCTTTCCAGTTCTGCCAGCAACATTTGTTGAAGAGACTATCTCCTCCCCATGTAATATGCCTAGGCACTTTGTTGAAAATCATTTGGCTGTATGTGGATGGGTTAATTTCTTGATTCTGTTCCATTGATCAATGTATCTTTCATTGTACCAGTACTAGGCTGTTTTGACCACTGTAGCCATGTAATAAAATTTGAAATTGGGGATTGAGAGACTGCCAACTTTTTCAAACAATTGACCTTTTGGTCAGCAGCTTTAACCATTGTGTCACAAGGTTCTTTAGCCTCAGGTCCAGTTACAGTAAAATGAACCAGGCCAACAGGTGTTTTTCTTGAAGATTTTGCTTGCTGATCTGTACCTAATCTATCAAGAGATATTAATTTAATATAAACCCCAGCATTATACATGGTTGTTGCTCATAGCAAGCCTAAAATGTTATATTGAATTTCCCCTTTTAAGGTCTTCTTTTAAAATGCAAATTTTCCAAGTGTGGATAGCACTTTCAACTAATTCACAGTCAGGTGTTAGTGACTTTTTCCTCAAGTTGAAGAAAAGGGAAAAAGTATGAGGGAGGGTGGGAGGATATGGAAGGGAAGGGAAAGGGGGGAGGAAAGAGGCATAAATGGGAAGTGGAAGAATAAGTATAATGTAAATCAATAATATCTAAAGATTAACCTTGCCCACTTTGTACTTTTAATCTATTGGACAACATTTAAACTAACATTGGAGGGGAGGGGGAAGTACATGAAATGAGTTTATTCCTTTTTTTTCCCCTTAATTTTTTATTGTGAATTGAGTGGAGGCTTATAGACAAGATCATCAGCATTACATTCAACAAATTAAACACTTTGTTTCATCTAAATGATTACAGTCCCCTCCCTGCAATAGCAGTTATCCTACTTCCTCCCTGTGGCTCCCCATTTACATCTTATATTTCACAAATAAACAAAGAAAAAATATTTGATGTATGCATACAAAACAAAAATATATATTCATTTAAATGTCCAAAGGACATATTCTGCATGTCAGCCTTCTGCCCACAGGCACATAGCCTTACTTCTTAGTCCTTGGGCCTAGAGCCTACAGCTACACTGCCTCTCCATGCCACTGCCTCTGTCACTATGTCTGCTATCATTGCTTTTCTAGGTAAGGATCTCACAGTCCGCTCATGCTCTTTCTTCTTGATGGTGCTGGGATCATCTGTTTCTGAAATGATATATTAACTGCTCACCACTTTTAGTTACAAATCTTTTACAATTACAGTTGCGATAATCACAGTTAATCCTGCTAACAGTTACAATTGAGTCATAAAATCCTATCACTATCATCCTCCCTCCCCTTTTACCAGATCCCTCTGGAAAGGAGGAAAACTATTCAATGGGGATTCTATCGGAAACTAAGCACATTCATGAAAACTTATAAGCCAGACACTTCATGCCTTTTTAATTAGCCCCCACCCCTCATTTTTGACATACAGCCGATGCCTAAATTACTTTTCCCTATTAATCCAGTATGCTGAGGAAATAAGCTTCTTCCTTGGTATGAAGAATCCTTCCATATTCTGGTTTGAATTTTCAGCAATTGCATCCATAAATAAAAGTCCACTTTATCAAATTGTAGCAATTTACACTTGTTCACAGCATTAAACATCGTTATCTTCATCTGGCTGAGTTCTGGTCAGCTAGCCATCCAAGCTAAGTCAAATGGGTACTAGCTGCTGGTTTGGGAGTTCACACACACCTCCTTGCACATCACACCAGCTGGCTGCTTCACTCTCAGCCCTAATCCCCAGAGACTAGGTCAGTGCTCATGGACTCAGTAGTACATACATCTCCCCAAACTTTAGACCAACCAGCCCTTCCTCTTCTCACTCTCATCTCAAGGTCAACAATAGAATGTGGCCAAATTCAGCCCATGTCTTCATTGCTGCATTTCCCCCATTTCCACTCACAAATGGAGCCAGGTAGTCACCAGCAAGCATACTAGGCTGCTGTTGGGTTCCCTTTGAGTTTCAATTCTAGAAGGGGGGTTTCCCTGGTGGGCTGATTTTTCTTGCTATGATGCTTCCAAAGCAAATAGCTGACTGGAAATTCAAACAGCCAAACTGTCTACTTTTTTCTGCAGGTCTTTCTTTCAATAAGAATCATCTGTTCTCCAAAAGTTCTGGATTGGTCTGCATGTCTTTTCAAGTGGAAATGTCCCAACTCAGAAGGTTTTGGGTGGGGCTCAGGATTCCACCTAAGGCCCCATACTTTATCAAAGCTTACCAAGAATCCTATTTCACTGGGCACATTCTATGTCCCCTTTCTGCAAATCTAATAATTTAAAGGCTGAAGAAGGGATTATGAGCTTTCTGTAATCATAATTCCTAATATTCATCTCTATCACAAATAAATGTCTATTTTACAATAGTTGTTTTTGTTGTTGTTTAGTGCTGTTGAATCACTTACAATTAAAGGCAACCTTGTATCAGGTTTCCACACCAGCGGAAACAAATATTCACAACACAGTCAAACACATAAACATTTCGCCCCTCCTTTACCCAGTCAGACTATGTCTCGATCCATGTATCTATTCACAGAACACTGTTGTTCCAAGGTTGTGTATAAATCACTATTTACCTCTGTTCCATTTAGCCCATGCATATCTCCCTAAGTCTTCCCCTGCCTTCATTGTTCATCTGCCATGTTTGATATAAGATTTCTCTAAATTATCTAAAGAAAAGAAACATCTCTTCTAAATAAAACGGACATCTCACAGAACTTAAGGATACGAATTATAGCCATATCTCCCAAAGAACAGGAGCTGGGGGCTGGAAAGTTGTCAGTGGCACAAACACTCAAGTGCTTGATTACATAAAAATCTTAAAGATTAAAAGGAACTTCACATGAAAGGTCACAGCCATTGAACTCTGTGGAATATAGTCCAATTCTGTACCACTTGGGTTTGCCTTAAGTTTGAATACATTCCAAGGCAATTGATTTGGTCTGTTTTTTAAAAATAATTTTTTGATACAATGGTTTTTTGTCTTAATCTCATACCCTCCCCTCTAAACATTTAATAGTCTTTAGTTTTCTTTGTCTGTCTGCAGAGTATCTTCTTTAATTCCATTTTCATGTGACACATTGAATAGGTTTTACAGATTTACCAAATAAAAATATATGATGCTCTGTATTTTATCTGATAACCCTAGCATCATGCCTAGCCAACCCAGTGCTCTCAGTTCCTGAGTATATCTGACACATAACCCAGAGTGAATTTATAAAAGCCTGAATCCCTATTCCAAATATAGGTCGAATTTGGGCAGTACTAATATTTCCCACCTGTGATACTGGGACTAGTGGGTAGGGCAGTCATAGGGACCATCTCTATATGTTTCCATAATCAGAAAAGGTGTAAGGTACTGATGAATCAGCCCCAAATGTTTATCCACTAAATATAAATTCAGACTATAAGTATTTCTATACATGTAGAAGTAGTTCTTGTAAGTTTCTTGTTTTCAGTGACCAAGTTTTGTTAGTCTGTTGTATTCTCTGGTGTCTGGCATCTGGTATTCCATATATATTGATGATTTGAATTATGTATTTTAAATTTCCAAAATTATTCCATTTACCTATAAATTTTGCATATGTGAACATTTAGTATACTAAGTTGTAAACAGTGTTATTTTTAGGGGCTAGTACAGTAATTGAGCAGGTGAGGAAGAGCAATAATTTAGCATAGGCAATTTAAAATAGATTTAAATATTTTCTCTTCAGAATATAGATATCATATAGATACCTTTTCAAAGTATATAAACTACCCAAAGAAGGTTACTGTAGTAGACATTGTCTGAGGGAAAAATTGTGTTAAAAGCTTCTGATTAAATGCTTTGCTGTTAATAAACATTTAACAATAAGAATTTTTATTTTATAATGGATCATTATTCTTTTATTGCCCCATTTATAAACATTCAAAATAGTCTTTACGTGATGATTTAATCATTCTGTTAGGTTTCTTTAGCTGATGACTACTTTTCAATTACTTATATGAAGTTAACTGTGGTGTAGTGAATTATCTAATGGCTCTTCTAGCATATTCTGTAACTCCTAGCTGCTGGATCTGGATAAGAGGAAGTGGGAGAAGATACAGACAGTATGACATGATTGAGCTTTGGATATTAGCAGAGTTAATTGCACTTGTAAAAACGTGAAACTCTAGCAGGGGTTTAAAATGAATCATCTCAGAAGCAGGAAGTGTCCTATGGACCCTGAAATACCTACCCATTGAACTTCCTCAACCCAGGGACAGAAAGCTGTGGAACTGGAGGAGTGACAGAGAAGCAGCAGCAGCAGAACCAAGAATGAGGGCATGAAACAGAGCCATGAACTTCCCAGCCTAGAAAGCCCTATGGAGGTGGCAGCACCTGAGAAGGAGGATGGCAGCCTCCTTAGTGGCTGCTCTAGGAGCTCGCGTGCAGCGGCTTGGGGGCCTAGGCTTTCACCCCCATTGGGAATACCAGGAAATCTCCATGGTAGTGATGGTGGTGGTTATATGCCGTGAGTCAGTTCCGACTCATAGCGATCCTGGATAAGGTTTCCGAGGCTGTAAATCTTTACAGGAGCAGAAAGCCTCATCTTTCTCTGTGGAAAACGGCTGGTGCACACAGTTGCCGGCCTTTAAGAAGAGATGTGTATGGATCAAATGGCAAAATCAAATGGTAAGAATCATCATTGCAGGCTGGGTCCCCCAAGAAGGAGAGCAGGTGTATTGAGTATCCATGGTAGGTATGATGATAAGGCAGTCCTTTGCCAACGGAGGCTCTGGGAACTCCCATATTTATGGTTATGTTGATGCTACCTACCAGAAGAGAATGATCATCGAAGAGCATCTGCACTTCACTATGGTCCTGCTTTGACCATCGAATGGTGCTGCTCCATGGTGGAGGTGATCCACCTGGCAGCCATTATAGAATCAGGGGTAGAGCCTTAGATACTTTTGGGAGACCAGATCCCCAAATTCACCATTGCCACTTTACAACCCCCCTGAATCTTGGAATTCTAGAATATAGTAAAAGATACCTCATACGGACCCAAAATTTAACCAACAGTTTATCAAAGAGAAAAAACAAACAAACCCTATAGAGTTGATTTTAACTCAGAGTAGAACTGCCCCATAGGATTTCTAACACTGCAATCTTGACAGAAGCAGACTGCTTCATCTTTCTACCAGAGAGGCTGGTGGGTTTGAACCAACTGACCTTTTGATTAGCAGCTGAGAGTTTAATTAACCACTGTGCCACCAGGGCTCTGTGCGGAATGCATAGGTACCTATAGTGATTTAATTGTTGTTGTTAAATACTGTCAAGTCCGTTCCAACTCATAGTGACTCTGTATAGGGTTTCCAAGGAGCAGCTGGTGAGCTTGAACTGCCAACCTTGCAGTTCAAACGGCTTTGCAAGGGAGTCCTGGTGTGGCTCTGTGAGTTTATACGCTGGACTGCAAAGTTACTTTGAATTGCAAGGTTGGTGGTTCAAACTCACCAGCTGCTCCTAGGAAACCCTATACAGGGTTATTATGGGTCAGAACGGACTTGATGACACTTAACAACAACAAATATTATTTAAGAAAGGAGCTCTGGTGGCGTTATAGAATAAACATTGGACTGCTAACCACAAGGTTGGCAGTTCAAACCAACCAGCTGCTCCATAGGAGAAAGATGAGTCTTTCTGATCCCTTGAAGATTTACAGTCCTTGGAAACTTTATAGAGGAATCAACTTGATTGCAGTGAGTTGGGTATGTTATTTAAATTTTTAATGTTAGTTAAACTCATTTTTAACCAAATTGAAGTGGATTTTCAGTCTGTGTTAACTTGGAGATGATAAACATTTATGAAGGAAAGAAACAAACAGGCTTCCAGGAAACTTTTATGTTTACAAATTGTGGAAAATAAAATAAAGTGCTTATTTTAACCAGTGAAATTGATTTTGGGGTGATGAACTTTTAAAGGAAAATGGAACAGCCAATTTGACCTAGAGACACAGAAAGAAAATGAGTTATGAAAACAAAACATAGGCAGGAAAAGTTGTGTTGAGGGTCTGTTTTTGGTATGGAATTTAAGCTCTGATTATTATTCTATTTCTTTTGTTATGCACATAGATTTTTGTCATTGAAACATTTGAACTGGCTAATATATCAGGTTTGCTCATCTCCTTACTGCAGAGTCTGTAATTGCTTGTCATTTTATGATGTTTTATTTGCTTCATGCTGTTGTTCACCTTCACTATGCAGGCTTAAAGAATTCAGCCCCTTGTTTATAGTGTCAATTTTCTTCCCTTCTGCCTGAAAAAATTATCTGCACTTTGTTGGTTTTCTTTGTGACTTGTCTCTTGTTTAGTTCCCAAGTTTCTGCCTAACTGGTTGGAGGAATACTCCTGGGCTTGCCACTGTAATTTGTTTAATCAGGTCCAGGTCATGGGAACAGAGCAATGATTCTGAGAATGATTTGCCCTCAGCTGAGGTCTGGCCACCCCAGAGAATATATTTAACATTATGGGAGCCACAGCATCCTGTGTCAAAGCAGGAGACATGTAGCCCCAAGAAATCATTCTGGGAAAAAATATCTGGAAATTAACCTGAATGTGGAGGAGGTTGTTGGGTAGAAGGGAATAAAATATCTGCCATACTTGAGGGACAATTTTCAGAACCTGGTCATATACTTTAGCTCAATTGCCTTGCCTTAGTAAAAAAGAATAAATATTTTACTTCTACTTAAAAAGCTATCACATTGACATATCAGTTAAATCTTTACTTTTGGTTATCACCAAACTTCTTCTGCAAAATTTTGTTAAATTGAGTTTGGGATTCTAATTATTAATTCATTTACCAAAATCAACTTTTTCTAATGGAAAATAGATCCAACCTTAATAAATATAAATAAAAGTTACATTTTCATATTTTCCAAACAGGTCTCCGGGTATTAAAATATAGATAGATCATTGAATAACAGTACAGTACTAGGTTGTAGGATCCTGGTGTGGCGCTATGGGTTAATGCGCCAGACTGCAAAGCCGTTTGAACTGCAAGGTTGGCAGTTCAAGCTCACCAGTTGTTCTTCGGAAACCGTATTTGGGGTCGCAATGGGTTGGAACGGACTCAACGGCACTTCGCAACACAACAACAAATATTTTGTAGGATAAGTGCTGGACTGCTAACTGCAAGTTCAGCAGTTCAAACCACCAGCTGTTCCTTGGACACCCTATATAGTGTATCTATGAGTTGGAATCGACTCAACAGCACTTAACACTACAGTACCTCTACCCTTATGTTTTCTCACATAGACAACAGACTTAGTAATTGCATAAATGAGTTTTGCTTCTCATATTTTAACATGTCATTGTTTGTTTTTTAATATATAAAATTATATGTAAGAGCCACTTCTAGTCCAGTTGAAGCAGGGGTAGGAAAGTCCCAATGGGGTACTACAACTTCCTTTTAAAAAACGACCCCACAAACATTTCTTTAAGAATGATTTGCTGATCCCAGAAAGATTTTGGGGAAAAACAATTGGTAATTAGTTAATTATTTGAAATGGATACTGCAGAACATGTAAATAAAAGCAAACTGTTGAAGTATGAGACTTTGGGTATTATAATTTTAAGTATACTCACTTGTATTCGGGTCAACAAACCACTCAGATAAACTGTGATGTAAGTACAGAACTCCTAATGACTGACTTATTATTGTTGCAAACCTGCAGAACATGCTATTTGGAAAATCTGGTCTTTGTTGGGCAATACGGTTAGGGATAGAAATTGCTGTGGGAAGAAATGAGGTTCTCGTAACATTCTCTGAATGTTCAGTGGCCAGTGAAAAAAAATAAGTTGTGTCCTTATCATATTTGTATATCATTGAAAAAAAAAAAAAAGAGTGCTCTAAATAATTGTGCAATACAAAGTAGTCATACTTAGAACTTTATGATATTGTAATACACAGGACACAGATGCCACTTAATTATGTGCTGATTTTCCTGTTCAGGCATGTCTTTGCTGTCCCTGATTATTCATCAGAAGTTCAGGTATAATTACAATTAAGATTTTAAGCACTTAGTAACACACATATATTACTGCACTTGGATAATTAAAAATTTGAGGGTAAAATAGAACAATAAGGCTTATTTAATATATGATTGTTATGTTGTTAAGTGCCATCGAGTCAGTTCCAACTCATAGCAACCCTGTGTAGGATTCCCAAGGAGAATCTGGTGGGTTTGAACTGCTGACCTTGCAGTTCAAACTGACCTGACTGCCCAGTGCTTATCCTACAGTGCCACATCAGGACTCCTTAATACATGATACATGAATATAAAACAAGTGACATTTTCAAAAAGTATATTTTCCATGTTCTTTCTTTAACTGAAAGAAGAAATTGATTTTGTTAGTACAAATCCTTTTTTTCCCCCAACTAGTATTGAAATTTAAAATGTATTAGGTGAGGAGGTTTTATCAGAAATATATTCATGTCAACTGTCAATTAATTGGGGGTTACATATAATGTGTTAAGTGGAATAAATTGACACACTATCCAAATTCTGTGGCCTCATTTGGTAATCTTTTAAGGGATACAAAA
>NW_006408604.1:2405571-2407019 GCF_000296735.1 Chrysochloris asiatica
GACCCTGCACAGGGTTTCCGAGGCTGTAAATCTTTACAGGAACAGAAAGCTTCCTCTTTCTCCCATGGAACAACTGGTAGTTTCAAAATGCTGACCTTGTAGTTCGCATCCTGATTCATAACCATTACGCTACCAGAGCTCTTAGTTCTCTTTAAAGCTCTAAAGAGATTTCTTATTAATAGAAAGAATATGAAATTAGTAGAGTTTCAGGCAGGTGGTAGATGTTTTTGAATGGGAAAACATTTTGACAGCTTGTAGTTGAAATTAATAGGTCTAGTCACCTAGTCCTGGTGTGGCTATGTTGGATAATCCAAAATTGGTGGTTCAAACTTACCCGCTGCTCCTTGAAAACCCTATACAGTGTCGCTATGGGTCAGAACCTACTTGATGACACTTAACAACAACAACAACAGTCACCTAGTCTCTATTCAGGTTCAAGAACCTTACAGTAGTACTTGCATTGCCTCTTGTTTTCTCTATACAACTGACTCTGTACATACAGTATTAAGCACATCACTTAAATCATCTCTTGCCTCTCCTTTAGGCTCACTATCAGTTCTGTTTCTTCATTCATCTGGGAATTGGGCTGTCCTGAGATTACAACCCCAGGAATTATTTACATGATCCATCTCCAGCTGTAGCTACAATCCCAAGCAAACACACAGCCATCGAGTCAACTCCAGCTCATAGCGATCCTATAGGACAGAGTAGAACTGCCTCATAGCATTTCCAAGCCAGCAACTCTCTATGGAAGCAAAGTGTCATGACATTCTCCTGCGGAGCAGCTAGTGAGCCCAAATAATTGAACTTTTTTTTTTAATGCTTTATTGTGAATTATGTGATAGTTTACATGGGAGGGCATTAGCTTCACATTGATCCCATCATATATTGTTTCATTGCCATGGTTATAATCCCCTCCATGCATCATCCATCAACCAAAGGGTATACCCTGCAAGCCTGCCCCACGGTCGTCAGCACACAGCCCATCTCCCTCACTGAGTCCAAAGTCCCCAGTTGCTCCATCTCTCCACGTCATAGTCTCTGCCTCCATCTCTGGCCTCACTGCTTCTCTGGGTAGGGTTCCATTCTCCACTCTTCTCCCTTGATGGTCCCAAGGACCTCCGCTCCTAGACTGCAAAGTCAATCACTCTCCTCCCTTTGCCAGAAAACATCTATCTTTACATATCTAGCCCTTATAACCAGTCCTGATAACAATTATTAACTATTGTATCACAAGAGACCTATCCACATCTCCTTTCACCAGCCCCGCCTAGACAGATTGGATACTACTCAGTGGAGAGTCTACCTTCCTCCATGTCCTCTGGATCTAGGCTCTCTCGAAAGCCAGTCACTTCTTGCCTCTGAAGCCGCCCCACATTCTGGGTAGCCAATGCCCAAGATGCCCATCCCTGTCCTCTCTGTATGTGGAGAGGGTGGGAATGATCCTC
>NW_006408604.1:2410073-2438134 GCF_000296735.1 Chrysochloris asiatica
CAGAGAAAAAGAGGAAGACTCCCAGTGAGATGGATTGGCAAAGTGGCAGCATCAATGGACTCAAGCGTGGCAACAGTAGTGAGGTTGGCCCAGGATCAGGCAGTGTTTCGTTCTGCTGTGCATAAGGTCCCTATGAATCGGTACTGACTTGATGGCACCTAACAACATTTTTAAAAGGGAGTCCAAGTAGTGAAGTGGGTTTCTAATTGGACTGCTAACCACAAGGTCAGCAGTTTAAATTTATCAGCTGCTCCATGGGACAAAGATAAGGCTTTCTGTTCCTGTAAAGAGTTACATTCCTGGAAATCCTTTACAGGGTCACGATGACTCAGAACTGACTCCATGGCACACAACTACCACCACCACCACATTTAAAAATTAAGTTGCTAGAGTTGATTCCAACTCATGGAAACCCTATATGTGTTCCACAGGGTTTCCAGTGGCTGACTTTAGAAGCAGATTATTACACTATTTATTTATTTATTTTTTGAGATGATCCTATGTGGACTCAAACCTCCAATGTTTTAGTTAACAGCCCAGGGTGTTAACCTAATTGTTTACACCACAGAAACAACCAGATTTCAAAATAAGGGTAGAGAAAAGTCTGACTAAATTTACCACACCCATCAGAAGGGAACAAAGTTCAATAGGTGAATAAGCACAAGACTCCTTTTATGCAGATGCTTACAGGCTTTTTTCGAAGTGACTCTTTTGCCAAATAAATGTTACATAGCTCAATCCCTTCTTTCCTGTAGTAAGTACTTTTCTGAAAAGCTAGTAAGCCTGTCCCTTACTCACTTAGTACCTCCCTTCTCTAAAATCAGATTAGTGCTCCAAGAATATAAATGTGAATTTATATTATCCATCAAGGTTCATGGTGATAGGATAAGACTTGAATGTGAACAAATGGAGAAAAAACAAATCTTTAAAGCTCTTTTTGCATACAAAAGGGAAAATAACTTATAAAGAGTTATGGTTTTAAAAAGTTAATGGTACTATTGTGAAAGTAATCTAGAGCTTTAAGCCCTAATAACTCTAGACCCTTGAAGGTTGGAAGAGTGAACTATAGTGGTTTATACCACCAAGCAGTCCTACCTGCAACTTCTTCACAAAGAGTGGAAGATGAATATGTTTTGGCCTACTAGTCCCTTTTATTTCAGAAGGAATAATATTTCATGAGTTGGGTATTCGTAGTTAAGCAAATAATATCCCTAATGTTGCGCATGTATAAATTAAGTAAATAACATAAATGTTGCATCACTTTAAGCTAACTACCCTCATTACTTTTGGGGTAGCTTATTGATAAAGTTACACCAAAATAGATGGCTAAATCTGCTAAATCCGCTTCTCAGAAAAAAATTTGATTATATAACCTGGGATTTCCTTTCTTTGGCCTTAGAGTGGTTTTGTTTTTAGGGATCTGGTAATTTGGAGAGAAAAGATATTGAAAAGGGGAACTTTGTCTAAAGGGGATTAAGTGGGTTCTGGGAACATATAGGTCTACTAGACTCCTCAAGTGGGAGAAAGATGAGGCATTCTGCTCCCATAAAGATTTACAGCCTTGGAAACCCTGTACAGGGTTGCTATGAGTTGGAACCGACTCTACGGCACATAACAACAACAACAACAACAGACTCCTCAAAGAGTCTTCTACTAAAAGATTCCCTGTGAAAAGGCATATCAATGGAGTGTAGATTTTAGGATGAATTTCTCATATCAATATTTATAATTTTCTTTCTTTTATTATAATTCCTTACAGTTTCCCAAAGACTACATAAAACATGCTAAAAAAATGTTATCAGTGTTTTCTGAATTAAAGGGAGAGAGAGGAAAATCCATTTTTATGCTTTTGGAAGAATCAGAGTTTACATGTTGGGAAAACCAAAGAGTCTAGAAAGCTGTCTGTCAGGGGTGATCAGTGGAGAAATGTGAAGCAGCAGTTTAATGGTATTGACATAAAACACCCAGAATGGACTTGTGAAACAGGTGAGAACTTATGATTAGTCTCATAAAACCTACCAGAGGGACTGAAATTCCTGACTTTCTTTGGATAAAAGCTCTTATACTTCTTACTTATATCTTAAAGGAAAGGATGACCCTGGAAGGCTAGAGAATTTATATTATATAATGTATTTCATAGGGATATTAGAAATGAAATCCTATTTTACACTGATGAACTAGTATCTGGCAATAGAGTGAAAAAAAGGTCATGTCAGCCAATTCCAGAATTTCAATGAAGAAATTAAGTAAGCTTTAAATATAACAACTTTATATTTAAGAGGTCCATAACTGTGACCAATAAGCACTGGACTGCTTGCTAACCACAATGTAGATTGTTCAAACCCACCAGTCACTCCTTAGAAACCCTATACAGGGTCACTATGAGTCATAACCAACTCAACAGCACACAACAACAACATAATTGTGGCCTCTTTCCTATTGTGTAGGAAAG
Source organism: Chrysochloris asiatica (assembly GCF_000296735.1). Taxonomy (NCBI): domain Eukaryota; kingdom Metazoa; phylum Chordata; class Mammalia; order Afrosoricida; family Chrysochloridae; genus Chrysochloris; species Chrysochloris asiatica. The sequence continues at coordinate 2,412,526 of NW_006408604.1, forward strand.
TATATATAAAACAAATGCATATGTAGTTATGTACAGGGAATAATTTCAAACTCAAATTAATGAAGAACTGTAAATATGGAAATCAGAAAGTTAGAAAACACTGTTCTGCTCTTGAGAAGTTTACCAGTACAATGTCTAAGTTACATTAAAAAAGATAGACACATGCTAGACCAAAGGAGGCCCTTGCAGAAATTGTACAGAAATCTAGAACAGGAACCCAAAAGCCATTCTTGCATTGCTAAGTGCTTCCACATCAGTTCTGGCTCACAGCAAATCTGTATAGGGTTTGTGGGGCTTACAAGTCTTTGTGGGATTAGAAAACTTCATCTTTTTCTCCAAGAGTGGGGGCGGGCTCAAACTGCTGACCTTGTGGTTTGCAGTCCAGTGTTTATCCAATGTAGCCACTGAGTAGTGCCATTGAAGACTTTCTGTAGTCACTATGATTTCTCAGTTATGACTTTCCACCCGGTGACTTGGCAGTTTCATGGAACGAAGGAAGCAATGGTTGAAGTGTCAATAGCTATTTCTATGACTGGTATAACATAGAAACTGTGTTGTCTGGTTAATTGAGATGCTGTATGTGAGTCCTGGGATGGTGCTGTGGGCTAAAGCACTGGACCGTAAGGTTGCCTTGAACCACAAGGTTGGTGGTTCAAACTCACCAACCGCTCCTTGGAAGCCCTATACAAGGTTGCTATGAGTTGTGACCGACTAGACAGCACTTAACAACAACAACAATATGTGATAATTAAGCTTTTGTGTCAACTTGACTGAGCCAGGATTCTCAGTGAGATGTAGTTATCTCTACAAGGAGAGCTAATATAATGTAATCAACTCTTATGAAGAGGTCTCCTATGAACACTCAGTCAATTGAAAGGATGTTTCCTCAGGGGTGTGGCCAGCATTCAATATATTAGACGCTCAGGTAAAGCTTGTTAGCTTTCTGCTGGGTGTGTGGATCTTGCATCTGGCTTGTCCTCTGATCACTGGTTTTTTGGACTTGAGCCAGTGACCTGCTCTGTTGTTGCACTACCTGCTGCTGGCCTGAGAGCCTGCCTGTCCTGCCTGTGAGCTTGCTGTCTGACCTGCTGATCTGGGTTCATCTGACCTGGATTTGTGATTCTCCCTCCTTTACATCTGTGTAGGCCACTTCCTTGATACAAACTTCTCTTTATATATACATATATAAGATTCACTGTTTTTGTTTCTCTAGAGAATCCAGACTGAGATACTTTATAAAACCATAATGGTATAATAATGCTCCTAACAAAAATATTCTGAAAAACTAAATTAATTCCTTTGAGATCCTAATCTGCCTTAGCTTCAGATTTACTAAGATAGTAGTCATTTCATTCTAATCATCTGAAATCTTCAATCTATAGACAACATTGGGAAAATGTAGAGGTTCCCTTTGATACTATGCATTTACTATGGCAATGGTAAAATCCAATTTAGCCTTCTGCAGTTTTTATTGAGATTTCAGGAATTTGCAATGATGGCAGTTCAGTCACCTGCTCTTATTTGAAGTATTTTTCTTTTCCATACACTGTTTAAAACATAACTTCCATTTACCCATTGAGCCTCTTAAAAATAAGAAATACTTGACTTCTGAAAAGTTTCTTCCTTATATGGTTTTCCCTTATATGGGGGATAGTCTGAGCCCATGAACAAACCACATAGAGATTAGGCTCCATAGTTCCATCACTCTGAATGTTGAATAGACTTTGAAGAAGCAGATTTCGTAAAATTCTTAAATTTACATCATTTGACATTAGAGTCACCTTTGTGCACACAAAATATACTCATCTTCCTGAAGTCTCAGTCTTGGCTGCGAAATAGAGTGAAAATGGCAATTGCATTATTCCCCTTTGTCTCAAAGACCCTTTCTCCTTAGTTGAATGTATGTTCCAGTTGACTATATCTGCCTGCTTAAGGAAAACTATGTCTGTATGTTAAATTGCAGCAGCCTGTGTCCTATGTCTGTTCTTACCCTTTCTAAACCTCATATTTGTTTATAATACTAATATTGGTGAGTCCTGCACATTTTTACAAGGCTCAGTTGTGTTTTTTTTTTTCTTTTCACTTTTGCTGAAGTCAGAGTGGAAGTAACTCATCTTAGAGGTGTTTGCTGAAAGCTGCACACACATAGAGCTCTTTGCAGCCCTTGCTTCTGTAGAAACGGTCACTCATCTCTGGATGCAGTCACCATACGGCTTTACTTCCAGGCTATACCAGGTAAAAGTCATCTGTTCATCTGTAAAATCATCCGAGCCTAATATAAGCCACTACAAGCTACTGAGGCCAATAGGCCCTGCACATATGCTAAAGTCTACAATTCTAAGCTCCACCAATTCTGACTCCACCAAAAGCCTCTCCGGTATATATTTTTCTTCTAATTCTACCTTGAATTCTCAATGTTACCAATTCATCAAATATATGAAGTCTTTGTAGTGGTCATCATATACTGCCCTTCTTTCCTTTCTAAATTCTGAACAAATTAAGAAACAAGGCAAAAGAATAGGACAGACAGATGGACTGTGCAAATATCATTGCTATTATCAATGAAGTCTGAAGCCCAAGGTGAAAGTGACAACAGCACTGAGTCCCCACATGAAGTGTTTTACTCTGTCATAATTAATGGGGATGAAGAGAAGACAATTGCACCAGTACTCTTAAAAATAATAATAATAATAATAATAATTTTTATTGTGAACTGAGTGATAGTTTACATGGAAGAACATAGCCTTTATACCATCGTTTCATTGCAATGATTATTACAGTCTCCTCTGTGCATCATCATTTAACAATATTTGTTTCCATTCCCTCGTTATTTTGTTTTTTTTTTTGTGGGATGGGGTGGGGAGATGTACACAAAAACACTCAGGTATATATAGTAATTTAAACAACCAAGGGCATAGTCTGTACCAGCTCTCTTCAGAAGTTTCAGATTAGCTCTTTTGCACTAGCTCAAAATGGAAAGAAGCTTCACTTTGTTTAATAATTTGGAACTAAGCAAGAATTCAACTACTCTTGGCTATAATAGGAAATGTCATTGGAATCTGTCTTTGACTTTTTCTTATGAAGTTTAGGGTGTAACAAGCACCTTCAGTTAATTACAGAAACTTAATTGCCTTTTTTTTCCCCCACAGAAACACTGGTTAGGTCTGTTGTAAATCAGCAGCCAATCAACTTAGCTACTCTTGGAATATGCTCTGCTCCAGACCTGGTTAGATTTCTGGTAGAATTGGAATGCATTTCAGTCTGGAAGATCTGATTCTTATTATTGTTATTGTTGTTGGTGTATGTAGGGCAGGGCAGGGATGGGGAGAATAATTTTATAGGGAATACCTTTTTTTAATGTGCATTTGTGTGTGAGATAAAAAGGCACCGGCTGCAGGTCTGCTGGGCGCACAAGGAGAAAATTACCAGAATATTAGAGGGAAAATAATGCTCTGAAATAGTAGGGTGAATATGGGAAAACACATATATCTAACTCTGAAAATTTGTAAAGCACTAAGAATGTGAACTAATCTTTTCTAAATAGAAAAGAGTTTTGTGATTTTTTTTTTTAAAAGCAGAGATTTACAAGTGTGGTATCATATATAAGAAAAGATCTGCAAATAATAGGGAGGTAAAAGTAGTGTTCATCTTACATAAATGCTGAATTGGATTCCCCCACCACCACCACAGTGAATAGCCTAAGGGATTTTGTACAAGTGTGTAATTTAAAAAGACAACTTAAAAAACAAAACACAAAAAAAGGCAAATGACCACTATAAAAAAGATTTTGAAGCTTATTTTTTTATTCTCAGTGATTGAATTGAAGACTTTTCTATTGTGACTTTCATTTGGGGTTCAGCATGAAAAAGTTTATTTGGCTATTGATGTAAAGTTTTACTGGTAATAATGGTAATGTTTGGGTATTCCATTTGTCTTTCTTATACTTTTGTCTTATTTCTCAATTTGTTCAGGATTCATAAGAGGCAAAAGGATAGTATTTGTGGACTTCTACAAGGAACTATATATTTCACAAATTGATTGGTAATATTGATGAATCGTCTAGGAACAAAGATGTACACTTTTAACTTGTTGTTATGTTAAGTATCATAGAGTTGGTTCTGACTCATAGTGATACTGCATAGGGTTTCCAAGACTGCAAATCTTTACGGGAGCAGAAAGCCTCATCTTTCTCTCGTGGAACAGCTGGTAGTTTTGAAGTGCCGACCAATACCTAGCAAATATATATGGTAAAATTCAATGCAGTTACTTCATAACATGTCCTCCTAAAAAGATGTCATGTTTTTCTTCATATAATCTATAATGCATAACCCACTATACAAGTTGAAGTCAGATGTGTATCTACAGAAAACAACACCTATGGCAAACACTAAAATTACACCTCTGTCCAAATATCTGGCATGCATCTTTTAGATAACTTTGCCATAGTATCAATTCAAAATATAAGTCAAACTAGTTAATTTACTTACACATTATGCCACTACTTGAAAATTACAACTGTACCTTCTAATTTTCATTATTGAAAATTGGTCTAAGATGTGCTCAAAGTTATTTTTTCAGTTTCTTCTCTTTCTACATTCAGCAGAACAAGATCACACAATTTGCCTTGACTCATGTTGTTATTGTTAGGTGCTGGTGAGTCGGTTCTGATTCATAGCAACTCTATACACTACAGAATGAAAGACAGCCTGGTACTGCGTTGTCCTCACAATTGTTGTTACACTTGAGCCCATTGCTACTGCTCCTACGTCAATCCATTTTGTTGAAGGCCTTCTTCCTTTTTGCTGACCCTCCACTCACAGAGGCTTTCAAATAAGAAAGTATTTGTTTTAACATGATGAATTGATCTCTCACAGCTGATGATGGAAACTGTGACTGTGGCGTGCCCTAAAAGTTACGCTCAAGGCATGTGCCATACCTGCCATATCTGTGATATGTCTCTGTCAGAAGGTGCTTTTATAATTAAAATAGGTTTATAAATAAATTAAGAAAGAAAGAAATCAAGTTTAAACTAGATGAGAGGAGTTCTACTTGCATACTGGGTTATGCATTGAGACGCTAACTGCAAGGTCAGTGTTTGAATCCACTCTGCAGGAGAAACAGAAGACTTTCTGCTCCTGTAAAGATGTACAGCCTTGATAAACCTTATTACGAGTTGGAACCAATTGACAGCACTTAACAACACCACCAAACTAGTTGAAACTTTTTGTCTTCATTGATAGAACTATTACAAAGCTCTACTTTCAGAAAATTATATGTAATTTAAAGTTTGAATTTGTGAAAATTCATTCATTATGCAATTAAATATCTTAAAACAATTTTTAGAAATTGTCATTAATTATGTGTGGGGAAATAAAAGATACACTTGAAATTCATAGATTATCAAAACCAATAAAATCTTCTCTACAAAATCTTTTCGAAGACTAACAAATGGAAAAACTCATTTGTGATACTTTCATATATGATTGTAATAAAGTTGTTGTTGTTAGGTGCCATTAATTGAGTCAGTACTGACTCATAGTGACCCTATGCACAACAGAACAAAACACTGCCTAGCCCTGGGTCAACCTCAGAATCGTTGCTAAACCTGAGCCCATCACTGCCACCATTATGCCAACCCATCTCACTGGGGGGTCTCCCTCTTTTTCTCTGACCCTTCACTTTACCAAACCTGATATCCTTCTCCAGTACCTGGTCCTTCCTGACAATATGTCTGAAGTATGAGAGACAAAATTTGGCGATCCTGGCTCCTAAGGAGCACTCTGGCTGTACTTTGTCCAACACAGGTCAGTTTATTCTTTTGGCAACCAATGGTACTTTTAATTTTCTCTTCCAACACCCTAACTCAAATGCATCAATTGTTCTATGGTATTCATTATTCACAGTCCAACTTTAGCTTGTGTATGAGGCTATTGAAAATACCATGGCTTGGATCAGGTGCACCTTAGTCCTCAAACTGACATCTTTGCTCTTCAATACTTCAAGAGGTCTTGTGCAGAAGATTTGCTTAATGCAATACATCATTTGATTTATTGGCTGCTTCTTCCATAAGTGTTGATGGTTCACCCAAGAAAAATGAAGTCTTTGACAACTTCAATCTTTTCTTCACTTATATGAATATTGTTTATTGGTACAGTGGTAAGGATTTTTGCTTTCTTAAATTGAGATGCAACCCATACTAAAGGCTGTAGTGTTTGATCTTCATCAGTGAGTATTTTAAGTCCTCTTCACTTCCAGAAAACAAGCATATCACAGGTTGTTAATGAGTCTTCCTCCAATCCTGATGCCATGTTTTTCTTCATATAATCCAGCTTCTTGGATTATTTGCTCAGCATACAGATTGAATAAGTATGGTAAAAGAATACAACCCTGGTGCACACTTTTTCTAATGTTAAAACATTCAATGTTTCCTTGTTATATTTGAATAACTGCCTCTTGGTCTATGTACATGTTCTTCATGAGCACAATTAGTGTTCTGAAATACTAATTCTCTACAATGTTGTCCATAGCTTGTCATTATCCACACAATCGAAAGCCTTTGTGTAGTCAATAAAGCACAGGAAAGCATCTTTCTGGTATCCTATGCTTTCAGTCAAGATCCATCTGACATCAGCAATGATATCCTTTGTTCCACATTCTCTTCTGAATCTGGCTTGAACCTCTAGAATTTCTCTGTCAACGTATGTTTGCAGCTGTTTTTGGGTTACCTTTAGTTAAACTTTACTCGCATTGGATATCAAAGATATTGTCCAATGATTTGCTCCTTCTGTTGGTCACCTGTCTTTGAAATGGGCACAAATACAGATCTCTTCCAGTCAGCTGGCCAGGTAGTTGTCTTCCAAATTTCTTGGCATTAGATGAGTGAGTGCCTTCAGTGCTACATCAGTTTGTTGAAAGATTTCAATTTGTATTCCATCAATTTCCAGTGACTTGTTCTTTGATAATGCCTTCAATGCACATTTTAAATAAAATTAAAAGAGACAATTCAGCATTTACCAACATGCTTTGCACAGGTTAAGTTTTTTTAAAAATGTGGTTAAATAAAGGAAACTCTGGATTGAGTAAATTAAACAAGTTTTTCTTCTTTAGATGATTGCAAAAGTCTTAATATGTTAATATACATTAAATGAATTTCTAAGAGGCAAGCATATTTCCCAACAGGTTTTACTTGATTATAGAGTATGATTAATCTCAGTGTATCTCTCAGGTCTAGCATCATGTGCACATATTTCTTTGTCGCAGATATTTTTATTTAGTAGTCTGTGGGCAAGAAATAAGGGACCTAGGTAATATGGAAGTCAAATAATCAATGCTAAGTATAGTTCTTGGCAATATTTATTAACATCCAGCAATCCTAGTGTGGTGGTGGTGTAGGATAAGCACTGGACAACTACTCACAAGGGTGGCAGTTCAAACCTACCAGCTGCTCCTCGGAAAACCATATACAGTGTTTCTGTGAGTCAGAACGGACTCGAGGGCATTTAACAACTCCTTTCTGGCACACTAAAGATTGTATTTCCTAATCAATGGGTTTTCAGTAGAAGTGATGTGAACATTTAGAGATTTAAAGCAGGATTCCATGCAGCTCTCTCTCCTTGGACCATTATTTATACAAATGTTTCAGATGGTATCTACTTTATACCATGAGTACCATAGTAAGAAGAGCAGAACAAAGAGGTGAGCAGAGTCCCCAGCTGACCCTTAAGGAATGTATAGCACAAGCAAGAAGAATGTTTTAAGTTGCTGAGATTTTGGGTTATTTGTTACCATAGTATAACTTGATTTATACTAACAGCTCTAGTAAATGATCAAGAATAAGTTGTATTTTTTAAATTGGAAAATAAAAGTTCTCTGTTTACTAGGAAAAAAAAACTAGGTCAGACCCAGATCTTAGTCAGTTTTTAGACAGGACAGACCAAAGAGGGCAAGGATCCAGAGATTGGGCAGATTCACCAAGTTGTGATAGGTGGTCAGGGAAGATTCTAGCTATAGAAGAAGCCACCAGGAAAGTTATGAAACAAGGTCCCAGTCAGGTTAGCAGCAGGTAAACCCAGTTTAGCAGCAGTTAAAGGGACTCAACTTCATCTGGTCTTTAGGGGCAGGCCTGGAAACTCAAGGTTTGGTCATAAAGACCAAAAGGAGCATCTAGACACTAGAACAGTACTTAATCATTGTCTAAGCAGAGCAAATGAGTAATCCAGTGGAATAACATTTATTAAATATCGTTGGACTAGAAATATCATTAATTTCATAGCTTGGGTGGGGTTGAAGCTACAGATGGAGAATAAATGACTCCAAAGTAGAAGAATAGCAGACAGGAGCCAAGTGAGTCATTAAAAATTGAAGATTTTGTGAATGTCTCTGGGGAATGAAAGAAAAGTATTTTAAGGATTTTTGTGAATGGCTCTAGGGAATGACAGAAAAGGATTTTCTAAACTCATTTAGAAAAACTGAGTTTCTACTGACTTGATGCCTGTTAACTCTCTAAGATGGGAAATATTTAATTACGACATGGTCATGTTTCTTTCTTAGACTTTAAAATACTTGATAGTATGTTCTGACTAGAGGCCCCTTCAAGGACTTCTCGTTGCACTTTTAGCACTTTTTATGGAATTGGACTGACATGGCAAAACAATGCCATTGTTTGGCATGGTTGTGAATGTGCACATCAAAGGAGACGATTGCTTCTCCCATGCCCCTATTTCTCCTCATTTTCTCTTTTATATGTCTTTGCATAAACATTTATATATCTTTTTTTCTCTGTCCCAGACAATGAGCTTCTTGAGGTCAGGTAGTATGCCTTTACAACTGTTCAGCACCTGCATAGCACAAAGTATGATAGTTTCATCTCACTTGTACTAGTGATTGTTACAGCCTTCTAGTTTTTCATTAGCTTCCTCTGCTTTGGCTTACTCATTCAGATTCATCCTATATAAAGCTGCTCCCTCTTTAAAGAACGTCCTACCAAGTTACCCACTTGACAACCTCCCATTTACTTTCCAAATCTCAGGACAAGCCCTGTCTTCTCCAGCAATGTCAACAGGCAGTCCCAACCTTCCACCTGCTAGCTACCTTTCAATCTCATACCTTTACTTCACATACATGTTCAAAATGTATCTCATTTGGTATCCCCAAGTCTTTGATTCTCATTTATTTTCCTTCAGACCAATTCAATCTGACTTCCATCACCTGACATTCGATAGTTAGTTCTTTGTTCCCATGTAACATCTATATCACTATGACAAGTATTAAAAAGAAAATAACAAGCCAAACGAAACCCACTGCCATTGAGCTGATTCTGACTTAAAATACCTTAGAGGGTTTCCAAGACCACAAATATTTATGAAAACAGATAGCTGAATCCTCCTCTCATGGAGTGGATGGTGTGTTTGAACCATTGACCTTATAAACAGCAGTCCAACATCTAACCCTCAGACACCCAAAAAATATTTGCATGAGTATTTGAATTAATTAAAGGAGTGATTCATAAGTTTTAAAAGGTAGAATTTCCTATAAATTCTATGCTGAAAAATTTAAACCATATTTTCCTCTTTCTGTTTGAACTACAGAATTACATAAGCCATACTTTAGAAATAACCTCATATTTATATCACCTGTGACTCTGAAGAACTTCCAAAAACATGATTTACAAACAACAGAACACCTGTCACAATTTGCAACTTAAAAAAAAATCAAAGTAACATACCTGTTGTTGTTGTTAAGTACCAATGACTCAGTTCTGACTTATAGCAACCCTGTATAGGGTTTCCGAGAAGCAGTGGTTGAACTTGAACCACTGACCTTGCAGACCAGTGCATTAACTCACAGCACCACAGCATCACTCTTATTGGGCCCTCAATTCTTTCTGAAAAATAAGATTGGTATTCTGCCATTATTATAAAAAAGACAACACAAATGCCATTAGCATCTCTTAACAAATCAGAAAACTTCATCTTCAGAGGAAGATCCCAGAACATAACCACTCCTTAACAATGTAGACCATGATAACCAGGCGTCAACTCTTTGGGTTGGGCACAAAGAGGAAGTAAATGGCAGTCAAGTTAATAGAGTGGACTTAGGAAAGCAAGTGGAACAATTCAATGATGTGCTCAAAACAAGTTGAAAAGCTTCTCTGCATCATCAGAACAAGCAGGAAATGATTGCTAGCAAAGGCAATTGACATGTCTTGACTGAGTGGAAACATGGATGATCTCATCTATGAGAAATTCTGGCAGCAATGTCAACAGACAGTCACAACCTTTTACCTTTACTTAACATACATGTTCAAAATGGTATTTCCATTTGGTGTCCCCAAATCTTTGTTTCTCAGTTACTTTTTTCCCTCAGACCAATTCAGTCTGACTTCCATCACCACAATGAAAGTGAAGCTATTTTTCTAGATTACCACTGACTTCTTCACTGCCCAAAGCCACAAATTTTTTTTTGTTTTTGTCTTATTAGATTGTCAGTGTTGGTAGTGGTTGTGTGCCGTGGAGTCGATTCCGACTCATAGCGACCCTCTACAAGGTTTCTGAGGCTGTAAATCTTTACAGGAGCAGAAAGCCTCATCTTTCTCCTGTGGAACAGCTGGTAGTTTCAAACTGCTGACCTTGAGCTTTGCAGCCGGATTCGTAACCGCTATGTTACCAGAGAGCTCCTTTAGATGGTCAGTAGCATTAAGCATTTTTTTTAAAACCTTTTATTCTGAATTGAGTGAAGGTTTATAGACAAGATTATCAGTTTTACATTCAACAAATCATAAGCTTTGTTTCATCTAAAATTATTGCAATCCCTTCCGTGCAACAAGAGTTATCCGACTTCCTTCCTGTGGTCCCTATTTCCATTCCACCCGCCTTCCCGTCCCTTCTCAACTTTGTATTTAGGTAAATGTTGTCCATTCATTCATTCATTCATTCATACTGAGCATACCTTATCAGTGTTTTTGTCCCCTCTAAATACAAAGATGAGGCTTTCTGCTCTTGTGGATTTACAGCCTCGGAAACCCTGTACAGGGTTGCTGTGAGTTGGAACCAATTCCATGGCACATAACCACCACCAAGCATATAACTATTTACTGCTTCATTGAAAATTGGGCCACAAAGATCTGAAGGGTGGTCAGGGGCCACAATCTCAGATTCCTCCATTCTCTTTCTGATAGTAAACTTGGTCCTCTAAAATAAAAAAAAAATAATTTTGAGGGTTTTCTTGGACCTTCTAATGTGATCCCTTTCAGAAAAGTTAGTTGGTAGTGGTAGGCTAGCTCTATGTAGTTCGTCTGGTCTCAGAGTCATGGAGACTGATGTTCACATGTTCAGTTAGTCTGTTGGACTCACTGATTCTAAGCCTCTTTAATTCTCATCACTCTTCTTTCTTCTGTACATGGAGAGAGACCAGTAACTGCACCTTAGATAGTCACTCCTGACCTTTTAAGATCTCAGAGACTACTCACCAAAGGAGGATATGGACCATTGTCTATTTGTACTGTGTTATGCCAATTGACCATGGGGTCACCTGAGATTATGGTCCTGAATCCTGAGGCCCAGCAATTTATTACATTAAGATGTTTGATAATACCTAGGACATGTTCATTATTTTCTCCACTGTATGCTCTACCACATTAATAGTTGTGTTTGCAGAAAGGTAAATACCAATGTACAAATATCTTCTTTCAAACTCTTATATATTTGTGGGTGTGCACCTCCTCTTCCTCCCATGCTCCCTCAGCCTGTGTCTCTGTCCATGTATCTACCCAAAGAACACTGTTCCAAGGTTGTGTATATATATCACTATTTACTTCTATCCCCTTTAGCCTTTGCATACTTCCCTGTGTCTTTATCTGTCTTCATCCTTCTTCCACCAACTTCCCTCCCTCTTGTATATTGTCCTTTCTGTATATCATCCTCCACATCACCCAAGTTAGTTTACTCTCCCTTCCCTCCCACTCCTGCTAACGATCAAAGTATGAAAATCTTTTCTTGAGTTTTTACAATAGAAATCTTATACAATATTTGTCCTTTTACTATTGACTAATTTTACTTAGCATAATGTCCTCCAGGTTCATCCATGTTATGAAGTGTTTTTCTGATGCTTCATTAGTCCAAAACATTACATAGTATTCTGCTGTGTGTATGTATCAAAGTTTTTCATCCATTCATTCACTGATGGGCATTTAGGCTGTCTCCATCTCTTTGATATTGTAAATAGTGCTGTGATGAACATCTACGTCCAAAGTAGGAGAGACAAAGTCTCACCATCCTGGCTTCAAAGGAGCATTTTGGCTGTACTTCTTCCAACATAGATTTGTTTGTTCTTCTGGATATCTATGATACTTTCATATTCTTTGGCAACACCATAACTCAAATGCATCAATTCTTATACTGTATTCCTTATTCATTATCCAACTTTCATATGCATATAAGGTGACTGAAATACCATGGCTTTGGTTAGTCAAACTTTAGTCCTCAAACTGATGTCTTTGCTGTTCAATGCTTTAGAGAGGTCTTTTATAGAAGATTTGCCTAATGCAATACCTTAGAACCAATAAACAACATCCATATAAATGGAGAAAAGATTGAAGTTGTCAAATACTTCATTTTGCTCTGATTAACCATCAACAATTATGGAAACAGCAGTAAAGAAATCAAATGATGTATTGTATTAGGTAAATCTGCTGCCCAAGACCTCTTTAAAGTGTTGAAGAGCAAAGATGTCAGTTTGAGGAATAAAGTGTGCCTGACCCAAGCCATGGCATTTTCAATAATCTCATATGTATGTGAAGTTTGGACAATGAATAAGGAAGACTGTAGAAGAACTGATTAATTTAATTATGGTGTTGGAGGAAATATTGAAAATACCATGGACTGCCAAAAAAACAAACTGATTTGTGTTGGAAGAAGTACAACCAGCATGCTCTTTGGAAGCCAGGATGGCCAAATTTTGTCTCTCGTACTTTGGACATATTATCAGGAAGGACCAGTCACTGGAGAAATATATTGTGTTTGGTAAAGTGAGGGTCAGAGAAAAAGAGGAAGACCCCTAACAAAATGGATTGTTACGGTGACAGAAACGATGGGCTTAAGTGTAGCAGCAATTGAGCTTAGCCCAGGACCAGGCAGTGTTTCATTCTGTTGTGCATAGGGTCGCCATGAGTCAGTACTGACTTGGTGGCATCTAACAACACAACAACGCATTGTTTGACTTCTTGATTGATTGCTGTTTTTATGAGCATTGCTCATGGATCCAAGCAAATTGGAGTATTTGACAACTTCAGTCTTTCTCCATTTATCATGATGTTATTTATTAGTTCAGCTGTGAAGATTTTTGTTTTCTTTGCAAACAAGTGCAATCCATACTGAAGTCTATATTCTTTGATCTTCATCAATAAGTATTTTAAATCCTTTTCCCTTCCTGCAAACAAGGTTTGCCATCTGCATATCACAGGTTGCTAATGAGTCTTCCTTCAATCTAGATGCCACATTCTTCATATAACCCATCTTTCCAGATTACTTGTTCAGCATACAGATTGAATAAGTAGGATGAAAGCATTTGATACTGGCACACATCTGTCCTGATTACAAACTACTCAGTATCCCCTTGTTCTGTTCAAATGACTGCTTCTTGATCTATGTACAAATTTCTCATAAGCACAAGTTTTCTTGAATACTCATTCTTTTCTATGTTATCCATAGTTTGTTATGATCCACACGTTCGAATGCCTTTGTATAGTCAACAAAGCACAAGGAAACATCTTTCTGATATTTCTCCTTTCAGCCAAGATCCATCTGATGTCAGCAATGATATCCCTAGTTCCACTTCCTTTTCTGAATCTGGCTTGAATTTCTGGCATATCTTTGTTAGTGTACAGCTGCAATTGTTTTTGAATTACTTTTAGTAAAATTTTACTTGCATGTAACATTAATGATATTGTTCAATGATTTTTGCATAGAGTTGAATTACCTTTCTTTGGAGTGGGCACAATTATATGGATCTCTTCCAATCAGTTGGCCAGGTAGCTGTCTTCCAAATTTCTTGACATAGATGAGTGAGTACCTTGTACTGTGTCAATACCTAAAGGCTTGTTATTTATCAATGCCTTCAGTGCTGCTAGGACTTCTTCCTTCAATACCGTTGGTTTTTTATAATATGGGACCTCTTGAACTGACTGAACTTCAACCAATTGTCTGTGGTACAGTGACTCAGTGTATTCCTTCCTAATCTTCTTTGATTTTTCCAGTGCCATTCAATATTTTGACCATAGAATCCTTCAACATTGCAACTCGATGCTTTAAGTTTTTTTTTTAGTTCTTTCAATGCTGAGCATGTTCTTCCCTTTCAGCTTTCTAACTCCAGGTCTTTGCACATTTCATTATAGTATTTTACTTTGTCTTCTTGAGCTGCCTCTTGAAATGTTCTGTTCAGCTCTTTTGTTTAATCATTTCTTCCAGCCACTTTAGCTCAAAAGCAAATTTCAAAGACTCTTTTGATATCCACTTTGATGTTATCTTTCTTTCCAGAATTTTTAGTGACCTTGTACATTCTTCATGTATAATGTTCTTGATATTATTCTACAATGGTTCAGGTCTTTGGTCATTAGTGTCTAATGTGAAAAATTTGTTCTTTAAATGGTCTCCAAATTCAGGTGAGTTATACTCATGATCATTTTTTGACTTTTGTGGACTTGTTTTAGTTTTCTTCAGCTTCAGCCTAAACTTGCATATGGTCTAGCATCATTTCTATCACCATGGCCATGATTTCCAATTACTTATCCTTCCTCTTCGTTTCTAACTTTTGCATTTCAGTCATCAGAAATTATCAATGCATCATGACTGTATCTTTGGTCAATATCAGGCTGAAGAAGTTGGTAAAAATTCTTGTTTCATCGTGACTGGTTTTAGTTCTTGGTGTGTAAATTTGAGTAATAGTTGTATTAACTCGTCTTTCTTGTAGGTTTATGGATATTATCCTATCACAGACAGCATTGTATTTCAATACAGATCTTAAATGTTCTTTTTGACTATGAATAAGACTCCATTCCTCTTCAATTTGTTGTTTCTAACATAGGAAATAATAAGATTATCTGACTCAAAATGGCCAATATCAGTCCATTTCAGTTCATTAATGCCTTGGATATTGATCTTTTGTGTTCCATTTCATTTTTGACAACTTCTAATTTTCCTATATTCATACTTCCTATATTTTACATTCAGATTATTAATGAATATTTACAACTGTTTCTTCTCATTTCAAGTGGTGCCACACCAGCAAATGGAGGTCCTGAAAGCTTAACTTCATTCACATGAGTAAGGTCAACTTTCTATTGAGGAGAAAGTTCTTTCTCAGTTGTATTTTTAATTTTTTAAAAAGTTTTTATTGTGAATTATGTGATAGTTTACATGGGAGAGCACCCGCTTTACATTCAACCTATTGTATTTCATTGCAATGATTACAATCCCCTTAATGACAACGAAGTGAGACTAAGTTTTTCAATCGGAATTCAAAGCAGAAATGCCAACTCAGAAGGTTATGGAACTGTTTTCTTGGGTTTCAAAAGAATAATCCTGATAGATTTTCTTGAAGGCCTCAGGGTAATCATGGGCTTATTAGAAAGAAGTTTTTAGAAAATTGAAAACTGTATTAATGAGAATAAGATCAAGAAATTGCACAGAGGATTTTTTTTTTTTTTCTATCATGACAATGCACCTGCTCATTTTGAGAGGGTAGTAAGGGCTGCACTACAATAATTTTGTTGGGAAATCTTACCCCGTCACCCTATAGCCTTGATCTTGCCTTTCAGACATCGTTCCCCCTCAAAACTCAAAGAACTTTATAAGGAACTCTGTTTGAATCCCTTGAAAATGCCCAAGCTGACATTTTGATGTGGTGTAAATTGAAGAGCACAGAATTCTTCAGGAAGGGTTAGAGAGGTGGAAACAGCACCTCAGAAATGTATAAAACTAGATGGAGGACATGTTGAGAAACAGAAGCTTCATATTTTGATATTTTTGCTTAACAGAAGTTTTCTATGATATTGTAGCAATACTTGTTTACTTACCCTCATATTATTCAGGGACACTGGTTACCTTGCCACATGTCAACATTTTCATTATTTCTGTTCTGTTTCCATTAACCTCCTACACCCCTAACCTCATCATGCCTCTTACCCATGACCTTCTATCTTTGCTTTAGGGTAAATGTTAATCACCTGTTCTCATATAGATGATTTTTTTTTTTTTTAAAGGAGCACAATACACATTGGTGATATTGTTTATTTTTTAATCAATCTATTATCTTGCTAAAATATGACCTACAAGAGTGACTTCAGTTTCAAGTTTAAAGGGTTTCTCAGGGTGTTAGGTTCAAGGGTTCCTGTAGTGTTAACCGGGTTTGACCTTTAAAATTTCTTTTGAGTTTTGTTCTACAGTTTTCTTATATTTTATCTAGACTGTCTATTGTGTCCTCGGTTGCATGGGTGGTAATGGTATCTGGGCACTGTCTATTCTGCTGAGGCCATAGTTCAGTTCATGTAGGCAGTATGTTTTTGTGGCTAATTTCTACTTTGAATCTTTGGTTTTCTTCTTCATCTTTTGCCCCAGATGAGTAGAAACCAATAGTTGTATCTTGGATGGCTACTCCAAATCTTTAAGACCCCAGACATTACTTACCAAACTAGGATTTAAAAAATGAACTTTATATACTATGTTGTGCCGGTTGCCAGAGTTGTCCTATGAGACTATGATCCTGAACTTTATAATCTTGTAAGTCAATCCTTTGTGGTATTTACTTATGTCTGAGAAATATCTGTGACTGTGTTCCCTATGTGTTTTATTCTCTACCATTGTTCAATTGCATCAAGGTCTCATCCTTTTTATCCACCATACAAATATTGGTGGAGTCCCGGTGTGGCACTCTAGTCTCGGTGTGGCACTGGACTGCAAACTACAAGGTTGGCAGTTCAAATGTACCACCTGTTCCTTGGAAAACCTCTAGAGGGTTGTTATGAGTCAGAAGCAACTCAATCACACTTGACAATACCAAAATGTTGGTGGGCTCACAAAATTTGTTCTTCTTGTTAAGTGCCGTCTAGTTGGTTCCAACTCACAGTGGCCCTATAGAGGGTTTCTGAGGAGTGGCTGGTGGGTTTGAACCACTCTTCTTGTGGTTAGTAGTCCAGTGTTTATCCAACAGCATCACACCAGGACTCCTCCACCAAATCAGCTGGTCTTAGTCTCACTCTCCCAGCCTCTTTTTGGGTGATTACATCAAGTTCTGTTACTTTATCGACTCATGACTTCTCGAAACTACCTCCTGAACGTTGAACGGGCACTTAAAACTCAATCAGCCTTAAAATAAACTTGATATGATTTAGCTCAGTTTGTGGTCTTCCAATCACTTAATATCAAAAACTTAGAAAGTATTTTGTACTACTGTTTCTTTCTAGTTCTCTGTAGCTGATCATTTAAGATGTTTTACTGATTTTATTTTCTGAGATTTTCTTTAATTTGTCCCTACTTTTCTATGTCTACCATCCCTGATTAGGTCTTTAGCTTTCTGATCTGAAATACTGAGAAATCTTTCAATTCCTCTGTCTTTACTTTTATTTATTTTTATAATTAGTCCTCTCCAGAGTACCTTGTTATCTAACTAAAACTTAAATCCAAATATGTTGTCTCCTGTATAATATCTATTGGGAGGTGAAATTCCCACTGGGGAATTCTCAAGGCTTGTAAAACAGATGGCCAATAGGGACTCAATGGCTCAAGGCTATTAGCAATTTCAATATTTTAGAAATCTGTTCAACTGTTCTGGTGTGTACCAGCTCCACAATGTATACTATTTACTACCCATGCCTTTCTTCATACCTTTCTCCACATCCAATCTGGCTAACTCCAAAGCAGCCTTCAGAGTTAGCTCAGGTGTCTTTTATTCCAAGAGGTCTTCATGATACTTCACACAGATTCCTTTAGTCTATGCCTCCTAAGTACTTTATGAAACATTTCTCTTTGCATTTTCATATTAATATTATAGGCATTAAGGGTGTGAATTCCTTGTGGACAGAGACCATGCCTCACAGTCATACTACACAGAGCCTGACTTATAATACAGCATCAATACTTGTCTGCTGAAGGCTATTGTGAAGGGGTGGTTAGGTGCTTGATAGGATCTGAGGCCTGGAAAGTAATTCTTAATTTTCATTACGTATTTCCAATTAAAATCTTATGCAGGTGAAATCAGGTAACAAAACAACATGTACATATAAAAAAACAAAGAAAGAAAGTAATGAAGAATGATCTTAAACATATGGTTTTGAAGGACAAATCTAATACTTTGTTGTGTGAGGTTGAAAGCTGAAGTAAATAGACTTTGAATATGTATATAAACTTCTATCTAATCTCTATAGTACCTACTGATACAGTCACCTCCTTCATCCCATGAAATTATATGCTGATTTACTGCCTCATGGGAACATTATGACTGCAATGTCTAGCTGTCTTCATGAACCGCCCCATTTCTAAGAAGTACTGGCTCCTGTATTTGGAAGTCTTCGGTAAAAACCTAAATATTCAAGATGTACAGTAGATATTTATTAATTTCCTGAATCATTCCACAAGGATTTGAAGTTGATTATAATAAGAATTTTTTGTTTGTTAAGTGCCATTGAATAGGTTCTAACTCATAGTGACTCTATGTAGGATTTCTGAGGAGTGGCTGGTAGGTTTGAGCCACCTACCTTGCAGCTAGCAGTTCAGTGCTCATCCTAAAATGCCACATCAGGAGTCCACAATAAGAATACATACAATAAAATATAAACAGAAATCCTATTATTATCATATATAAACAAAAATTTTCTGAAGATAATTTAAAAATTGCAGCAGTACAATACATTGACAAGGAGCTGCCTGAACAAGTTATCATTACTGATGTCAGATGGTTCCTGGCTAAAAGCAGAGAATACCAGAAAGATGTTTATTTGTATTTTGTTGACTATACAAAGGTATTCAACTGTGTGCATCATTACAAATTATGGATTACATTGTGAAAAATGGGTATTCCAGATCACTTAATTGTGCTCATGAGGAACCTGTACATAGACCAAGAGACAGCCATTTGAACAGAACATTGGAATACTGAATGGTTTAAAGTTAGGAAAGGTTGTGAGCCAGGGTTGTATTCTTTCACAATACAACAATGTATTTTTTATGCAGAGATAATAATCCAAGAAACTGGATTATATGAAGAACTACGTTGTATTCTGGTGTGGTGCTGCGGGTTAATGCGCTAGCTAGACTGCAAAGTTGGTTTGAACTGCAAGGTTGGTGGTTTAAGCTCACCAGTTGCTCCTTGGAAACCCTCTATAGGGTCGCTATGGCTTGGAACTGACTCAATGGCACTTAACAACAACGTTGTATCAGAATTAGAGGAAGAGACATGTGATAGTTAAGGTTCTGTGTCAACTTGATTGAGCCAGGATTCCCAGTTGTTTGGCAGTTGATAGTTTAACTCTTTGATGGTTGGCTATGAAAAGCTAATAAATTGAAAGGATATTCCCTTGGGGGTGTGATCCCAATATAATGGACACACATAAAAGACTCCCTCTCATTTTCTCCTGCTGGGTCTGGATTTTGCATCTGGGTCATTTTACAACCTCTTGGTTCTTTAAACCTGAGCAATGGCCTACTCTATTATGTGCTCTACTGGACCTGCTGCTGAGTGCACCTATAAAACCAGACACCCACCTGAGGGCCCTGCGTGTTTGCTCCTGTTGCCTGGTTCTTGTGCTCCACACCACAAGTTCTGCAGCACAACTGCCCCAACCTTGGTCGTCCTTCACCCTGCTGCCACTCCTGCTCTGTATCTGGACTTGGGATTCCTGCTTTCTGGGATCTGCCGATTTTGCTTCACTTGGCCCAGACTTGGGACTCCTGTTGGCCCCACCTGCCGGTCTTGACTCAGCTGACTTGTATTTGGAACTCTCCTCTCTCTATAATTTTGATCCATTTCCTTGATATAAACTTCTCTTTTTACATATATATATATAAGTTGCACTGGTTTTGCTTCTCTAGAGAGTCGAACCTAAGACAACTCATTAATAACCTGTGGTAGGCAGATGATACAACTTTGATTATTGAAAATGAAGAGAAATTAAAATACTGAAACTAAAAAGATCAAAGATCATAGCCTTCAATATGGATTGCATTTCAATATAAATAAAACAAAAATCCTCACAACTGTACCAGTAAATCACATCATGATAAATGGAGAAAAGATTAAAGCTGTCAAAGATTTCATTTTGCTTGGATCCTCAATCAATTGTTATGGAAGCAGCAGTCAAGGAATCAAACGATTTATTACATCAGGTGAATCTGCTGTGAAAGACCTCTTTAAAGTGTTACAAAGGAGCTCTGGTAGTGTAGTGGTTACGAATTGGGCTGCGAACCCCAAGGCCAGCAGTTCAAAACTACCAGCTATTCTGTGGGAAAAAGATGAGGCTTTCTGCTCCCATAAAGATTTACAGCCTCAGAAACCCTGTACAGGGTTGCTATGAGTCGGATCCAACTCCACGGCACATAACAACAATAACAACAAAGTGTTACAGAGCAAAGACATCAGTTTGAGGACTAAGGTGTGTCTCACCCAAGTCATGGTATTTTCAATCGTCTCATATGCATTGAAAGTTAGACAATGATTATGGAAGAGTATAAAAAAATTGATGTATTTGAATTATGATGTAGAAGCAGAATATAAAATGTAACAGAGTGCCAGAAGAACAAATATATATTGGAATAAGTACAGCCAGAATACTCCTTACAAGTGAGATGGGAAGATTGGTCTCGTACTCAGGACACATTGTGAGGAGGAACCAGTCTGTGGAGAAGGAAACCATGCTTGGAATAATGGAGGGTCAGTGAAAAAGATGAAGACCCCCAACAAGATGGATTAACACAATGGCAGCAATATGGGTTCTAACATAGCAATTGTGAGGAACTTGAGAACATCCACATGGGGTTGTGTCTTAGAAATGAAATCACTAAGTAGTTTGGGGGAGGGTTAAAATCTTAAAAATTCAGAGCAGACTTCGAAAATTTTCACCGAGGGCTTTTCACCCTGATTTATTTAATTTTAAGAATTTAAAGCAAATCAGCATTAAGAGGAGGATTTGTTTTGTTTTAGCCTGAGGGGAATGGATATTAATGGCAATGTATTCTCTTTATGATATATTACATTATATACAAAAACACAGGCTTCATAGGGAAAAAAGTAGGTTTCAATGCCATTATGAATTCTGGGAAATGTGAACTTTGACCATACTATTTGATCTTAGCAAGATATCTTTTCCAGGTCTCTTAAATATTTGAAGTTACAGAACAAGCCACACAATGCTAGGTATAATTCAGTGGGAACCACAAAGCTGTGAGGTTTAGTACCATGATATATTGGCAAGCTCCTGATCTGAATTTCAGCCCAAATACCTCAATTATTGGACAAGATTCTTAACCTCTTTTATCTATATTATTATTTCTCAAATAACTTTTGACCAACTAGTGCTCTTCAAACTGTTACAGACATTTTGACAACATTTGATTCAAATTTCATTTTTTAAAGTTACTTTTTGACTACAGGCAGGCCTTTGGTTATTATTGTTCAATTTAGGGACAACTCCTTCTTGCCCTTTAATGTTATGTAAATGTGCCCTCACTTTGAAACAATTGAACCAACCCCTGCTCAACAGATTCTTCATTACAATCACCTTCACTTGCTGCTTGTACAGCTTTTAAATAATTGAAGAAACTTTGAGCATTATCTTGTGCTAAATAAAGTAAGGTCAAATAAGAACCATATGCATCTATTCTGATTCACCTACAAATTCCAGTAACAGATTTAAAGACACAGTTATGCATGGATCTTATTTTTAACCTAGGGACTACATATAATAGAAAATTCAATTGGCACAAAGTAAGAATGTTAAATCCCAAGTTTTAATATATTTGAGATTACATATACACTGTCAGGTCAACACTTTTTCTTTGTAAAGTTTGTAATAAAGCTAACTGTACCTATATTTTACTGCTTTATCAATGTGCCAATAATGAAGAAGAATATGAGTCTTCTTGAAAATTCTGCAAATTTCCTGAAAACTCAGGCCCAGATCCACTCTCTGGAAATACACATGAATACATAGACTGCCATAGAAGAAATGCCAAGCATGTATCTGTTTGGCATGTTTCCATTCAATGTGTATTATAGTTAAGGTTATATGTCAACTTGGTTAGTCCATAATGGTTTGGCAGATATTATGTAATCATCCTTTATTTTGTAATCTTATGTAGACAGCCAATCAGCTGAAAGAGGAGTTTCCTTGGTGGTATGTACTGCCTCCAATATAGAGTTATAAGATCCATGATACGTTCTGTGAAATAATGTTATGTGATTTGGATGTTGTATTGGATTCTGCATATAATATCCCAACATTTTTATATATAGGCAGTCCCTATATTATGAACAAGTTCCATTTCTGCTGGTATTTAAATCAAATTTTTACATAAATTGGAGCAGTAAGATATGTTTATATCTAATATCAGTTAGTTAAATGTTTTTCTTAGTATATAGTGTATATTTCTTTGAATAAAACAAATAGAAGAAACACTTCCAGATATACTAAAGCATCTTTCACATAATACAGTGAAAATAAAAATAAGGTTTGATGTGTGTCACACACTAGCACCCATTTGTTATTACAAACCATTGTATGTAATTTAAATTTTATTGTAATAGGCTTTTGTGGAGTTGTATATGTGGTTCTTATCAAGGGAGAAAAGATTGAAGTTGTCAAGGACAACTATCAACCCTCATGGAAGCAGCAGTCAAGAAATCAAATGACGTATTGCATTAGGCAAATTTGCTGCACAAGACCTTTTTAAAGTGTTGAAGAGCAAAGATGTCAGCTTGAAGACTAAGGTGCACCTGACCCAAGCCATGGTATTTTCAATAACCTCATATGCATGCAAAAGCTGCACAGTGAATAAAGAAGTCCGTAGAAGAATTGATGTTTTTGAGTTATGCTGTTGGAGGAGAATATTGAAAGCGCCATGGGCTGCCAAAAGAATCAACAGATCTGTGTTGGAAGAAGTGCAGCCAGAATGCTCCTTGGAGGCCAGGATGGCCAGACTTCATCTCTCATACTTCGGACATATTGTCAGGAGGGACCAGTCACTGGAGAAGGATATCATGTTTCGTAAGGTGGAGGGTCAGAAAAAAAGAGGAAGACCCCCAACGAGATGGATTGGCCAAATGGCAGCATAAATGGGCTCAAGCGTGGCAACGATAGTGACGTTGGCCCAGGACCAGGCAGTGTTTCTTTCTGCTGTGCATAAGGTTGCTGTGAGTTGGTACTGACTCAATGGCACCTAACAATAACAACAACATCTGTGGTTAAACACTGCCCAAACAGATGTTGTATTGCACATGACTATATATGGGTATTCTAGCAAAGCTTACCCTCTCAGGATCCTGCATCTGACTCCTCATCTTCTGACCTCTTGTTCGTCAGAAATGAGTCAGTAGCTTGCAGATTTTAGTATTCCCCAACTCCTGGAACCCTATGAGACAGCAGCCTGACCTGTGATTTTGGGTTCACCAGTCTCTGCAACTATGTGAGTCAGGAGAGGCCTGACATCTGATTGCAAGATTTGGGACTTACCAACCTCTACAACTGTGTGAGTCATTTCTTTGAAATCTCTTTATATATGCATATTTATCTATGAAGGGGTTTCAGAAAATGTGTGGAACAATGCAAGTAAAAGATAATGGAATTTTTTCCATGAACTTTTGAAAGCCCCCTGGCTTCACTGATTTTGCTGTTAGAGAGACGCATAAGACATTTGGTACCAAGAATGGTTCTAGAGTAACAAAATTGTAAGGATGAGTGTCCAGAGTTAGTTCTTAAGTCTAACTAGTCTTAAAGGTGCTGACGATTCTGCTTTCAGTAGTAAAAAGATCACCTCCATGGTGTGGTGACAATAGGAACATGCAAAATATCATCAACACTATAAAATATTTGTGAGAGACAAGGCTCTGGGTGATTACATCTTTGATACTTTTCTACAATATTGTCAGAACAAGAAGCATGAAACTGGGTAGACAAAGTGGTGAAAGAAAGGATGAACTCAATGCTTCATAGTTTAAGTGCCACATGTTGTTGTTAAGTGCCATTGAGTCAGTTCCCAACCCATAGCGACCCTGTATAGGGTTTTTGAGGAGCAGCTGGTGAGCTTGAACTGCCAACCTTGCAGTTCAAACGGCTTTGTAGTCTGGCACATTAACCCACAGCACCACATCAGGACTCCAAGTGCCACATAGAAAGTTGTCACTTATACCCTGAAAGAAAGCCTCATTTCTCATGGTAACAAATTTGCCAAAAGTCAAATCTAGAGTCTTATTGTAAGAGTGTTTAATTATACAACCAATTGAATGCTCAACTTTGTGTGCTGTCTGAAGTTAAAGTGAGATCATTGACTGGGAATAAAGGAGATCCTGAAATTTGGCATGGGTACATATGGGCAGATAATTAGCAACTGGGGATATTGAGTCCCTAAATTCTGTTGAATTATCCTTGCCAGCAGAACTTCATCTTTGCTTAGCCACACTCCTCAGTAAAACCATTATCCCTCCTATCCTCATCTGATGAGATTAACACAGTTGTGTCTCAAAGCTTTTGAGTTTTGAATTGGGTGAGCCATTTCCTTAAAATAAATCTATGTACATGTGTATGTGTACATGTTCACTGTTTTTGCTCCTCTAGAGAACCCAACCTAACACACTGTCTAATCATTAGTTTCATCATCCTAAGGGAACACTTCCTACATTTACTCTCAGTAAAGCATGCTGTAACTTGTTTTAATGTTTGTTCTTCATTCTGCATGCTCATTATATAATCTTTTTAATAAAGTTATTACATGTTTTGCATGCTTTGTTTTAGCTTTTATATTCATATATATGAGATTATAGAGTCCTAGTGTGGTGCTGTAGGATAAGCACTGGACCTCAAGGTTGGCAGTTCAAACTCACCAGCTGCTCCTCGGAAACCCTATTATAGGGTTGCTATGAATCGGAACTGACCTGATGACACTTAACAATATATATGAAGGTAAGCAAAAAATCATAGAGACTTTTATTAAACAAAAATATCAAAATGTGACGCTATTGTTTTTCCTATCAGTTACCTAGGTCTAAACACTTTGCAATGCAGTTTCTCTAACCCTTTTCTGAAGAATCTATGTCTCTTCTACTTATGTCATGTCAAAATGGCAGTTTGGGCATCTTTAAGGAATTTAAATAGTGTTCTTTTTTAATTGTTCTTTGAGTTTAGAGAACAAAAAGAAGTCTGTTCACATCAATGATTAAACATATCCTCTCTCTGCACAGGGTTGATAGGGATGGGCATCTTAGACTTTGGCTACCTAAAATGGGGGTGGAGTAAGGGGGTGCTAGAAAGGAATGACGTTTTCAAGAGGGAGTTTAGTTTCAGAGTGTGAGAGGGAAGGTAGAATCCCCACTAAATAGGTTTCATCTTGTCTACATGGGTCTGGCGAAAGGA
>NW_006408604.1:2440559-2441156 GCF_000296735.1 Chrysochloris asiatica
GGAGCAGAAAATCTCATCTTTCTCCCATGGAACAGTTGGTAGTTTCGAACTGCTGATCCTACAATTAGCAGCCTGATTCATAACCACTACACTACCAGAGCTCCTTAATTACTAATGGTAGCTGGGTATGATTGAATTCTTCTGGTCTCAGGTTCATCAAGGCTGATGTTTACACAGTCCATGAGTCTATTGGACTGCTTGCTTCCATGCATCTTTGATTTCCTTTACTCTTCTTTGTTTTAGATACGGAGAGACCAATAGTTGCTCCTTAGGTAGCCGCTTTTAAGATCTGTCTTTGTGGACTATGTTATGCCAGTTGACCTTGGTAAACACCTTTTGTTTGAAATAAACACATGCATTATAAACCAGAATACTAGTAGCAATACTTTTTCACTTACTCTCGTGTATACACTGTTAGGTGAAATAGAATTATCTCTGCAATTAGAAATGACTTGCTGGTTGAAAGTGGGATATTAAAAAGCAAATGTAAAGAGAGAAATGATCATTTTGATAAGGCTCAGATTTTAGGATAGATGTGCTATACTGATCA
Source organism: Chrysochloris asiatica (assembly GCF_000296735.1). Classification (NCBI taxonomy): domain Eukaryota; kingdom Metazoa; phylum Chordata; class Mammalia; order Afrosoricida; family Chrysochloridae; genus Chrysochloris; species Chrysochloris asiatica. Next base: position 2,441,110 of record NW_006408604.1, read on the forward strand.
GGCTCAGAATAAAACATGTAGTGTTATGAAGTACTAAATGTATCTTC
>NW_006408604.1:2441256-2443958 GCF_000296735.1 Chrysochloris asiatica
TCATTTTGATAAGGCTCAGATTTTAGGATAGATGTGCTATACTGATCAGGCTCAGAATAAAACATGTAGTGTTATGAAGTACTAAATGTATCTTCAAATTATACTGACCAAACATTAGGTATTCAAAACGAAAGCAAGTTACAGAAAATTCTCTTTGAAATCACTCAAATATAAGAAAGTACTATGATACTCTACTTTATTTATTATTTGGATTTTCTTTTGTGGTACTAAGAATGGCCAAATCTTCAATGTGATAGAAACAGTGAAGTTTTGAACTATTATTCTCTGCTCCATTACAAGTTGCTACGCAATTATGAAGCATAAGTTTGTGAATGTGAAACTAAGGATTACAAATTCTTTTATCAATTAAAATAATAATTAAAAAATTTGATGGCACTTAACAACAATGAAAATGTACTTTTAGCATCATTAAAAGTTCTGAAAAGTTGCAGGGCATATAAGTAGAATTTTAAAAAATTGAAAACTGCATTACAATGAAATTGGTGCTATTTGTGGTACACTGTTTTGCATTTCATCTCAACAAGAGAAAAAGTTTATTTTCTTACCCTTTGAATATGAGTTGGTCTCCTGACTTGCTTTGTCTAATAGATTGTGGCCAAAGTTAAAATTGTGCTTTAGAGCTCTTGTCTTTCTTTCTTAGAATGCTCTGGGTACTTAGAATGCTCTGGTAAAGAAGCCTAATATTAGAAACCATGCAGAGAAACTGGATTAGCTGACAATTAGAACCACATCCAGAGACATACTACTGAAAAGAACTTGATCCCAAGCAAAGTTACCTGATCAATGTAACCACCTAAGTGAATCAGGCCAAGAATTAACCGAAAAGCTCAGCCAACCTACAGAATTATAAAAATTAACAAATTTTTGTTTTATGTCACTTATCTTTGGAGTGGTTTATAATACAGTATATAGATAACTGATACAATAAATAACAAATATTGGAGCTGTTTTGTAACATTACATGACAACATATTCTAGAGAACATCTAAAAATACCTAGTAAATATGATGTATTAGAAAGCTGAGATTATATAAATTCTTTATAATTCAATTGCTGGTTCTGTAAATGCTAAGGACCATTCATCATTGCTTAATTTATAGTATGTTCTGGCAGGCTGATATAAGGAAAATATAATACTCTGTAACATACATGTACATTTTTCACAGGTAACAGCAAAGAAATAATATCAGTTAAAATCAATGTTTGACATACTACTAATGTAGGGGTGTCTTCAATGACTATATAAGCAGTAATATGAGAAGAAAAAGCCCACCAAAGGATCATAAGTAAGTTGTTGTCACAATATACTTTGTCATTGTATGTTGTATCAGACAATCACTAGCTATTAAGATTTTAGTGTCTTCCCATATAGTGTTAGATAATGCCATGCGGATCTCAAATTTTATTAAGGCTAAAACTTCCATCTGAAGCCTTTTCAGAATTACTTGTAATGATATAGTAGTAAGTTCGAATCCTGAAAAAAATCCATGTTTTTCTGTTAATTTAGGGTCTCCATGAGTTACAGCTATATCACAAAAAATGAAAATTTAGATTCAATATGCAAAATAACATAAATCCTATTCTTCTGAAAATTCCAAGAAATGTCTGACAAAAGTGTTCTTAGGTATCTGGAAGTTAAAAAAGGACACCACTGATCATGACAAAATTTAACAGTATACATATGTTTGAAAACTGTTTTCTTACTGAACAATGACAGCATGAAGAAACTATTTGATTCTCTCCTTATTGAACACTTATTAATTAAGAAATGTTTGTAGATATTGTTATGTATGAAGTAAAATAAAGAAACATCACTTCTCTTTAAAATATCTTACTTGGTTTTGCTGAATGTGATAACCAGTCTTCAAGACAGTTACCATCAATTCTTTCGATTCCTTGTATACACATATCATTTCCTGATGGAGAGATAAAGTCCATTTCTTTTCTCTGCTTGAGTCTAGGCAAGCCTTAGAGACTTACTTGATCAATAGGATATATTGGAAGGGATGCTCTGAACTTCTGAAGCTAGGTAATGAGAACACTCACAGATTTTTCCTAAGCCTCTTGAAACATTTACTCTTTGAGCTCTAAGCTGAAATGTACAAAAATAAACTACCCTGTTGCAGAGACCTCATGGAGAAACATGGAATGGGAGAAGGGCCCAGCTGAGTCCACCCTTCATTTACACTCTTCAAAGCACCAGCTACGTGTGTGAAAGCACTTTTTTGATCCTTCCACAATAGCTCGTCTGCCAACTGAGTACCAATGAGGAGTGACTCCAGTTAATGCTACTTGGAGCAGACAAATCAGTCAGTCATGTTCTGCCTGATTTCCTGACTTATAAGAATTGTGGTTTTAATCCAGTAAATTTTGGAGTGCTTTTTATATAACAACTAGATAACAAGAACACTAAAGAAAATTATATAATAACAAGATAAGAACCTATTTCCAACTACTTATCTTGTGAATCGGGGAACATGGTGGCTCTGTAGGAAAAGCACTGTACTTGGAATCATACGGTCAGTAGTTTGAACACACCAATTACTCTGTAGGAGGAAGATAAGGCTTTCTGCTCCTGCAATGATTTGTTGTTGTTGTTGTTGTTGTTGTTAGGTGCCATCGAGTCAGTACTGACTCATAGTGACCTTCTGCACAGCAGAAGGAAACATTGCCCGATCCTG
>NW_006408604.1:2445042-2446315 GCF_000296735.1 Chrysochloris asiatica
TAGTTAATAAAGCACAGGTAAATATCTTTCTGATATTCTCTACTTTCAACCAAGATCCATCGAACATCAACAATAATATTCTGCATTCCATGGCCTCTTCTGAATCCGGTTTGAATTTCTGTAAATTCTCTGTCAATGTATGCTTGCCATTTCTGTAGTACCGTTAGCAAAACTTTACTTACATGGAATATCAAAGAGATTGTCCGATGATTTCTGCATTCTGTTGTGTCACCTCTCTTTGGAATGGGCACAAATATGGATCTCGTCCAATTAGTCGGCCAGATAGTTATCTTCCAAATTTCTTGGTAGAAATGAGTGAGTGTCTCCTGTGCCACCTCACTTTCTTGAAAGATTTCAATTTTTATTCCATAAATTCCTGGTGCCTTGTTCTTTGCCAATTCCTTCAGTGCACCTTGGACTTTCTCCCTCAGTATCATTGGCTCTTGATCATATGCTACCTCTTGAAATTGATGAACATTAACCATTTCCTTTTGGTACAGTGACACTGTGTATTCCTTCTATCTTCTCTTAATGCTTTCTGCATCATTCAATAATTTGCCTAGAGAATCTTTCAATAAAGAAAGTTGAGGCTTGAATTTTTACTTCAGTTCCCCCAGCTTGAGAAATGCTGAGTGTGTTCTTCTTTTTGGTGTTCTGACTCCAGATCTTTGAACATTTTATTGTAATATTTGGCTTTATCTTCTCGAGCTGATCTTTGAAATGTTCTGTTCAGCTCTTGGACCTCGTAATTTCTTCCATTTGCTTTAGCATATCTCTGCTGGAGAGCAAGTTTCAGTGTCTTTTATGACATCCATTTTGACCTTTTCCTTCTTTCTTGTCTTCTTAATGACTTTTTGCTTTCTTCATGTATGATGTTCTTGATGTCATTTCCCAACTCTTCTGGTCTTTGGTCTTTAGTGTTTAATGTATCAAATCTGTTCTTCAGATGATCTCTAAATTCAGGTAGGATATATTCAAGGTCGTATTTTGGCTCTCATGGACTTGTTTTCATTTTCTTCAGCTTCATTTTGAATTTGCATATAAGTAATTGATGGTCTGTTCCACAGTCTGCCTCTGGCCTTGTTTTGACTGATGATATGAAGCTTTTCCATTGTCTCTTTCCGCAGATGTAGTCAATTTGATTTCTATGTGTTTTATCTGGTGAGGTCCATATGTATAGTCGTCTCTTATGCTGTCTAAAGAAGGTATTTGAAATGAACAAATCATTGATTTTTCAGAATTCTATCATGTGTTTTCCAGCATAATTTCTATC
>NW_006408604.1:2447040-2453495 GCF_000296735.1 Chrysochloris asiatica
AACCTGAGGGGCCCATTTTCTGGCACTATATCTGACAGTGTTTCTCTGTTATTCATAAGGTTTTCAGTGACTAAATATTTGGAAGTAGTTTGTCACTCCTGCTGCCTAGTCTGTGTTCGTTTGGAAGCTCATTTGAAAGCTGTCCACCATGGGTGACCCTGTTGGTATTTAAAATACCAGTGGCATAGCTTTCAGAATCACAACAACTCAGAAGCCACCACAATATGACAAACTGACAGACGAGTGGTGGCTGCAATGATATACAGCCTTAGAAATCCTATACAGGGTTGCTATGAGTGAGAAACTACTCAGTAGCAATTAACAATAGTAACAATCGCTTGTGAATCAGGCAACAAAAATGGAGAATGTAAAATACAGGGATAAATAAAATATCATGTCTTATTTAAGACCATATGATTTAAGATTCAAACTAATACCAATAATCTCATTTTTAATATATTTGTATTCATAAAACAACTTTCTAGTTATAATTGGTTATTTTATTATGCATACAATGAATTTGGATAAAGAGAAGAATTTTCCTGATGTAAAGTTTTCATTTTTCTATTAATTTTTCATCAATTTTTCTGATGTAATTACTTTCATCCATTTTATGTCTTGGGGTCTCTAATAATATTCTATTTGAAATATTGTCTCTGGAAAACAGTTTGTGAACATTAAAAAAGTTTGAAAGACACTGAACAAAAATATTCTTAGTGTTTTCTTTTAGTTATAATATTTATGAGCTATGTCACAGTAGGCTTGGTGGGTTTTGAATGGATTTGTATTTTAGGCACAGTCTCCTATGTCAGGGGTATAAAAAAATTATTCTTAGTGTTTGGAGAGGATATTTTTCTTAAAAAGGAAAGCAGAGTCTCTTAAAGAATAGTACCTGGTCTAATAGTGGTGAGATCGTTGATATTAAGTGCTGTCAATTTTGTTCCGACTCATAGTGACCCTGTATAGGGTTTCCAAGGAGCAGTTGGTGGGTTTGAACTGCCAACAGTGTAGTTCAGAGTCCAGAGCTTATCTGACAGCTCACACATGCTCCCCAATGGTGAGATTACTTCCCTTTTATGTATTTATTAAGTTGGTATAAATTGGAGCACACTGATCAAGCTATTTAAGAAATGTACCTTTATTTTTTCAGTAATTCAATTTAATTTTATTTGCATATCCATTTATCCAGCATAATGCAAGTTTAAGTGTGGTTAATGTCATTAGTTTCCCCTGACCTTCTTTCCTTCCTTTTCTTAGGTTCTATTTAAAATCTGGGGCATTTAACTGAATTTTAATTAGATCTATGTCTTCTGGACTGAAGGGGACTTTAGAGTACATAGAAATCTTCAAGACACCCATTGCAAAGTTGGCAGTTCAAACCCACCAGCCGCTCCTTGGAAACCCTATATTGAATTTCAAATAGAACCATACTTTATCTTTACCACTCTAGTATGTTAAATGCTATATACATGGTTGCTATGAGTTGGAATAAACTTCATAGCATGTAGCAAGAACTCAGAAAATAGGTTCAGTTCTCCTTTACGGTCAGATTCTTCAAACTTATCTGGGGTTTTTGACATCTCCAAAGAACTTGACTGTACTAAAAGGATTCCTTTCTCTGTGGCTCACTCCTTGCTTCCTTCTGTTTTTCCCAACTCAAGTCAATGAATCTTTTGATAATGATGGGTCTAGACAATAGGCAAGCTTGCATCTTTAGGTTTCTCTTTATGTTTCTTACTAATTTGAAACATAAAACTCAAGTGATAGAAAACAAGAGACAACAATGGCAGCTTGAACAATAGATTCTTGCATATTAATGATGTCATCAGGAAATAAATCTAAAGTGGCATGATAACCTTCTAATATTTAGGAACTCCATGCCCGCTTTCTATCTTCAACCAGTTATCTCCTGGTTCAAGATGGTTGATTACGTTCCTGTTATCAATTCCACATTTCACCCAGCAAGACAGGGAACAGAACAAAGACAGCTATATCTCCTCTCTTTCCAAAAGTTATGCATAATTCTTTGACCTACATCTATTGTCTAGATGTTGTTACATACTTATGTCAGAAGAGGAAGGTGTAAATTTATACTTTATTCTGAGAAGTCTCAAGGTAGCCATGTTCCCTGTGAAAAACAGTTAGGTTTTATAATGTCAACATGACAGTAGGGAAGAGCCGATGTTGGTGTCTTCCCTTCCACGCCCCCCCCCCCACCACTCACACTCAAAAAGAAACTCAGCACTATCTACCTTTTAAATGAGATATTTCATTTCTTTTGTTACATTCTTACAATAAAAATATGACTGTTAATAGATTAAGACACCAAAGACATCATCTTTTATGTTGTTTTGAATTATTTTTAGTCACAGTAGGAAAATTACCAAAAAGAAAAAGAGAAAGGAATAAAATTTCTAATGTGTATGTATATCTATTCTCAATGGAATTATCTACTTTTATCAGTTGATCCAGAAATGAATTCCAGGTAGAACTCTACTTAATCTTTCCCACTCTAATATGTTAATTCCAGTACATGCATTCTTGAGAGACTTCAGAGAAGAGAACATTTCCTGTTATAAATAAATAGTTAAGATTTGAATTAGCCCAAGACATTGATGGATCACCACTTTTTGTCATAATCATTAGCCTGTAATCAAGTATATTCAATGTACCTGCCTAGACCTATATCACACTACTCTTTTCTATGTATCTTTTACAACATTTATAGCATGTTACAAGAATGTCAAGTTTTATATATGACTTTCTCAAACAAACTAGGTTAACTGGGCTACCCAAATATATTCTGCATCTTACTTTTTGCCTATGCTTTAGCTGTCTCAGTGTAATGATTCTCCCCATATCCATTACAACCTTTTCCACTCGTTTAAGTAAAAATTTCCTTCCTTAGAAAACTCTCTAGAATCCCATAAACTAAGCCATCTTTTTCTCTAAATTCCAATATAAATGTATATCATATTCCTTTCTCCTTTGGTTGATTTATAATTACTATCTGTTAAAACCTACTATGCGTCACTGTGTTAGGTTTCATTCACAGCATCTATAGTCAGGTGTGTGGCCCTGTAGGATGTGCACCAGACCGCAAGGTTGGTTTGAACCTCAAGGTCAGCAGTTAAAGCTCACCTGCCGCTACTCGGAAACCCTATACAGGATCGCTGTAAGTTGCATTCGACTCGATCACAATTAACAACAACAACATAGTTTGATGTGGTGCTGTAGGATCAGTACTGTACTGCGAACCACAAGGTCAACAGTTAAAACCCACCAGCTCCTCCTCAAAAATCCTATAGAGGGTAGCTATGTGTCTGAACTGACTTAACAGCACTTAATAATAGTCTAGTGGAGAGGGCATTAATCACACAATATCTTCCTTGTCCCCAGTCTATCTTACATTATGGTGCTGGTGGTGTGCTGCGGAGTCAATTCCGACTCACAGCAACCCTGCATAGGGTTTCTGAGGCTGAAATCTTTAAGAGAACAGAAAGCCTCATTTTGCTCTCGCAGAATAGCTGGTAGTTTGGAACTGCTGACCTTGAGGTTAGCAGCCCAGAGGTCCTTATCTTATATTATACTTATTATTATTCATTTTCTTTACCTTTCCAAGCACTGAAAAAATTAGAAAAAAAAACCAAAACCTGTACTTTGTCACCTGTATACTCTTTTGATAGTTAGAATCTTTCTTGGGACTTTTAGTTAAATGTTTAGTAATGATATTGGATGAGCGACTATTTCTGGTACGTTTATTTACTGCATTTCTCCTTCCCCAAGAGAGGCAATTCAAAGGAAGTAGGACTCCTAGTGTGGCTCTGTAGGATCAGCACTGGACTTAGAGCCACAAGGTTGGCAGTTCAAACCCACTCTCAGCTCTTCGGAAATGCTACACAGGGTCTTTGCATAGGAACCGACTTGACAACACTTCACAATAACAACAAATCATATCATTAAGTGCTACAGGAAAATTCATTTAAAATTGAAACATATTTTTAAATATGAGGGGACTTCAAAAATTTTATGGAAAAATTCCAATACCTTTTCATTTTTCCCCAAAATTTTGAACCCCCCTTGTATATACATGCATTTTAATAGCTGAAGTGGCAGGGGTGCCCACAGATCTATAATGTAAAAATCCAGCATTTGACTTATTTTACTTAATGCAAATGTATCCCACTGTATCTCCTAAAGTCTGAATTTTAGGAGACTAAGTATCACTAGACACTAAGGTGGCTAGTGCCCAGACTTGCAAAGACCCCATCAATAAACACAAATCTCTAGTCTTTACCTACCTTCTGTGACTAAGAGAAAGAAAGAACAAATGTCTAGGAGTGATCGTCAAGTATTTCTGGAAATGTTTGCATTCTGCTGCAATCATAGTATAATATTATGTCTTCTAGGCTCAGCAGCCTATCCCTTGTTTGCTACTTTTTCAAGCTTCAGATGTATGAAGTAGATCATAATTAGGAAACTTATCACCCCTTCTCCAACTCTGATTCAATTAGCCATATGTTACAGCCGGCAAACAAGTGGCTGTCAAATATCAGCAATTACCAAGGGGAATAAAAGGTAGCAGGTTAAAACTGTGAACTCATAAATAGCTCTTGAAGTAAAGGCATATCTTAATTATGGAGTATTAATCAGAATTTTGTCTGGTCATTCGTCAGTCATCTTCCTGGAGCAGTTCTGAAAATAGCAGCTTCTCACACACCCATAACAGTCATATTGTGAAAGTACAGCATTGAGCTCTTGGAATAAAAGATATTGGAAAATGAAATGAGTAAATATGCAATTGTCTTTACCTTCTCAGTCTCAACAATTACAGAATATGCTAATTGTCCTTTTAAATGAAGGCTTTCTAAAAATGTGGCTTTACTAACTCATAAGTGCCCAATCCACACAAGAGACTTACTCTTTGTGGTTCTCTGTAAGCTTAATTAGAGCTGTGCTGGGTTAACCCCAAAGTGGGAATGGAGGTTCACCATTAAATTCATTTTACACACAAAAGGCAGGATTAAATACAAGCGTTTAAAATTCAAAGCTGGGTTAGTTCAGAATTTTCATGCTGATTTGTTAGAGAAAAAGGGTAGAAAGTCCTAGGGGGTAGATAACTTAAAAAAAAAAAGTTAAAAGAAAGATGAGTACTGAAGCATGTGGCTCTTGAGGTAAAACTCATAATTAGGCAGGCTTTCTGAAGAAATCTACTGCTTAAAAAAAAAAAGAAACCTATTAATTTTTGGCTAACCTACCCATTCATATTCTTCACTGTAGAAGAAGGAACGGAGTTACAATATAGCCACACTCCATTTAAAATAACATTTATTCAACAGCAGGTCTGCCTCCTAGGCTTACTTCCTTATAGAAAAGGCCTATTATTAATCCCAGTAATTTTCCCATGAGTTCTACAAAGAGTGTTTCTTCCTGGTGGCTTTGAGTGTTTTATCCACTATAATTTAAATGTCTCAAACTATGTCACTTCAAATTGTTTCCCTCAGGAGATAGCTCTAGTTTGAAAAATATCTTCATTAAGAGAATTCTCTAGTATTTAGTCTGTTTCATTTGCCACCAGAAATATATCCTTTTTTTCCCCCAGCTTTGACCACTGAACTGTGTTTAAGAAGCCAGTACACTAACATGAGAAAGCTGGCTGCAGTTACTTCCTGATATATGTGAGTTTTAGCTCAACTTATGAACACATTAAGAATACCATTTTATTTCTTTTGCTATAAATGTGAACACAAGTTTTGACATTTTTGGTCAAGGAAAATTGTGAATTGGTCGGGGTAGGGTGAAGATAAAGTGAAGAAGATTTTAAAATCTAGAGTGAAATTTTATTTTCATGTGTTTAATAGAGATGTGTTTTTTGTTTTGTTTTGTTTTGTTTTTCTTTGACATTGAGAAACTAACTGTTAATCTTTGTGGAATGGGAATTAAGGAAACCAATGAAGCTACAAGAATATAGATTTGAACTTTTAGAATTTTCTCTTTTTAAGGTCAATGAACTGGTAAAGCATTTTGTTAAGAACTCAGGGCACAGATTTCTGACCCCTTTAAATGACTTCAACCATAGCACTTTAGCTTTAAGTACTTGTACTTTAATTTTAATAACTTAATTGGAATGACAAGGGCAAGGTTTGCCAAAGCCAATACATTAAATGCATATCAAGGACAGCAGGCTTCTCAGTGGTAACAAGATAACAGCACTGTGGCTCCCTTGCAGGGCCACATGCAGGGCTGTCACATGGGGTGAGGATCTTTGCTGCCAGATCTCTCATCAGTTTTAAGTGTGTATACATCAATAGTCCTGCTAAGGAAAGCACAGCACTCCAGCAAAGGTACAGGGTACAAAGATGAAGCAGTTAAAGGTGCATACATACATACATTTCTCTTTCTTTCTTTCTTTCTTTCTTTCTTTCTTTCTTTCTTTCTTTCTTTCTTTCTTTCTT
>NW_006408604.1:2461630-2465186 GCF_000296735.1 Chrysochloris asiatica
GCACAGTAATTAAGCACTTGGTTAGCTGCTAACTAAAAAATCAGAAACTGAAAACTATCAGTCACTGAGAGAATGATGTGGCAGTCTGCTTCCATGAAGACTGTTGTTGTTGTGTGCCATAGAGTCGGTTCCAACTCATAATGATTCTGAATATGGTTTCTGAGGATTGGCTTGTAGATGGTGCTTACCTTGCCACAACACGACTCTGTAAAGACTGCAGCTTTGGAAATCCTACAGGGCAGTTCTATTTTATCCTATAGGACCACTTGTTGTTGTTAAGCATCGTCGAGTTGGTTCCAACTCATAGCGACCTCAGTATAGGGTTTTCAAGAAGTGGCTGATGAAAAACAGTATATGGTACTTTTTCAGAAAGTTGGAAACAGAAATACTGTATGACCTAACAATCCCTCCACTTGGTATATATCCACAAGCCATACCTTAAGTAGACAAATGAACACCAATGCTCATCATAGCACTATTCACAATAGCAAAAATATGGAGACAGCCTAAATGTCCATCAATGGAAGAACAGATAGACAAATTTTGGTACATACATACAATGGAATATTATGCAATGTTGAAAAGTAATGATGAATCTTTGAAATACCTTACAACATGGATGAACCTGAAGAACATTGTGCTGAGTGAAATTAGTCAATCAAAAAAGGACAAATACTATAGGAGACAATTATAGTAAAACCTTCAGAAAAGGTTTTCATGCTAAAAGAAACATTCTTTGATGGCTTCCAGGGGTGAGGGGATGGGAGAGTAATTCACTGGCTAGAGGATGGATATATGGATGAGGAGGGCAATACACAAGAAGGAGATTAGCAGAAGAATTATGAAGATAAGTTAAGACATACAGAAGTACATAAGCATTAAAGGGGAGAGAGGTAAATACTGTTATCTATACAACCTTGAAGCAACAGTGTCCCGCCAGCAATGTGTGAGGGTTCCAGTCTTTCAACACAATCATTAGCATTTATTGTTTCCTGTTTTTGTGAACTTTGCTGTTAATGCAGGAGTGAGATGATATCTCGTTTTGATTTGCATCTATTTAATGAGTATTGATTGCTAACATTTCTTTATAAGTTTGTTGGCTACCTGAATGTTTTCCTTGGAGAAGTGTCTGTTTATGTCCTGTGCCCATTTTTAAATTGGGTTGTATGTCTTTTTCTTGTAGAGATGTTGTAGTGTTCTATAAATTTTAGAGTAGTCCCTTGTGTGATTTGACATTTCAAAAAACATTGTTTCTGTCTGTGGGCTCTCTTTTTACTCTTTTGGTGAAATCTTTTGATGTACATAAATGTATAAATTTTAGAAGATCCCAATAATCTATTTTGTCTTCTATTCTGTGTTCTTAGTTATGTCTGTCAATGTATTTGTGTCATATATTGTTACTGTTTAGTGCCAATGACTAAATTCTGACTCATACCAACCCTGCACCTTTCCAAGGAATGGCTGGTGGATTTGAACCACTGACATTTGGTTATCAGTCCTGTGCTTATCCTAAAGAGCACACCAAAACTACATGCCAGGTATTTTATTGTTGTTGGTAAGTGTCACGGAGTCAGTTTCGACTCATAGTGATTCTGTATATGCTTTCTGAAGAGCAACTGGTGGGTTTGAACCACAGACCTTGTGGTTTGCAGTTCATTGCTGATCCAAAGCAGGAGTCCTAGAGCCCCTAAATTTGTCCCTATTTTTCATTGATGATGCTTACAGTACTAGGTTTACATTTAGGTCTTTAATCTATATGGAGTTTGATTGGTATGAGATATGGGTTTCATTGAATTCTTCTACAAATGGATATCCAGTTCTGCCAGCACACTTGTTAAAGAGACTGCCTCTTCCTTATTTAATGCCTTTTGTCAAAGTTCAGTTTACGTCTACTTCAGATTTTGTCATTATTGTTTCTGATAGCTCTTATTTATTAATGAGAGGTTTATCTTCATGCGCTCTAATTCTTAGTATTAATATTCTGAATTTCTATTTGCAGGTTTTGTATTGTCTCCAGTCCTTTATCTATTTTTTGTTTTGTTTTGTTGTCCTGAATTCTTCATTGTTTTCCTTGACCTTTCTCTCAATTATTTATTGCTGTTAAGGGCCATCAAATCAGTTCTGGTTTATAGCAACCTTGTATAGGGTTTCCAAGGAGCAGCTGGCTGGTGGGTTTGAATTGTCGACTTTGCTGTTCAAACCAATCTTATGGCCCAGTGTTTATCCTATAACACCACACCAGGTCTCTATTCATCATTTGTTGTTGTTGTTGAGTTGATTCCGACTCATAGCAACCCTATATAGGGTTTTCGAGCAGTAGCTGGTAAGCTTGAACTGCCTACCTTGTGGCTTAAACCGAATTTATGGTCCAGCACATTCATCCATAATGTCATATCAGGACTCCATTTGGAGGCACCTAAATAGCGTTCTCTTGAATTATAATCTATATTGTTTGTTGTTAATGTTGTTTGTTGTTAGGTGCCATCCAGCTGATTCTGACTCATAGTGAGCCTATAAACAATAGGAGGAAATTCAGCTATGAAGACTTTCATTTGCTTTACATTGAAGTGCAATCTATGCTGAAGCTGTAGTCTTTGATCTTCATCACAGTAAGACCATAGAAAAAGTAAGACCATTGAATTTGAATTATGGTGATAGGAAAGAATATTGAAAGTACCATGGACTACCAGAAGAACAAACAAATCTATCTTGGAAGAAGTACAACCAGAATGACCTTTAGAAGTGAGAATGGCAAGACTTCTACTCTTGTTATTTGGACATGGTTCAGAAGGGACCAGTCCCTGGAGAAGGATATCATGTTTGGTAAAGAAAAGGATTAGCAGAAAAGAGGAAGACCTGTCCCCCTTAACTAGATGAATTGACTCAGTGGTTCTGCCAGTGGGCTCACCCGTGACTATTATGAGGATGGAGCAGGAATGGTTGATGTTTTTTTCTATTGTGAATAGGGTTGCTATGAAACAAAGATGAATTAATGGTACCTAACAACAACAATAGTAAGTATATATGTATAACAAATATTCCTGGGATGGCGCTGTAGGATAATCACTGGAGTTTGAAACACAAGGTCAGCAGTTCAAACTTACCAGCTGCTCCTTGGAAACCCTATACAGGGTCACTCTGAGTTGGAACCTACTAAACAGCACTTAACAACAAGAACAACATATAACAAAATATTTTGCTATTTCACCATTTTTTACATACATAATTCAGTGACATTAATCATGTTCATTATATTGTGCAACTATCACCATTATTCATTTCCAAATTACTCTATCACCACTAACTTAAACTCAGTGCCAGCGAAGCAATGTCTTCCACTTTTCCCCTCCCTCTGACTCCTGGTAACCACTAAATAACTTTGGCTTTATGCATTTACTTGTGCTAGTGGAATCATAAAAATATTTATCCTTTCTTGTCTGACTTGTTCCACTCAGCATGTTTTCAAGGTTTTTCCATGTTGTTGTGTGTATCAGGACATCTCTGTATGGCAGAGTATCCATTGTACATTGTTGTTGTTGTTAAGTGCTGTCAAATC
>NW_006408604.1:2465286-2470038 GCF_000296735.1 Chrysochloris asiatica
TCTTTTTTTCTACTAGGAGATTTTTCTACCACTCATTTGTCCTGAATTAACACAGTGACTGCAACAATGGACTCAAACATAGGAATGATTGTGAATTGGTGCAGAAGCAGGCAGTGTTTTGTTCTGTTATAAATGGGGTCACTGAGTTGGAACCGACTGGACAGCACCTAACAACAAAAAAATTAAAGCAACATCTGATTTGAAACAGTTGCTCTTCTTTCTCTTCTGAAAGTTCTCTTAATTCATCTTTTATAAAAAGAAAACTCAGAAGTTTTTCATTTAAATCAGTAGGATAATAGCTTCAGTAAGGCTTGCTTTGTTGCTGTGTTAACATGCCTATTCCTCATTTACCAACTCTCCTATTAGCCAACACTTTGCATTTATGACACTAATAAACAATGCATTAATTATTTTATACATTAACTTACTGTGTTTGGCAGTAATGAACACTGAGGTGCTAAGACTAATGCTGGCTATGATGTTGTTGTTAAGTGCCGTGTAGTTGGTTCTGACTCATAGTGACCTTGTATAGGGCTTTCAAGAAGCAGCTGGTAAGTTTGAACTGCTGACCTTGCAGTTCAAACCAACCTTTCAGATTAGCACATTAGCCCACAGCACCAGGACTCCTATGCTAGTCATGATTATTTGGCTAGGCCAGATTCTTAGTGGTTTGGCAATTATGTAATGATACACTTTACAGCTGTGTAATAATGTATTCATCCACCATTTTGTGATCTGTGATGGGCATCCTCCATTTTCACATAACGAACGAATCTTTCGAACCTAACCATATCAATAAGTGAGGAGTAGATGTATAAGACTATTCAAAACACAATATGAAGGTGCATGCTGTTAAGTTTATTTGCTGCAAGTGGCTATGTCATTGTTGTTGTTGTTAAGTGTCCTTGAGTTGGTTATGACTCATATTGACCTTGTATAGGGTTTGGTGGTTTTTTTTTTGTAAGGAGTGACTGATGGGTTTGAACCACCAACCTTGCAGTTAGCAGTAATCTAGTGTTTATCCTGCAGCACCACACCACTAATTGGTTAATATTGCAGGGCTTTTTTCTTTATGCTTTTAAATTTTCAAATATAAAACACATGCAAGAATGAACAAACAGAAATCCATGGCCTAATGATTTATCATGAAGCAAACAATTATGTACTACCATCTCAGAGTCCCCAAAGTCCCCTCCCATGCCCCCTGGCTATTTTATGATAATAACTTCTTTGCTTTGATTTATAGTTTTACTACTAGGCGTACATCCTAAAACTTTACAGTTTAGTTTTGTCTGTTTTGAATGTTATAGTAAATGGAATCACACAGTATAAATTCTTTTATGACTGGATTCTTTTGTTCAAAATATTTATGAAATTCTTCTAAGTTTTAATTGTAGCTGCAGTTTGTTCATTTTTACTGTTTCATAATATTCTAGTGTATAAATAAATTTATAATTTATGGTCTATTCTCTTGTAAATAGGCATTTGGGTAGTTTCCATTTGAAGATCATTCTTTTCCATATTTCTGGATGGACAGGTCACACATTTTTGTTGTATATATCCCTGGGAGTGAAAGTTCTAGATGCTTATATTCAATTCTACAGACATTGCCAAACTCTTTCAGAGGCAGTCATATTAATTTACACATCAAAGAGTGAATGAGGCTCCTATTGCTCTATATTTGCCCCAACAATTGGTATAATCTGTCTTCTAAATTTTAGCAAGAATGGTGAGTTTGTAGTGGTATCTCACTTAGTTTTAGTTTATATTAACCCTGATAATCCTTGAGTTGAATACCTTTCATATGTTCATACACTCATTGGCTATTTTGATATTATCTCTTTTGACTGTTCAAGTCTCCTGACCATTATTCTATTTGGTTGTAAGTTTTTAAAAACATACTATTATTGATTTGCAGAATTGTTTATATGTATTAAAATATTGTCT
Organism: Chrysochloris asiatica; assembly: GCF_000296735.1. NCBI lineage: Eukaryota > Metazoa > Chordata > Mammalia > Afrosoricida > Chrysochloridae > Chrysochloris > Chrysochloris asiatica. Next base: position 2,467,234 of record NW_006408604.1, read on the forward strand.
TCTATGGCTTACTTTTTACCCTCATTGATATTTTGATAAATCTGATAAGTAAAATATATCAATCATTCTGTTAATGGTTATTTTCTTGTATGCTGTTAATGAAGTTTTTTCCATCTGTTGGTCATGAGGTTATTCTCTTGTTATCTTCTAGAAGTGTCAAAGCTCTGTTTTTCACATTTAAATCTGCAATCCACTGGAACTGATTTTTCTGAGTGGTGTGTGATTAGTTCAAGATTCATTTTTTTCCCCCTATGGGAATATCACCACAGGAAGTGTCATCTTGCTCATAACTCAAGCATCTTTATATGCATGGGCCTATTTTTGGAAATGCATTTTTATTCTATTGTTTTATTTGTATACTTTACATCAATATCACATTGTCTTAATTATTGTCACATAAAGGGAAATATTAATGCCCTGCAGAATACGCCCTCCCCTCATGTTCTTTCTCAAGAGCAGCTTTCCTTATACTTGCAGTTTAGAAACCGCCTGGCTCATTGACTTTAATATATTCTCATTTTAGAATCAGTTTTTCAAGTTTCATAAGATAATAACAAAGCAAAACAACAACAATGTAAAATAAATAAAATCATGGATCAGATTTTAGCTGTGATTGCATTGAATCTATTGAACTGTCTGGAGGAAATTGCCTTTACACTCATGAGCTTGGTGTGTCTCTCCGTTTATTTCACTTCTTATGGTTTGAATTGCTGTTGTTGGTGTGTATGAGTGAGTTAGTTCCAACTCACAGTGACCACTTGCAGGGCTTCTTAGGCTATAAAAATCTGTTGTTAAATGCCGTCAAGTCAACTTCGACTCATCACGACCCTGTATAGGGTTTCCCAGGATTGGTTGGTGAATTTGAACTGCTGACCTTGGGACTCAAACCGACCTTGTGGTACAGTGCTTATCCTACAGCGTCACACTTTATGGAAGCAGAAAACCTCATCTTTTCCCCATGCAGTCACTGTTTCTCGTGGATTCTAACCCTGCTGTTAACCACACAACACATAACCCACGACTCCTCCAAGTTTCCATGTATTGAATTGCCACCCCCAAAATATATGTTGTAAATCTTAGTCTCTGTGAAGAGAACATGGAATGAAAGATATCATTGCTGACATCAGATGGGTCTTGGCTGAAAGTAAAGAATACCAGAAAGATGTTTACTTGTGTGTTATATACTATGCAAAAGCATTAGACTGTGTGGATCTCAACAAACTATGAATAACGTTGAGAAGATTGGGTGTTCCACAGCACTTAATTGTATTCATGAGGAAGTTGTACATAAACCAAGAAGCAATTGTTTGAACAGAATAAGGGGGATACTTAATGGTTTAAAATCAAGAAACTTGTGTGTCAGCGTTGTGTCCTATAATGATACTTATTCAATCTGTATGCTGAGCAAATAATCTGAGGAACTGAATTATATGAAGAGTGTGACATCAGGATTGACTCATGAACAACTTGTGATTTGCAGATGATACAACCTTGCTTGCTGGAAGGGAAGAGGAGTTGAAGTACTTACTGATAAAGATCAAAGACTATAGTCTTCAGTATGGCTAATAATTCATTGTAAAGAAAACAAATACCTTCACATCTGGACCAATAAATAATATTGTGATAGACAGAGAAAAGATTGAAACTGACAAATATTACATTTTACTTGGATCAACAATAAATTCAGTGGTCAAGAAATTAAACAAAGTATTGCATTGGGTAAATCTGCTTTAAAAGACATTACTTTGAGGACTAAGGTGCGCCTAACCCAAACCATGATATTTTTAATCATCTCATATGTCTGTGAAATCTGGACGATGAACAAGAAAGGTCAGAATAAAATCAATACATTTCAATTATGGTGTTAGTGAAGCAACATGCTAAAAGCACCATGGACTTCCAGAAGAATAAACAAATCTGTCTTGGAAGAAGTACCAGAGTGCTCCTTAGAAGGAAGGATGGCAATACTTCATTTATTGTACTTTGAACATGTAGTCAGGAGATACCAGTCCCTGGTGAAGGCCGTCATTCTTGGTAAAGTGGAGGGTCAGTGAAAAAAAAGATAACCGCCAACAAGATGGATTGACACAATGGGAACAACAATGGACTCAAACATAGCAACAATTGTGCAATGATGTAGGACCAAGCAATACTTCACTCTGTTGTGCATCAGGTCGCTATGAGCCATAAGGTATCTACTGAAAGGTACCTAACAAAAACATAATGTGCCTATGGTTATATTCCCATTTGGGTACTGATTATTTTTGTTATGAGAATGAGACAGGGTTACTGTAGGATGTGTTTGAGTCAATCTCTTTGAAATATAAAAGAGACTAAACAAGTGTAGCTCTGTAGGATAAGCACTGGACTGTTAACCAGAAGGTCAGCAGTTCAAAGTCACAAGCTGCTCTCTGAAACCCCATATAGAGTCTCTGTGAGTTGGAACTGATTCCCTGGCATACAATAACAAACAAGCTAAAGAAATGCAAAGCCACATGAAGGTTGTCCTGGAGCAGAAAAGAGAGTAGGAAACCCCTACCAGAGACAACAGAAAGTCTTCCTCTAGAACTGGTATCCTGAATTCAGACTTCTAACCTTCTGAATTGTAAGTAAATCAATTCCGTTTGTTAAAGCCATTCACTTACAGTATATCTGTTATAACAGTACTAGGAGCTCTGGTAGCGTAGTGGTTACGAATCGGGCCGCAAACCACAAGGTCAGCAGTTCGAAACTACCAGCTGCTCTGCGGGAGAAAGAGGAGGCTTTCTGCTCCCGTAAAGATTTACAGCCTCGGAAACCCTGTAC
>NW_006408604.1:2477558-2478850 GCF_000296735.1 Chrysochloris asiatica
AACGGCTGACCTTAAGGTTCGCAGCCCGGTTCGTAACCACTACGCTACCAGAGCTGACTCTTTAAAGGGTTTCCAAGGAGCAGCTGGTGAGCTTGAACCACTAACCTTGCAGTTCAAATGACTTTGCAGTCTAATGCATTAGCCCACAGTGCCACACCAGGACTCCTCCATTGTACATAGGCACCACATGTTGTTTATCCATTCATCTATTGGACATTTAGGTTGTTTTCCATATTTTGATCCTTTTGGCTATTGTGAATAGTGCTGCTTTTCGTCTTCTTTTTCTAATTATAGCCATCTTATTGGGATGAAGTGATATCTCATTGGGGTTTTGATTTGCATCTCCTAATTTATGACTATTTATATTTCTTCTTTAGTAAAATGTCTATTCAAGGTCTTTGCCCATTTTTCAATGTTATATGCACACACAAACACACACACATATTTGAGAGTGCAGTAGTTCCATAGGAAAAGCACTGGACTGCAAACCACAAGGTCACTGGTCAAACCCACCAGCCCTCTGCCTGGAGAAATATGAGGTTTCCTGCTCCTGCACAAGTTTGGAAGTATCAGAAGCCTTATACAAGGTCACTGTGTGCCCAAACTGACTCCATGGCACTTAGACAACAACCACAATGTAAGTTTATTTTATTGTTGTATTTGTCAACCCTGTATAGGGTTGCATAGTGACCCTGTGTATGGTTTCTGAGGAGCAGCTGGTGGTTTTAAACTACCAACTTTGTAGTTAGCAGTACAGCGCTCATCCTATAAAGCCTATCTATATCTATATCTATATCTATATCTATATCTATATAGTGTTAGGTGCCATTGAGTCGGTACCAACCCATAGCAACCTTATGCACAGCAGAACAAAACATTGCCCCATTCTGGGCCAACCTCACTACTGTTGCCACGCTTGAGTCCATCGATGCTTCCACTTGGCCAATCCATTTTGTTGGGTGTCTTCCTCTTTTGCTCTGACCCTACACCTTACCAAACATGATATCCTTCTCCAGCGACTGGTCCCTGCTGACAACACGTCTGAAGTATGAGAGACAAAGTTTGGCCATCTTGGCCTCCAAGGAGCACTCGGGCTGTACTTCTTCCAAAACGGATCTATTGGTTCTTTTGGCAGCCCATGGCACTTTCAATATTCTCCTCCAACACCATAACTCAAATGCATCAAATCTACAGTCTTCCTTATTCACTGTCCAGCTTTCACGTGATATGAGGTTATTGAAAATACCATGGCTTGGATCAGGCGCACCTTAGTCCTCAGGCTGACATCTTTG
>NW_006408604.1:2479448-2480610 GCF_000296735.1 Chrysochloris asiatica
GTAGTCAGTAAAGTACATATAAATATCTTTCTGATATTCTCTGCTTTCAGCCAAGATCCATTGGACATCAGCAATGATATCCCTCGTTCCACGGCCTCTTCTGAATCTGGCTTGAACCTCTGGAATTCTCTGTCAATGTATGCTTGCAGCTATTTCTGTAATACCTTTAGTAAAACCTTACTCGCATGGGATATCAAAGAGATTGTCCGATGATTTCTGCATTCTGTTGGGTCACCTCTCTTTGGAATGGGCACAAATATGCATCTCTTTCAATCAGTTGCCAGATAGTTGTCTTCCAAAATTCTTGGCAGAGATGAGTGAGAGCCTCCTGTGCCACCACACTTTCTTGAAAAATTTCAATTTTTATTCCATCAATTCCTGGTGCCTTGTTCTTTGTCAATTCCTTCAGTACACCTTGGACTTTCTCCTCCAGTATCATTGGCTCTTGATCATATGCTACCTCTTGAAATGGTTGAACGTTAACCGTTTCCATTTGGTACAGTGACTCTGTGTATTCCTTCCATCTTCTCTTGATGCTTTCTGCATCATTCAATAATTTGTCCAAAGAATCTTTCAATAAAGAAAGTTGAGGCTTGAATTTTTTCTTCAGTTCCCCAAGCTTGAGAAATGCTGAGTGTGTTCTTCCTTTTTGGTTTTCTGATTCCAGATCTTTGTACATTTTTGTTGTAATATTTGACTTTATCTTCTTGAGCTGATCTTTGAAATTTTCTGTTCAGCTCTTGGACCTCGTAATCTCTTGCATTTGCTTTAGCATCTCTTCGCTGGAGAGCAAGTTTCAGTGTCTCTTATGACATCCATTTTGACCTTTTCCTTCTTTCTTGTCTTCTTAGTGACTTTTTGTTTTCTTCGTGTATGTTGTTCTTGATGTCATCCCACAACTCTTCTGGTTTTCAGTCTCAAGTGTTTTATGTATCAAATCTGTTTTTCAGATGATCTCTAAATTCAGGTAGGATATAGTCAAGGACATATTTTGGTTCTCATGGACTTGTTTTCATTTTCTTCAGCTTCAGTTTGAATTTGCATATGAGTAATTGATTGCCCGTTCCACAGTCTGCCTCTGGCCTTGTTTTAACTGATGATATGGAGCTTTTCTATTGTCTCTTTCTGCAGATGTAGTCAATTTGATTTCTATGTATTCCAT
>NW_006408604.1:2481639-2484758 GCF_000296735.1 Chrysochloris asiatica
TATATATATATATATATCTAAAGTTTTGGTGTATGGTGCTTTAGGATAAACATTGGACAGCTAACCACAAAGTCTGCAGTTCAAGCCTACCAGTCAGCTCTCAGAAACCTTATAAAGAGTCCCTATGAATCAAAACTGACTCAATTAACATTATGTACATGGAGTACAGGTATGGCACTGCAGGCTGATGCATTAAACTACAAGGACAGAAGTTCAAACCCACCAGCTGCTCCTCAGAAACCCTACACAGGGTTGCTATTAGTCAGAACCCACACAATTGTACTTAACAACAACAACATACTGCTGCTGTATGCTGTTAAGTTGGTTTCAACTCACAGTGACCCTGTATAGGATTTCTGAGGCTGTAAATCTTTGTGGGATCATAAAGCCTCATCTTTCTCCAGAGGAGTAGCTGAACTGCTGAACCTGTGGTTAGCTATCAGATGCATAACCCACTATATTTGTTACCAGGTTCTCTTTATCTATCTATCTATCTATTACGAATCGGGCTGCGAACCTTAAGGTCAGCGGTTCGAAACTACCAGCCGCTCTGCGGGAGAAAGATGAGGCTTTCTACTCCCGTAAAGATTTACACCCTTGGAAACCCTGTACAGGGTTGCTATGGGTCGGAACTGACTCGACGGCACTTAACAACAACAACAATGTCTTATAGATATATAATTATATATATATTTATAATTATAAATATATGTGTGTTGTTGTTGTTGTTAAGTGCTGTAGAGTTGGTTCCTACTTATAGCAATCCTGTATAGGACTGTAAATCTTTACAGGAGCAGAAAGCCTCATCTTTCTCCCATGGAGCAGCTGGTAGTTTCAAACTGCTGACTTTGTGGTTCGCAGCCCGATTGATAACAACTATGCTCCAGCTGAGGAGAGACTAATAATTGTATCTTAAATGTCAGCTTGCAAACTTTTAAGACCCTAGATGCTGCTCACCAAACTAGGATGTAGAACATAAACTTTTGAACTATGCTCTATCAGTTGACTGAATTGGGGTTGTCTTTTTGTTGCCAAGTTGTAGGAGTCTTTATATAGTTTGGATATTAAAATCTTATTCAATTTATAGTCTCCCCCCCCCCCAATGTTTTTATAATCTGTAAGGAGCTCTGGTAGTGTAGTGGTTGTGAATCGGGCTGCGAACCAGAAGGTCAGCAGTTCAAAACTACCAGCTGTTCCATGGGAGAAAGATGAGGCTTTCTACTCCCGTAAAGAATTACAGCCTCAGAAACCCTGTACAGGGTCGCTATGAGTCGGAACCGACTCCACGGCACATAACCACCACCACCACCACCACCAGATTGTCTCTTAATTTTGTCAACAAAGTCCTTTGATATAAGAAAGTTTTAAATTTTGGAAGTACCTTTATCTTATCTTTTGTTGCTTATGCTTTTGGTGTCATATTTAGGAATCCACTTTTAAATACTAGGTCTTGAGCATTACCCCTATGTTTTTGTCTAAGAGTTTTACGGTGTTTGTTCATACATTTAGAGTTTGATTTTTATATGATATCAGGTATGGGTCATGTTTTACTTTTTTTTTCACATGGAAATCCAGCTGCCCAAGCACCATTTATTAAACAGACTGTTCTTTTCACATTGGGTGGACTTAACATCCTTGTCAAAAATCAATAACTATAGATCCGAATTCTCAGTTATATTCTGTTGGTCAATATACCTATTATGCTAGGACCAGACTTTTGATTTTCAGTATGTTTTGTGATCAGGGAGTGTGAGTCCCCTTAAGTTTATTCTTTCTTTTTAAGATTGTTTTGCTCTTCTTGGCCCCTGTGGTCTTTATAAAATTGAGATTTTTTTTCCCATTTCTGTGAAGAAGATTGTTGGAATCTTTAGCACTTTTCTCATGAGTTGAGGTTTGCAGAACAAATCACCAGTTTTACATTTAACAAATCATATGTTTTATTTTATTTCAAGGATTGTAAATTCCTCAAAGTAACATCACTTATCCTACTTCCTCCCCTTGATTCTTGTTTGCATTCCTCTTTCTTTCTCTACCCTTTTAAATTTTGTCCTTAAGTAAATGCTGTCCCTTTGATCTGGAATGGCTGATTATTCTACTGTGTGCAAACCTCACTAGTGTTGTTGTCTCCTTACCTACCTATGTAGTGCTTGACTGAAAATTGAGCCATGAGAGTGAATTCAGTTCCAGATTTGAAAGGTGACCAAGGTCTATTGTCTCAGGGTTTCTCTAGGCTGTTGAACTTTTATGGGGACTGCTTTAAATCTATATATTGCTTTACGCAGTATTGACATCTTAACACTATTCAGTTTTCCAGTCCATGAACACAGACTGTCCTTTCATTTATTTAAGTTTTCTTTAAGTTCTTTCAATAATGATGTAATTTTAGTATAGAAGTCTTTCACTTTCTTGAATAAATTTATTCCTAGGTATTTTGTATTTTAGGTTATATTATAAAAGAAGCTGTTTCCTGAATTTAAAAGAGCTAACTTTTGGTTTGCAATATTTTTTATTTGATGTTTGCTTTCTAGCGCATGGATTCCTGCTGTCATCGTTAATATTTCCTTCATTTTAAATGCTTCCTGTTTTAATTTTGTGTTCTTTATTTTTATTTTTTTAACTCCTTGGGAGCTCAATTTTTGTAAACAATCTGTATTATGTTTGACATGAAAGTGTCTTCTTCACATTGTGGTTTAATATTTTATAGATATCCACTGGGCCAGGTTTACTATCATATCATTTGAACCATCTATATCCTTAGTGATCTCTTGATTCTATCAGTTACTGATCTCTATAAATTTCTGTGAGAATTGTGTTTAGATCTTCCTCTTTTTTGTGGATATATAGATTTCTCTTTGTAGTTCTGATCAGTTTTTTGCTATATATATTTTGAAGCTGTATCTATTAGGTGCATGAACATTTAGGATTGCTACATCATTCTGGTGAATTGAATCTTTTGTTATTATTAGTTAGAACTGAGAGGAAGTACATTCTGAAAAGTAGAAGCACTAAAAACAGAGCACAGATAAAGAAAATGTGAAGCATTCTGGGAGAGAAAATAATAGCATTTAATTGTAGAGTCAGGTCCATTTAGGGAAATAGGAGAAAGAAGACTTTAAAAA
>NW_006408604.1:2485403-2487366 GCF_000296735.1 Chrysochloris asiatica
ATCTGTGTTGGAAGAAGTGCAGCCAGAGTGCTCCTTTGAGGCCAGGATGGTCAGACTTCGTTTCTTACACTTCGGACATATTGTCAGGAAGGATGAGTCACTGGAGAAGGCAAGGTGGAGGGTCAGAGAAAAAAAGGAAGACCCCCAGCGAGATGGATTGGCAAAGTGGCAGCATCAATGTGCTCAAGTATGGCAACAATAGTGAGGTTGGGTCAGAATAGGGCAGTGTTTTGTTCTGCTGTTCATAAGGTTGCTGTGAGTTGGTACTGACTCAATGGCACCTAACAATAACAACAAAAACAATCTATTTTTCTCATCTAAACTCAAGTTTGTCATAATCATAAGAAATTTAAAGACTTTGAGTTAAGGCTTTATGCATTTTTTCATATTTTTACCTAAAGTATGTTTTGTTAACCATTTAATCTTAAATAATTTTATTTTTTTTCTACCATTTCAGTCCATTTATTCCTCCAAAAAAATGTAAGCAGATTTTTATAAACATAATAATAATAATAAAAAGAACTTGCTTATTATTCTAATATGCAAATACTCATCCTAGAGGCCCCTTCGTTTCCTTCTGAAAATGACCTTTGAAATGAAATAACTGAGGGAAAATCTAAATGAAAGTCTTGCCTCAGAAGTTGGCTCAGTGCCAGTGTCATGCATGCTCCAATTTCACCTTAACCAGTGATTGTCCTGTGATTGTGACTTGGTGGGTGGAGATGCTAGATTAGGGTTCCAAGCACAATTGGGTGTGCTGAAGCTGCAGAGAGACTCTCCCAACTTTATTGTGTCAGAGCTAGTTAAAAGGGGGTGTGGCCAGAGGGGCAGCAGAGAAGGAATCCCACAGGCTTTACCTGGTACACACAGTTTCATCCAATAGATTGAACTTTAGCCTCTTGGCCCCTGACTCATCTAAACCACCACCAAATTCACAGCAGTCATGTTCACAATGATTTTACAGGGACTGAACTGGTCACTTTTTTTTATTTCATTGCATAGGACCTTCATCCTCCTCACCTTCCATCAATGCATGCTGCTGTGAGTTCAGGAAAAGGCAAGTCCCAGCTGGGATGGGATGCTGGTGTCCTTATCTGACAAGAGAGGTATCTATTACATGACTGGTTCTCTTCCTTGCTCAAACACTTAATGTATAGTGAGATCACAGATAAATTGCTTTATCTGTCTCTGCTTTCGTTTCTGTATCTGTAATCTGAAGATAATAGAGTTATACCTCCTTCTAACACACCTTGGTGACACACTCATGAAAATAAATTGAGATCGAATTGTAATGTGTCTGCAAGTCCCAAGAGCTCTGGGAATAAAGGCTATGTATAAATGAAAATGTATTATGGATGCTTGAATATTAATAAAGACTTTTCTATTTTACCCTCCTTGAACACTAGAAAATCATAGCTGCTGAATATCCAACAGATCCTTGCTCTCCCCAAACAATGCTCTCCAAACTTGTCAACTGTGTTGTTGTTGTTGTTAAGTGCTGTGGAGTTGATTTCAACTCATAGCAACCCTGTATAGGGTTTCCAAGGAATGGCTGATGAGCTTGAACCATTGACCTTGTGGCTCAAACTAACCTTGTAGTACAGTGAACTAACTGACAGTACCATACGAGGACCCCTGCCAGGTTAGATCCTAAGAAATAATCAAAAAGAAGAGAAACGTCACAACAGAAACTTGTAAGTCCGTCTTTAGCCTATAACTGATTGTAATACCTTAAGGGGGGCTAGAAGTTGCCCAGTGAAAGAGGCCTCCTGTGGAGCTTTTGCATAAGACCACAGGTGGAAACCAGAACCCCATCCAGAATTGTCTGAGGTGGAAAATTTCCACTGGAAAGGACAAGCAGACCAGCCTGGAGTGACTAGAAGAACAGAAGATACTTCGTGAAGAAAGACCAGCAGGAAAAATCCAAAACAATAATGGCAGTCTGATTGATTACTACAAGAAC
>NW_006408604.1:2488791-2496154 GCF_000296735.1 Chrysochloris asiatica
GAAATACGATAGGATGAATGTAAAACTGATGTTCACCCATGTAATCCCACATAATTCACAATAAAAACTTAAAAAAAAGAAGGCAGTATGTCTCCGTGCTTCCTCTCAACTTCCTCCTTTTGCCTCTTTTCCTTCTCAAGATGATGCTTCTGTGCATTATACACTTAGCCAAGCATTTAATAAAAATATATGCTAAAGTATAAATGATTGATAAGCCTCATACACAACCATTTGATATTTTCAAAATTCTAAAACAAGACACAGTCTTTAGTCAAACGATTAATTTAAAATGGGAATTTCAGGTTACAAAGTATGAGTGGAGAATGGCTTTAAAAGAACTTTTTTTTTTTTGTAAATGGAGGCAAAGACAGGAGGAAGAAAGTAAGTTGGAGCTCCTGAAATCTTATTACATAGGTACAGATGCATTTTTTTTTAATTTTAAAACTTCATTTTTTAAACATTAAACAGCCGTGTGTTACTATGTACAATCGAGTTGATTCCAACTCATGGTATCCTACATAGGTACAGATACATTTTTTTATTTTAAAACTTCATTTTTTAAACATTAAACAGCCGTGTGTTACTATGTACAATCGAGTTGATTCCAACTCATGGTATCCTTACAGGATAAACTATTCTATTAGGGGTTTCTTCTGTGGAGTTGTTGGGTAGATTTGAACTACCAACTGTTTGGTTAGCCAGTGAGTGCTTAACCATTGTGCTACCAGGCTCCTTTTGTCACTCATATTTATACATTATCGAGTGCAGCCTTTATTGAAGTAGGTATTATTTGTATCATTTTATAGATGAGAGTACTGAAGGCAGAAGAAAAGTCATACTTGTCAAACATAATACTCCGAGAAAGCAGCTGACCTTGGATTAGAACCCAAGCCTGTCTGACTGACTCCAAACTATTTTTTATTAAATAAATAAAAAAAAACCTCTTGAATAATAAAACTAATTACAAATATGTAGAACTGTCCCTAGGATTTATTTTGGACTCAATTAATTTTCTTCATTCATGCAGAGAACACCAGATCAAACACATACTTTCATTGGCTGTTAGGTCTCTATGTTCCTGACTCTAATTCCTGACACGAAATTGGCATGCATATATTCAGCATGTTCTCCAAAAATAGTCAGATTCTGATGAAATGTCATCAATAGATCTTTGTGGTCTTCCTAATGCTTTTCAGTATATTACCAAATTTAATAATGCATGTATTTTTGTTAAAAACTAGAAGAAAATTCTTAAAGCTGTAATAATACACTTAGGCATAATCAGATTGATAGGCATTTTCTTAGTAAGCAATTTCCAAGACATGTGGATATCAGTTTTTGCGAATCATTCTTACTTTTATCATTTGTTGTTTTTGTTCAGTGCCGTCAAGTCGATACTAGCTCATTGTGACCTTATGCACAACAGAACAAAACACTGCCCGGTCCCGCACCAATCTCACAATTATTGCTATGCTTGAGCCCATTACTGCTGCCACTGTGTTAATCCAGCTCCTAGGGAGTCTTCCTCCTTTTTGCTGACCCTTCACTTAACAAGCTGACCCTCGACTTTGCTAAGCATGGTGTTTTGTTTTTAGTTCTCTCATTATTTCTTTGGTTATTTCCCTTGTTTTTATGTATTTATTTTGTTTGCTGGTTGTTCTTTCTCTTTAACATGTATGTCTATCAGAGTTCTTATGTAAGCATCCTACCAGTCCCAATACTTTTTTTTTTTGCTGTCTTTCTCACTACTCCTTAAACAAGTATCATTTTGTGTGGTCTCAGCCACAATCTATAATAGCTTTTGTGTCACTCCTGCATTTATTTGGCTAGATCAGACCTGGGCTTAGTCCTTGTTTTTTTCTGGATACTTATGCTCAACACACACACACACACACACACACTCCATTACCTCTGTGCTGTCCTCAATATAATGAATTCTAGGACTCAGAATCTATGATCACTGACATTTTTTCTATCATATTAAAAAAACTGACTCAAAGATATTTATAAAAGGTAAATTCCTATGGATAGATGAATGGAATTTATTTATAAAATAAATAACGGCTATTAACTAAGCTGAGCCATTATCAAACTTTGTCTATGAGTATAAAATTTTTATTTCTTATGTTATCTTATCCATGGCTTCTCTCTACTTATTCATAGTTCTTTGCTCTCTGTTGGTTTATGACTCAGATGCCTGTCAACAAAAGTGTTAATTGGGGCCATTGATGACATGTCCTCTTGTCACATAAACTCACTCTACTTCTATTACTCTGTCCAGTCACTCTTTTATCTAGAGCTCTTTCTAACCTAGAAAAATTTAAACATTTTTCAGGCTTCAAAATGTGTCAAGTTCAAAGTCATTGGTTTTTATCTATAAATATCCTTCTTACTAATTCTGTCCTAAAGTACAGGGATCGTCTTTGCCATCACTAACTGACCCTTTTTATCTTAAAACATGAATTCTATTTCCCCAGAACATTCTGAAATTATTTAAAAGAGAAAAGTGTTTCTTTACAAATTATGTGCTCTGTTTCTCCATTTAGTAGAGAAACACTCTATCAATTTTTCCTACTGCATGTCATTTCATTGAATTCAGAAATTGTTTATAAATTATCTTTTGAAGATTTTTATATTCAGAGTATTCTGTCAATTATCCCAATTGTGATCAATAGAAACTGATTGGTGTCACCTTAAACAACAAGGAATTGACTTAAGCCTATGGTGCCAGGAATGGAAATGGGGGATGGTGCTTTTGTTTGTAGGAGTAATAGACAAAATGACTGTGAAGCTAGGCTTGGGAACAGAGAAGACAAAAGGAATTCTCAGAACTTAGAAAGCAGGAAGAATTACAGAGTCACTGTACCAAAAAAGAAATGGTTAATGTTCAACTATTTCAAGAGATAGCATATGATCAAGAGCCAATGATACTGAAGTAGGAAATCCAAGGTGCATTGAAGGAATTGGCAAAGAACAAGGCACCAGGAACTGATGGAATAAAAATTGAAATCCTTCAAGAAAGTGAGGAGGCACAGGAGGCATTCACTCATCTCTGCTAAGAAATTTGGAAGACAACTATCTGGCTGAATGATTGGAAGAGATCCATATTTGTGCCCATTCCAAAGAGAGGTGACCCAATGGAATGTGGAAATCATTGGACAATCTCTTTGATATCCCATGTGAGTAAAGTTTTACTAAAGGTAATACAGAAGCGGCTGCAAGCATACATTGACATAGAACTTCCAGAGGTTCAAGCCAGATTCAGAAGAGGCTGTGGAACAAGGGATAACGTTGCTGATGTCTGATGGATCTTGGCTGAAAGCAGAGAATATCAGAAAGATGTGCTTTATTGACTATGCAGTCTTTCATTTGGTTGGATTATGACAAGCTATGGACAACATTGCAAAGTATGAGTGTTCGTAAACACTTAATTGTGCTCATGAGGAATCTGTACATGGCAGTTATTCGAACAGAACATGGGAACACAGAATGGTTTAAAGTTAAGAAAGTTGTGCAACAGGGTTGTATTCTTTCACCATACTTATTGAACCTGTATGCTGAGCAAATAATCTGAGAAGCTGGGTTCTATGAAGAAAAACGTGGCATCAGGATTGGAGGAAGACTCATTAACAACCTGTGATATGCAGATGATACAACCTTGCTTGCTGAAAGTGAACAGGACTTCAAATACTTACTGATGAAGATCAAAGAGAACAGCCTTCGGTATGGATTACATCTCGATGCAAAGAAAACAAAAATCCTCACCACTGGACCAATAAACAACATTCTTATCAACAGAGAAATGATTGAAGTTGTCAAGGGCTTCATTCTTCTTGGATCAACTATCAATACTCATGGAAGCAGTAGTCAAACAATCAAATGACTTATTGCATTAGGGAAATCTGCTGCAGAAGACCCTTTTGAAATTTGAAAAGCAAAGATGTCAGCTTGAGGATTAATGTATACCTGACCCAAGCCATGGTATTTTTAATAACCTCATATGCATGCAAAAGCTGGACAGTGAATAAGGAAGACTGTAGAAGACTTGATGCTTTTGAGTTTTGGTGTTAGAGGAGAATATTGAAAGTGCCATGGGCTGCCAAAAGAATCAACAGATCTGTGTTGAAAGAAGTACAGCGAGAGTGCTCCTTAGGGGCCAGAATGGCCAGACTTCATCTCTCGTACTTCAGATAAATTGTCAGGAGGGCCAGTCACTGGAGAAGGATAGCATGTTTGGTAAGGTGGAGGGTCACAGGAAAAGAGAAAGGCCCCCAGAAAGATGGATTGGCAATATGGCAGCATCAATGGGCTCAAACATGGTAAAAATTGGGGTTGGCCCAGGGCCGGGCAGTGTTTCGTTCTGTTGTGCATAGGGTCACTATGAGTTGGTATCAACTCAATGGCACCTAACAACAACAACACCATGGAACGAAGAAGAAACAAAAGCCTGAATAGCATATTCTTTCTCTTTAGATACTACTGAAATGAAATTTTCTTTAAAATGTTTTCTTCATTCTTGTACCACTCATTAAGATTGGTAGTCCCAGGAGAGAGAACTTGATTGGCTGAGATTAAGTCATCAGTTAGATCATTTGGTCTACCAGAAAAAGGACCTGACTGCTTTACTTCCATAGACACAGTGATAGAAATTTCCAAAAGGAAATCAGGATTGCACAATCAATAAAGACCAATATCCATTATGGATCTAGTAGTTTAGGTTGAATTGGTGTCAGTTGATGTATCAGACAAAGACGAATAGAAAGACAGCTTTATGAATCAATAAAATAGTAATCATTAAGTACTGTCTTATGATGGGTTGACTAGAGGAACAAAATCAGTGATATATAAATATATATGGGCTTCAAAATGTTGTGGGAAGATTTTATTATCTTTTAACACTGATTGTCCACAAAGTTTTTGAACCTCACTCATATTTGTAGGAATATTTATCTCAAAGGAATGTCTCACACAGTTGTGGAGGTTGATAAGTAATAAATCTGTGGGTCAGGTGTCAGGCTGGAGGGTCCTTCTGACTCATGTGTTTGCAGGGACTTAACAAACCCAAAATTGGCAGGTCACATGGCAATTTGTTGGTTCACAGGGTTGTGGGAGCTGGCTAATCCCAAAATTTGGAAACCAGGTGGTAGGCTGCTGGCTCATGTCCCAAGAACTAGAAGTCAAATGATGATGAGTTGGATGCAGGATGGAGAGAGAGGGAGCTTTGCCAAAGCATCCATATATATTGGATACAGGCCACACCTCCAAGGACACAGACCTTGCATCGCATCACAAAATGCAGGATAATTACATAATACTGAGATTTATTATGGTCTAGCCAAGTTGACACATAATTAAAAAATATTTTTATTGTGAATTGAGTGAAGGTTTGCAGAGCAGGTCATCAATTTTACATTCAACAAATCAAGCACTTTTTTTTTTTATCTCAGTGATTACAATCCACTCAATGTAATATTTGCTATCCCACTTCCCTCCTGTGATTCATGTTTCCATTCCACATTCCTCCTTTGCCAAACCTTCTGAATTTTGTTCTTAGATAAATTCTGCCCTTTTGATCTCTAATGGGTAACTCAGACCACATAGTGACTTGATGACTGATAGTTAAGTGTTCAATCTCTACTTTTGTTTTTGTTCAGTGCCCTTGAGTTCTGACTGATAGGGACACTGTATAGAGTTTCTGGGGAGCTGCTGGTGGGTTAGAACTGCCAATCTTACAGTTCAAGCCGACTTTGTGCTCTAGTGCATTATTCTTCAGTGCCACACCAGGACTCAATCTCTACTAAGGCACAGTAACTAGCCAAAAACAGTTTCTCAAAAAGAGAATAGTTGCCTGCAGAGGATGGCAGGGCCTTGCTACAGAATCCTGGAGTATGAGTTTAGATTCACCAATAGGGACTTGTCAAAGACTTCAAATTGCATCTCTATCTGCCACTGACACTTCAAGCAACATCGAGTAAGCAGGATCATATAGCCCAAGTGGCAGAGCAACTTGCATGGCAGTCTGACATGTTTCAGGACCTTCTCTTGTTCTGGGCCCCTCTCAAAACAAGCAGGTTTAGAGTCAGTTAATAAATAGACTGGAATAGCACACCCAAATGAGGGCTATGTTGTCTTCAAAATCCAAGGAAGCCCACCAGGTATTGTTTCTCCCTTTTGTTTGAGAAGGGGCCAGACGCAACAACTTACCCTTCACTTTAGAAGGAATATCTCAACATACTCCACCTGGACACCTAGAAATTTCTCTGAGGTGGAATGAGTCTGAATTGTTGTCGGGTTAATTCCTACCCTCTAGCATGTAGGTGGACTTCTGGTGTGGTAATGTAGGATAAGCATAGGACTGCGAGGTTGGTTTGAACCACAAGGTCAGAGGTTCAGATTCACCAGTTGCTCCTCAGAAACCCTCTACTGGGTTACTATGAGACTGAACCAACTCGAAGGCATTTAATGACAATAATAACAAGCATGTAGGTAGGACTCCTAGTGTGGCACTGTGGGATCAGCACTGAACTTTGAGCTACAAGGCTGGCAATTCAAACCCACCAGCTGTTTCTTGGAAACCTTCTACAGGAATGCTATGAGTCAGAACTGACTCAGCGGCACTTAACAATAACAAAGCATGTATGCTGCAGTCTTGGTGTGCTGCTGTAGGACTAGTACTGGACTGCTAATATAAGGTTAATGGTTCAATTCCACCAACCACTCCTCAGAATTACTATATGGGGTTGCTATGAGTCAGAATCAACTTGAATGCACTTAACAACCAAAATATACATTTGGATGGCGTTCTAGAGTGGCATTGTAGGGTAAGCACAAGACTGCTAACCACAGGTTGGTGATGTAAACCCACCAGCCACTTCTTGGAAATCCAATACAGGGTCACTATGAGTTGGAACTGACTCCACGTCACACAACAACAACAGTAGCATGTAGATATCTTACCAAAAGAGTCACCACTTAGTTAGATTTTCAGTTATTCTCTATCATTCTCCAAGATCCACTTGTATTTTTGGACAAGTTAAATATGTGAGTTATATGGGCAAATGTTGGAAACTGAAATCTCTGTATCCTTCAGATCCTTGCTGAGGGCACTCATCTCCACAGTCCTTCCAGGAATGCAGTATTGCTTTTTTGTTTGCAATTGTTGTTGTTGTCAGGTGCCATCGAGTTGGAACCGACTCATAGCAACCCCATGCACAGCAGAATGAAACAATGTCTGATCCTGGGTCAATCTCACTACCGCCGCCACACTTGATGCCATCAATGATGCCACATGGCTGATCCATCTCATTGTGGGTCTTCCTCTTTTTCTCTTACCCAGCATGACATCCTTCTCCAGCGACTGTTC
>NW_006408604.1:2498777-2500042 GCF_000296735.1 Chrysochloris asiatica
AGAGTTTTCAGTGACTAGCGATTCGGAAGTAGCTTGTCACTCTTTCTTCCTAGTCTGTCTTTGTCTGGAAGCTCATCTGAAACCTGTCCACCATGGATGACCCTACCGGTTATTTAAAATACCGGTGGCATAGCCCTCAGAATCACAGCAACTCAAGCCACCACAGCACGACAGACAGATGAGTGATGGCCGTTTGGTTTTATGTTGATACTGTCACTTTAAATTTCGATGTCAATCTTGACACAATCCTGATATAATCAAGATACAATCAAGATGTTCTCTCCCAAGATGGCGGCTCCTGGAACAGCTGAGTGTTTGCAATAGATAGCAGCTATTCTACTGCTTTCCACTTGACTTTTCCTACAAGTCAGAGATCCCTTAGTCCACATGTCAGAGATCCAATTTGGGTGTTCTGCCAGTCTATTCCAATCATGTATTTTGGAACTTGGAAAATCACTAAAGGATGAGTTCAGAGACCCAATGAATTCACTCTGGGATGGCCTTCAAATGCCCCTAATCTGACTGGTGGGTCACAGTGACATTTTGTGTTTCCTGGAATTAATGTCACCTTTTCTCCAATGAACATTCACTTACATGAAAGAGAAATGAACATTCATTCAAATGAAAGGCTTTGGGAGAAAGTTTGCCAGTCTCAGTTTTTGTCAGTGTGTTAGAATCCTTTCTCAAGGGGATCTGGCCTTTCCTTCTTTTAAGGAGTTGTAGGAGCTCTTGTAGCTGTAGTGGTTACAAATCGGGCTGCGAACCTCAAGGTCAGCAGTTCGAAACTACCAGCTGCTCCATGGGAGAAAGATGAGGCTTTCTGCTCCTGTAAAGATTTATAGCCTTGGAAACCCTGTTCAGGGTCGCTATGGGTGGAAACCGACTTGACGGCACCTAACAACAACAACAACAGGTATATAAACAGACTCAAATCTGGGAATTGGTTGAGGACCTCAGACTGTTCTCGTGATTCAAATTAGACTGCCATGTGCTTGCCCTAGAATTCTGCTTGTATGATCAAGGTAATACAAATCATGTGCCTCATAATGTCTATTCAGGCAAAGTTCAACCACATATATGTCCATGGTCCCAACTCCTATAAATTCTGTTACATTAAAAAAAAGTTGAGGGAACGTGGTGACTCTGTAGGCTAAGCACTGGGCTGCAAACCACATGGTCTGAGGCTTGAACCTGTCAACTGCCTTAGGAGCAAAAGATAAGGCTTTTTGCTTACATAAAGATTTACAGCATTGGAAACTAGATAA
>NW_006408604.1:2501467-2502511 GCF_000296735.1 Chrysochloris asiatica
CCTGTACAGGGTTTCCAAGGAGTATCTGGTGGATATGAACTGCTGACATTGTGGTTTGCAGTCCAGTGATGATCCTACAGTGCCACAACAGGAGTCCCTCCTAAATTTAGAGACCATCTCAAAAACAGATTTAATGGCATCAAAAACATTATATATGAAGAAAGTAAAGGTCATTAAAATGACAAGGTAGAAAGGAAAGACCAAAGTGGATGTCAGAAGAGACTATGAAATTTGCTCTTGAATTTAGAGAAACTAAAGCCATTGAAGGAGTCCTGGTGTGGTGCTGTGCGTTAATGCATTTGAACTGCAAGGTCGGCAGTTCAAGCTCACCCAGCTGCTCCTTGGAAACCCTATACAGGGTTGCTATGGGTCAGAACTGACTCAACAGCACTTCACAACACAACAACTACAAAAGCCATTGAAAGAAATGAACTAAAAGACCTAAAGGGAATTTTTCAAAGGGCACTTTAGTATTATAATGAATTGTGCAAAGATCTGGAATTAGAAAACCAAAATTGCTCAACATTTCTCAATGAACTGAAAAAAAGTGCAAACCAAAGTTGCAGTATTGAATTCTATGGGCAAAACACTGAATGATGCAGGAAGCATCTAAAAGAAGATGAAAAGAATATACAGAGTCACTGTACCAAAAAGAAATGGTCAATGTTCAACCATTTCAAGTGGTAACATATGATCAAGAACTGATAGCATTGAAGGAAGAAGTCCAAGCTGCACTGAAGGCATTGGTGAAAAATAAGGCTGCAAGAATTGATGGAATATAAATGGAAATCTTTCAACAAACAGATGTAGCACTGGAAGTGCTTACTCTTCTATTTCAAGAAATTTGGAAGACTGAGCAACTGATTTGAAGAGAATCATATGTGTGCCTATTCCAGAGAAAGGTGACCCAATGGAAGGCAGAAATCATCAAACAGTATCATTAATACCATATGTAAGTACAAATTTCCTGAAGATATTAAAAAAACAGTTGTACCAGGATATTGGCAGGTTGCTGAAGAAGTTCAAATGAGATTGGGAAGAGAA
>NW_006408604.1:2503766-2505835 GCF_000296735.1 Chrysochloris asiatica
TTGTGCTTACTAGTAACCCATACACAGACCTTGTTCGAATAGAATAAGGGGATACATAATGGTTTAAAGTCAGGAAATGTATGTGCTAGGGTTGTATTTTTCATCATACTTTTTGAAACTGTATGCTGAACAAATAATCTCAGAAGCTGGAGTGCATGAACAAGAATGGGGCATCGGAATTGGAGGATGACTCATTAACAACCTGCAATATACATATGACAGACACAATCTTACTTGCTGGAAATGAAGAGGACTTAAAATACTTATGAAGATCAGAGACCACAACTTTCAGTATGGATTACACCTCAATATAAAGAAAACAAAAATCATCAAAACTGAACTATTAAATAGCATCATTATATAGGGAGAAAAGATTGAAATAGTCAAAAGGCTTCATATTTTTTGGATACCCAATCAACACTCATTGAAGTAATAGTTTAAAAAAATCAAATAAAGTATTGTACTAGGCATAAAACCTCTTTAAAGTGTTCAAGAGCAAAGGTACTCCTGACCCAGGCAATGATCTTTTCAATGTCTCTCATGCCTGTGAAAGTTGGGCATTGGATAGGGAAGGCTGTAGAAGAATCACCGCATTTGAATTATGGTGTTGGATTAGTACTATGGACTGCCAAAAGGACAAACAAATCTGTCTTGGAAGAAGTACAGCCAGAATGTTCCTTGGAAGTGATGATGATGAGGTTTCATCTCTTTGGATGTGTTGTTATCTGTAGGGACCTGTACCTCAACAAGGACATAGTTCATGGTCAAGTAGAGAGTTGTGAAAAAGGACATCTCTAATGAGATGGACTGACAGTGGCAGCAACAATGAGTTCAAACATAACAATTGTGAGGATGGTGCAGAACAGGGAAATGGTTCTTTCTGTTGGGCATAGGGTCACTATGAGTCAGAACTGACTCGGTGGCACCCAACTATATATATATATATATACACATATGAATTCCTGGTGTGGTGCTGTGGGTTGAACTGCAAGGTCGGTGGTTCAAGTCACTCCTTGGAAATCCTATACAGGGTTGTTATGGGTTGGAAAACCGACTCGACAGCACTTCATAACAATAACATGTAACATATGTAATATATATATATATATATATGGTTTTCTGCTACTGCAAAGACTTACAGCTTTGGAAACCCTATTTAGGGTTGCTATGAAATGCAACCAACTGTATAGCACTGCAAATCTGCAAATATGTATAGTCACAGACTAATTTTAAATAACAATGTCTGTCCAATAAGAACTTAGAACAGTATACGCAAAATAATTCCAAGTGGGCATAAGAGATAGTTTCTTTCTTTTTCATTGTCTTTTATATTATTTAGAGATGTTATTGAAATGTTGTGGAAATGAGGAAAGAAGAGGATGAATAAATTTAAGTAGGGCAAAAAGATTGGAGGGGAAGGAGCTAGGGGTGTGCCAGTATTTTACATGTCACCTACAGGTCTAGTTATCTGTGGAAAATGGAAGCTGATTTTTAGACTCTGGAGGGAACCTACTTTCCCTTTTCTCTGTTCAACTTCCTTCCTGTTCTCTAATAGCTGGGGTTTCCTGACCATTGGATCAAATATTTGAATAGGTGAAAAAGTCACATATCTTTAGTATCCATTTTTCCCTTAAGCAAGTTTTCTCCAATCCAAACAGTTTTTATGCATGCTGGTCATAGTTTTCAGTCACAATAAAGATTCACTTTTCAGGAGGGAGCATCAAAATTAAGAGGATTGTAAAGCCATTAAACAGCCATCATTCTTCTTAGGATTAGCAAAGAAAGGGCTGAGGACAAGATAAACCATATATGTTTCTGACATCCTTGATTTGGCTTCTTTTTTTGCTGATGATAAGAAACATTTGGCTGTTTCTTGTCTAATTTGAATAGCTGAATATTGTCAAGCAGACGTCTTCATTAAATCTGTGTAGGAAGAGGGAAGAGGATCAGAGGGAAGGGAATTTAAAGTAGAAACAAGCTTTCCTGCTAGTTCTCAGCATACTGGTCATATTTATTCCAGAATGATCTATAAGTACAAGAGTAGCTTCTAGTATATAGGATTATATATA
>NW_006408604.1:2506885-2520972 GCF_000296735.1 Chrysochloris asiatica
GAATTGTGGTGTTGGAGGAGAATACTAAAAGTGCCATGGGCTGCCAAAAGAACCAATAGATCTGTTTTGGAAGAAGTGCAGCCAGAGTGCTCCTTAGGGGCTAAAATGGCCAAACTTCCTCTCTCATACTTTGGACATATTGTCAGGTGGGAACAGTCGCTAGAGAAGGATATCATGCTTGGTAAGATGGAGGGTCAGAGAAAAAGAGGAAGACCCCCAACAAGATGGATTGGGTAGGTGGCATCATTGATGGACTCAAGTGTGGCAGCAGTAGTAAGGTTGGCCCAGGATCGGACATTGTTTTGTTCTGCTTTGCATGGGGTCACTATGAGTTGGTTCCGACTTGATGGCACTGGACAACAACAATAAAAACTACTACATGTTTATTTTGTGCATTAAGAACATATGACCTATAGTAATGAACACCGAGGTGTAAGGTAACAGTGGTACTTATACTGGTTATGATGATTAAGGTTTTGCATTAACATGGCTGGGCCTTGATTTTCAGAAGTTTGGTAGTTACATAATGATAAATTTGGCAGAAGATTACATGGGTTACATGATTATAACATAACTAATCCATCTTGTGGTCTGTTGTTGTCATCTTCAATTTTCACATAGCACCCATTCTCACACAAAGACCTGGTCTTTGGTACCTAACCATGTTGATAAGTGAGAAGTGGATGTAGTTATATGGAGTTGGAGTTGGTTCTGACTCAGAGTTACCCTGTAGAAAAGAGTACAATTTCCCCTGTAGAGTTTCCTAAGCTGTGATCATGATGGGAGTAGATTGTCAGATCTTTATCCCATGGAGCAGTTAGTGGGTTTGAACTACAGACCTCCACATTAGCAGTCAATGCTTAAACATTAAACTATCAGGTCTCCTCGTATGACAATTAGGTGAGTTTACGCAAAGGTGGGAAAGTGTGGAAATGAACTGGAGTGACAATTCCCCCGTATAATGAGCCCTGATACAAACAATGTCTGTCAGTTAAAGCATGTCCATCAACAGCATCTATTTAACTTCAAATAAGTTCACCCCAACTAGAAGGATAACTAACCAAATGTGAGTTGTTTAGCATTTTGTTGTTGTTGTTAAGTGCCATTGAGTTGTTTCTGACCCATAGTGACCCTGTATAGGATTTCTGAGAAGCGACTGGTGAGTTTGAACCATTGACCTTGTGGTTCAAACCAATTTTGCAGTCCAGTGCATTAACCTGCAGTGTGTTAGCATTTTAGTACTCCTCATTTGCTTTCATCTTTCTGTACACCCAGCAGGAAAATCAAAATAGTCTTCCTTTAATAATTTCTTAGATTTTCTTTTTTTGTGTTTCTAAAAGCTCACCAAATTCATTAGGTTTTATTCTTATTTTTGATTCCTTGGTTCTATTTGAGTTATCTCACATCCTTCACATTTGTTATTGTTGTTAAGTGATGTCAAGTCAATTCTGACCCTTAGTGACCCTGTATAGGGTTTTCAAAGAGAAGCTGGTGAGCTTGAACCGCCGACCTTGCAGTACAAACGGCTTTGCCGTCTGACGCATTAGCCCACAGAGCCACACCAGGACTCTGTCACATAGATCATCTTATTATTTTTATTTAAGCGAAAATGAAATTCAGCAATTCCTGAGGACGTTTTCTTTCTGTAAGCAGCCAGGTTACCTCAGCAGGACACTGGGAAAAAAATGGTGTCACAGTAAGAAGCTTATATTGTGCTAGTAGGGTGCCAGGGATGACCAGTAGTGTACAATCAGAGACTGAGAACTAAACAACAGTGGTAGCTATTTTGGACGAATTTCTGTTTTGTTAATTCAGTTATACATTGTGATAATGATTATACTTCCTTTACAGTAAACAGCAAGTGATCAAATTATGATTCTCAATCATCTTGGCAATCTAGAAGGGCACCATAAATAAAAGCAGCAGATATAGAAAGCCACAAGCTCTATGAGTAACCCAAAGAATCAGGATTAAGAAAATAGTGACTCCAGGACAAAACATGTTTATTTCCTTTACCTCTTTCCCCAACCCACTAGGAAAATGCCTTCTATACGTTCTTACCACTTCACCTGGCCTTCTTCGCTATCTCAGATAATAAAAATCTTGAGAAATAGTATAGAGTATGTGGTGTGATACTTTGGAATAGCACACAGAAAGGGATCAGAGATTATGTTGTTCTTGTTGTTAAGTACCTTGGAGTCAGTTTAGACTCAAAGTGTTTCCAAGGCTTTAAATCTTTTGCGGGAGCATAAAGCCTCATCTTTGTTGTTGCCATTGGGTGCCATTGAGTCAGTACTGATTCATAGTGACTCTATGCACAAGAGAACAAAATGTTGCTCAGTCTGTGCCATCCTCACATTCTGTGTCCATTGATGCTGCTACTACACTAAATCATCTTGTTGGGGATCTTCTTCTTTGTTGTTGACCCTCCATTTTACCAAGCATAATGTCCTTCTGCAGAAATTGGTCCCTCCTGATAATATATATGCAGTATGAGAGCCAAAGTCTCCCATCCTGGCTTCTAAGGTGCATTCTGGCTGTTCTACTTCCAACACAGATTTGTTTATTCTTTTGGAATTCCATGTTACTTTGAACATTCTTCTCCAACACCATAACTCAAATGCATTAATTCTTCTACAGTCTTTCATATTCATTGTCCAACTTTAAAATGCATATGAGACTACAGAAAATACCATGGCATGGGTCAGGTATACTTTAGCACTCAAACTGACATCTTTATTCTTGACCACTTTAGAGAGGTCTTGTGCAGCAGATTTGCCTAAGGCAAACACATCACTTGATTTCTTGACAGCTACTCTCATGAGCATTAATGGTAGATCCAAGCAAAATTAGGTCCTTGACAATTTCAATCTTTTCTCCATTCATTTTGATGTTATTTATTGGTCCAATATGAGGATTTTTATTTTCTTTACATTGAGGTACAACCCATACTGATGGCTGTGCTCTTAAAAATTAAGTATTTTAAGGTCTCTTTGTTTTCAGCAAGCAAGGTTGTTAATGAGTCTGCCTCAGATCCTGAAAACATGTTCTTCTTCATAAGATCCAGTTTCTTGGATTGTTTGCTTAGCCTACAGATTGAATAGCTTGATGAATGAATTCAACCCTGGCACACATCTTGACAATCATACAGTGTCCCCTTGTTTTGTTCGAACCACTGCCTCTTTGCCTATGTACAGGTTCCTCATGAGCATAATTAGGTGTTCTGGAATATTTATTATCTGCAATGTTGTCCATAGCTTATCAAGATCCACACAATTGAAAGCCTCTATGTAGTCAATATTGAATATTCTAGCTACCCTTTGAAATTGGCTGTTCAGTTCTTTTACCTTCTCATTTCTTCCATTTACTTTAACATCTCTATGCTGGAGAGCAAGTGTTAGAGTCTCTTCTAGCATCCATTTTTATTTATTTTTCTTTCTTATCTTCATAATGACCTTTAACTTTCTTCCTGTATAATGTTCTTGATATTCCACAGCTCTTCTGGTGTTTGGTCATTAGTGTCTAATGCATCAAAGCTGGTCTTGAGATGATCTTTAAATTCAGTTGAGATATGTTCAAGGTCACATTTTAGCTCTTGTAGACTTGTTTTAATTTTGTTCATCTTCAGTCTGAACTTGGATATAAGAAATTGATGGTCTGTCCTTGGCCTTGTTTTAGCTGATGATATGAAGCTTTTCCACAATCTCTTTCCACAGACATAATTAATGTGATTTCTGTGTACGCTGTCTGGTAAAGTCCATATGTACAATAATCTTTTATGTTATTTATAAAAGGTATTTCCAATGAATATGTCATTGATTTTGCAAAATCCTATCATGTGATTGATTCTCCAGCATCATTTCTATCACCAACACCATATTTTCCAACTACCAATCCTTCCTCTATGTTTCCAATCCAATTACTAGTAATTGTCAATACTTCTTGATTGCATGTTTGATCAATTTCAATTTAGGCTTTAGTAGTTGGTATGTGAATTTGAATAATAGAGGCATTAACTGGTCTTCCTTGTACACATATGAACATTATTCTATCACAAACAGAATTATTTTTCAAGATGTTGTTGTTGTTGTTGAGTGCCAATGAGTCGGCTTTGATTCAGAGTGAACCTATATAGGGTTTCTGAGGAGTGGCTAGTGAATTTGAACCATTGACCTTGCAGTTCAAACCAACCTTGAGGTAGAGTGCTTATTTTGTGGCACCATACCCAGACTCCATACTTCAAGACAGATCTTGAAATATTCTTTTTGATGATGAGTGTAATGACATTCCTTTTCAATATGTCATTCCTGGCATAGTAAACCATGTGATTGTCAGATTCAAAATGGTCAGTACCAATCCATTTCATCTAATGCCTAGTATATACAGGTTTATTTGTTACATTTCATTTTTGACAACTTGAAATTTTCCTACATTTGTAGTTTGTGAATTCCTTGTTCCAATTATCAATGGATATTTGCAGCCATTTATCCTCATTTCGAGTTGTTCTCCATCAACAAATGAAGGTCCTGATGGCCTTATTCCATTCACGTCATCACTGTCAACTCTACTGTGAGGAGGCAACTCTTCCGCAGCTTTATTTTGAGTGCCTTCCAACCTGAGGGGCTCATCTTCAGGCACTATATCTGTCAATATTCTGGTGCTACTCATAATGTTTCAAAATTAAATATTCTGGTGTTATCTTACAGTCTTTCACTGCTATTCATAAGGTTTTCAGTGGCTTAACAGTCAGAGTGGTCTGCCTCTCCTTCCTAGTCTGGCTTAGTCTGGAAGCTCAGCTGATACATGTCCACCATAGGTGATCCTGCTGATATTTAAAATGCTGGTGGTATAGCTTCCAGCATCACAGTAACACATAAATCACCACATTAGGACAAACTGATAGCTGAGTAGTGTAAATCTTTAGTTACATTTAAAATTCATAGGAATAAGGATGAAGATGGGAAGGGAATAATTGACAATGCCAAATCATTTAAAAATAAAGCACCTCAAAATATAGAAAAAAAATTTTTTAATGTAAAAGCTATCACTTGAATTCCCTTCCAATATGGCAGAAACACTACCACTTTTAAGATGTCAAACAAAACAGTAAAGATAATATAATTACAATATTAATTCATTCAATCAATGGGAATTAATTAAACCTTAATGCCTTTCCCTTCTCCCAAGTATCTATCCTCTAGCCAGTAATTTATCCTCCCTTCCTCTCTCACACCTGCTAGCCACTTATTCCATCTGTCTCCTTTCTTGCCTTTGTTCAGCTTCTACTAGTGTATATTCAATCTGCTTCTCTTTTCTTTCCTCTAAAGGTAAGGATACAGGATTCCTGTTCATATATGTTACATTTGGTCTCTTGCGTCTTTGTTGTAGAGGGTCTGGGTAGCATGTTTGTGTAGTACACCATCTTGCTTGAAGTTTAATCATAATTCTTATTACTGAGTTTTGAGAGGTCTTTATATAATCAGGATGCAAGTCATTTATCAGATATAATTTGTAAATATCTTCTCCCTGTCTGTTGCTTGTCTTTTTGTTCTTTTAACAGTGTCTTTTGGAAAACCTAGAGTTCTTAACTCTGTGGAGTCTAAGTTACCAATTTGTTCTTTCATGAAATATGTTTTTGATATTTATCTAAGAAATCTTTGCCTAGCCCAAGGGCAGAAAGATTTTCTACTGTTTTCATCTAGAAATTTAATTTCTTTTTTCATTCTTTCTTTATTTGGATGAATGATTTTGTATCTTACACAACTTTTCCAAACTCACTGAATTCTCAAAGTTTTTCTTGTTGTTGATAAGTGCTATCAATTCGATTCTGACTCATAGCAACTTGTAAAGGATTTCTGAGCAGCGACTGGTGAGTTTGAACTGTTGACCTAGAATTCTTATATTTTCTACATAGACAATTTTGGGTATGATCCATTTTGAATATATGGTATATGATACATTGCTTTGTACTTGAATTTTATATTGTTCTAGTATAGTACCAATTATTGAAAAGACAAAATTGCCTTTGCACCCTTGTTGGAAATGAGTTGACCATATATGTATGGATCTACTTCTGAACTCTATTTTGATTGTTTTCTTCTATTATTGTTTCATTTATTTTTTGCCTTCCTTGACAAAAATATCACATTGTATTGATTAGGGTAGCTTTAAAAGAAATCTTAAAGTTAGTTATTATTTTCTAACTTTATTCTTTTGGCTATTTTAGGTCTTTTGTTTCTCTATATGAACTTTAGAATCAGCATGTCAATTTATACAAAGTGAAGACCCTTGATGGAGCTGGTTTCAGTATTTGTTAGAACCACAGGGTTGCTAGTGGCAGGGTGACTGGTTATGAGGGTTTCCACTAGACTAAGCTGGTCTAGTGGCTCTGTAAACTCTATAGGTATAGAACTGAGCCTGCCAGAATTCAGGCACCAAAGTGGTGCTGTTGCCTCCTGACCCCCCCCCCCCACACACACACTGTTGTGGCTCACAACCATGGGTTTCTGAACTCCTGGAGAGCAGGGTTTGTGCTGAGGGTGAATGAGAGTAGGAGCTGGCTGCATATCTGGTCACCAGGAAAGTATGAGGAAAATGACGGAATCATATCTTTCCCATCACCTGTGTGTATCTGCTCTGCCAGGCTGCCTTCTATTGCCAAAGCTTCTCGATATGGTTGTGCCATGTCTGGACTGCTGTTCGCCAGTCTCCATCTATCATGGTCCCTACACAGTTTGTCCCCCCAGAAAGCACTCAATTCACCTCTCTAACCTTTCCTCTGAAAGTCAGGATTCCAGAATTTTCTTCTGTGTATATTTAATTTGGTTTGTCTTATCTTTGTTGTAGAGGGTCCTTGTAGCATGTCTGCCTTGTTTTCCATCTTGCCAAAAGCCTAAACACATTTTATTGTGATTTGGGGGAATGTTTATAGATCAAATCGGTTTTCTATTGAACAAATCACACACATCTTGTTTTGTGACATCGATTGCAAGCCCCACAATGTGACAGCATTTCTACTTCCTCCCTGTAGTCGTCATTTCCACTCTTCCTTCTTTCCTATCCTTTCCTGCTTTCTAGCTTGATTTTTCAGCAAATGTCTTTTTGTTCTACATTTTTCTGCCACTGTATCTAGGACCTCCTATTGAGATCCCTTTTCATTGTGGTCAATTGTGGTAGCTGGGTACCATCTAGTTCTGGTCTCAGCGTCATGAAAATTGGGGCTATTATTATTTTCTCATAATATTTCCTTTATTATTTTCCATTATAATTAATACTTCTTTGTGTGATTATTTAAATCATGGCTATCTGGCCCACCAAGATGTAAGTTCTATGGACAGCAAGTATTTGTTAAATTAATGACCAAACAATAGAAAAAAAAAAAAAATGTAAATTTTTCTTCAGTATGTAGTTTCAGAAAATAGATGCCTTCTTGCATGTAACTATCCTAGTTAATTGATAATTGTTTGAATTTTGTTCAGAAATTCATATTTATGTGTTCTACCACAGTTAGCTTAAGGAGCTCTGGTAGCGTAGTGGTTACGAATCGGGCTGCGAACCTTAAGGTCAGCGGTTCGAAACTATCAGCCGCTCCGAGGGAGAAAGATGAGGCTTTCTACTCCCGTAAAGATTTACACCCTCGGAAACCCTGTACAGGGTCGCTATGGGTCGGAACCGACTCAACGGCACTTAACAACAACAACAACCACAGTTAGCTTAGACTCCTGGTGTGATGGTGTAGGATCAGCACTGGACTTCAAACCACAGGGTTGGCAGTTCAAACCCACCAGCTGCTCCTTGAAAACCCTATACAGGGTCACTATGAGTCAGACATGACTCAGTGGCACTTAATAACAACAACTACAGTCAATACAAAAATCATTGTAACCTTACCTAGGGTTCCAAAGAGTGGCTGTTGAGTTTGAACTGTTTACTTTGTGGTTCAAACCAACTTTGTGATTCAGTGCTTTATTCTTTGTTTTGTTAAGTGCCATCAAGTTGATTCTGACCCTTAGCAACCCTGTATAGGGTTTCCACGGAGCAGCTGGTGAGCTTGAACCACTGACCTTGCAGTTCAAACAACTTTGCAGTCTGGTGCATTAACCAACCCACAGCACCACACCAGAACTGACAGTCGGAGCTCTATTAGAAAATTCTATCCCATATCTTTTAAATAATGAACGTATAGGAAAGGAAGGATTTTTTAAGAAAAATGTATTGTGGATAAATGATATAATTGCTGTTGTTTTTTGTTGCTAAGCAGATGGAGTTAAGTGGGGTATGGTGATGGTGGTGGTGTGCCGTGGAGTCGGTTCTAACTCATAGCAACCCTGTACAGGGTTTCCGAGGAGCAGCTGGTGAGCTTGAACCACCAACCTTACAGTTCTAATGGCTTTGCAGTCTGGCTCATTAACCCACAGCGCCACACAAGGACTTCTGTTGCCCTTCTGACATGTGACCCAAAGGTGTAAGGGCAGATGTCATGTTGTGATATGTATGTGTCCTATTGCTCTAGGCACTGAATTATGTGAATGGTGGGAGAAAAAAAGTTTAAAAATTACCAAGACAGAAACTAGTCTGGAAAGTTCTTCTAATTGTTAGAAATATAATCACAGAATCCACTTTGTATCATCAGCTAATCAAAATGACCTTCTGTCACATATATGCATGATAATGCACAGTTATGAATATATCCATCATTAGTTTTCCTTTTTTGGATGAGAAACATTCAAATTAAAGTGTATCTAATTCTTGACTTTGTAGGTCACAAGCTTGGGAAATATCACATACAGTATGTCTCTTGACATATTGCATCCCAATATGTCAGATTGCCCCTGAGAGTATTCAGTACATCATATTCTTACAAAGTTGATCAGTTCAAGGTGAAACAGCACACAAAATAGCCAACAATGCAATGATACAGACTACAGAAATAAGTGTTCCAGTGACAAAATCCTACACAGTGTCATCAACTTACACAATGCATCTCTATGAAAGCAAGTTGACTACACACTTATACAGCTCAATACAACAGCAACAGTTAAACATGTGTTTGGATCCTTAATTCCAAATATTTGTTATCTGTTTTTCAGGCTATGAAGCCAAAAAGAAAAAGAAAAGGAGGGGGAATCTATTAGAAAGTTTTGCCAGGCAATTAAATAACAAAATACTATGCAATTTTTCTGTATTATGATGTTTAGTGTAGTGGTTACGAATCGGGCTGCTAACCTCAAGGTCAGCAATTTGACACTACCAGCTGTTCCGCGGGAGAAAGATGAGGCTTTCTGCTCCCATAAAGATTTACAGCCTCGGAAACCCTGTAGAGTGTCACTACGAGTTGGAACCGACTCCACGGCACATAACCAACCAACAACAGTGATGTTTAATATATTGATCAGTTTTTAAAAATTGTACTTTGTTGTGATTTATTTTCTATTTCTAAACATGAGTTCATTTTCCCTCCTACTTCAACATTTGTACTTTCATGTTTGTTTGTTTTTAAGAGTATTCCTTCAAATGGAAAAAACTTCATGCCTCACAAAACCTTGGTCTTCTCTTGGTTGTTGTTGTTAAGTGCTATTGAGTTGGTTCCAACTCATACTGACTTTGTATAGGGTTTCCAAGGAGCGGCTGGTGGGTTTAAACAGCTGACCTTGCTGTTCAAACTGACCTTGTGGTCCAGTGCACTATCCTGCAGCAGCATAGCAGGACTGAACTAAAAATGTTTCTGTCCTATGAAAGCCAAATATACTAAACCACCATTTCCAAAGTAACTGAGACAAAGAAAATAGTTTTTCTGTTAATCACCAAGATAATTAAACAAGAGACATTGCTTTGTCTCAACTATGTTCTCTAATATTTATAATTATTCAGATTCCTTTCATTTTACATGTATTTGGATTACAAATTCACAGAAATTGGACCAAGGGAACTACCTACCTCAAGAGATGAGTCTTCGTTGCCTTCACAAAGTTGGGAAGCAGCCACTGGAAGACAAAATCAGAGGTTTGAGTCAGCTCAAAATGACAGAGATAGGAGGATCTGGATGGAAGACTAAACAAACTAAACCAGTGAATATAGGCAGAACCCTAAATTACAGAAATGGGTGACTATAGCTATTAGTTTAAAACATAGCTCGAAAATGCCAGATGCCTGGCCATATAGCCTTTGAAGGAAGAGCCTGGTTGATACAAATGGTTTGTGATTGTCTGCTAACACAAGTATTGTCAGTTCAACCCAGCGGTTCTGTAGCAGGAAAGACCTGGAAAAAAAATCTTTATCCGTAACGACTACAGCCAAGAAAATCCTATGAGGTAGTTCTGCTCTATAACACAAGGAATTGCTGTTCATTAGAGGCCGACTGGACAGCAGCTAACAACAATAATGTACCACCAAATACCCAGAAACAACAAAAATAAATCACTGAGTTGGAGTTTGAGAAATTATGAGAACTAGAGTTAAGCATCTATGTAGGAAAACAAAGGAAATAAAAGGAATAAATGATAAAAGATAAGCTGAATGAAGGCTGTACTGTTAGGTAAGACCGTCTCTTGGAAATTCTTTGGAAAAGAACAATTGATTCCCTTCTGACCAATTTTGGAATGGGAAGCCAAAACCTTCAGTACTTGTTTTTCTCTAGCCTCAGCTATTGTTCTCCCTTCCAGTGTGCTTACTTGGCTTGTGAGCAGGAATAACATTGTTCTTCCGTAATTCCCACAGGGGTTTTGCCATTGGATCTCTTTGAGGCACCTACTCACCTCTCCTTTTGGAGCTTATTTATTTCTGCTTAGGTGGATCTGGGAGTTGCAATTTTCAACTGGCAGCTCAAGTGTCTGAAATGCTTTGATGTTTCCATCACTGTAGAAAAATTAACCTAATCTACAGATTACTAAGAGCTTTAGAAATACATGCTACAAGAGAACATGGGAGAAAGGCTCAAGAAACTCCCAAATTTGAGGACAAGGTACAAAGTACTAAAGTAGACAAGTTAATAGTAAGGTTGGGGACTCCACAACAACATAAAAGGCTACTAAATAAACCACCTGAAGCTTCAAGGTGTCATCAGTCACTTTTGCACACCTTTTTTTTCATCATCTCTAGTAACTTAAAATATACAAAGAGTCTTTCAAATTTTTGACAGTTAGCAAGTTAGCAGGATGAAATCTAAAATAGTGCATCAGAAAATGACGAATTCTGAGCTGCAAGAAGAAATAAAAGGTAAGTATTTTAGTAAAACATCTCAAAGACTCTGTATCTCAAAGACTCCTCAGGAAAGCTATAATAACATGACCCAGTCTGCTGGGTGTCACATGATGCTTGTTTTGGGAAAATATTTTGCATTTCTTAGATGAAGGGCACACTTTAACACTTCAGATTACAATAACATGGGCTTGCATTTCAGCTACTTTAATTCACATCAGTCTTACAGCTTGGCAGAAACATTTTCCACCCAGTTTGCATTTGTTCTGGTTGAACTGAGACTTCTATTTTTAGAAAAAGATGTTTAAAAAAGAATCCCAAAGACAGGTTTAAAAAGATGCTATTTGGAATTTTGTTAATATTTTTTTCAGATTTCCATTTTAGGAAATGAGATGGTAGGTAATTTTTATGGAAGGGCCTATTTTCCCTGGGAGGGAAAAAGTAAAAAGGAACAAAAGAAAAATAAATGTGTATTGATGAATTTGAAACAATTTCTATTTTAACTCTGTTTTTTAGGGTAGAGAGAGGGTTAGGGTGGATAATTAATTGTTGTATGCTGTGAGGATTATATTTCATCTTTTGATTTAAATTTTGTCCATGCATTTAAAGGAGAAAGAAAAAAAGCTGAATACCCAGAAGCACTTAGTAAATCTCATAGCACACCTGTTACAGATTAAATGCTAGTAACTCCTTCATTCAGACCACTCCTTTCACAACCCAATCTTTGTCTTTACTGAGATGAATCATTTTCACTGCATAAAATCTGGACAAATGTGCAGAGTTAGACAGTGGTGGCACTAGGGTTTGTGCCACTCAGTGTGGTAATTCATGGCGGCGATAACCCACCCCCGGGACCTCCTCCCATACTAGACCACATAGAACCTTAGTAATGTTTATTGTCAATTTTAATCATAGGATAATATGTGATGAATATAGTTATACATTGCTTAAGTGCAATATTTCTAAGATTATATCAATATTAACAACAAAATTGTTTTGTAAAATCTGAGTAGAAGCTTTAAAAAACTTTTGCTTATCTTTTCTTTTCATTACTGCTTTTCAAAAAAGTTACTGATATAGGTTCACAAATACTACATAGCACAATATTATAGCTAAAACACCAAAATATTTGACAAAATCAGCGACTATAAAAACACTGGCAGCAATGAAGACAGCAAGTGCATACTTAGTGCATGGGCAGATAAAATCACCAATTAGAAGCATTTTTGTTATTAGGTAATAATGGCAACTCTGCCCAGTGCATTAGAAGATTCAGAGGTTAATTAGCATGGAGCTTTAGTCTTGTTTTTTTTTTTTTTTAAACCATATTGAAACATGTAACCTGAGTTATGAAAACCTGGTTTTGTTGTTATAATTAACTACGGGGATATTTTTATAAAAAGAATACATTTCAGCTGAAATCCAGCACAAAAACTTTATGGACAGACATTTTGGTGTCATCCCTTCTGGTACTGTCACCCAGTGTGGTCTACACCCCAACTATCCCCCTCACCCCCCACCCCCACCCCCACCCCAATTGATCCCACAGGAGTTAGACATTCAGGTGAGTTAAAAAACAAATCTAGACAAATGTTTTTGAGAAATACTTTGAGCATGCAAATCTTCTGATACTTGTTACCACAGAACATGATTCTGCTGATTTTGATAACCATGTGTGCCCGTGACTAAAGAGCACTGAAATGGCACTTCTAATGGAATTGTTTAAAAAGTAAACCTTATCTTGCCATTTTATAAAGACAAGTAAGCCCTCTTATGATTGCTAAAGAACTTCAAGACAGAATACTTGAACAGATGCTGTTTATGGTAAATTTATTTTTATAACTCTAGCAGCCTCAGCTCAGAGGTATTTCTGGAGTGGGTAGAGAACCAGGTGAGGTTCCTGGCCTAGGTACAGAGATAGAGCTGAAGCCAGTCAGGGAGTTAAAACAGCTGCTAAAAAAAAGGCTCTTTTTGAAATGGCATTACTATCCTAGGAGGCCAACCCAGTCTGGCTGCAAGAGCATGGAATTTAAAACCATCAGCTGCCATCAAATTGACACTAATTGGTGCCAACACCAGGTGTACCAGAGTAGAATTGTGCTGCATAGTAGTTTTGGTGGCTGATTTTTCAGAATCAAGTTGCCAGCCCTTTCTTCCATGGTACCAGAATGAACTTGAGCTGTCAGCCTTTTGGTTGTTGTTGTTGTTGTTGTTATGTGCCATGGCATCGGTTCTGACTCATAGCGACCCTGCACAGGGTTTCCGAGGCTGTTAATCTTTACTGGAGCAGCACGCCTCATCTTTCTCCCATGGAGCAGCTGGTAGTTTAGAACTGCTGACCTTGTGGTTCGCAGCCCGATTTGTAATCACTATGCTACCAGAGCTCCTTTGTTGTTGTTGTTGTTGTTAAGTGCTGTCGAGTCGGTTCCGACCCATAGCGACCCTGAATAGGGTTAGTAGCTGAATGTTTTACCCATTTGCACCACCCGGGGAATTTCCTGCTGTTATTTGCTGTCTAGTCGGTTCCAACGTATAGTGACCCTATATAGGGTTTCCAAAACTAAATCTTACAGGAATAGAAAGACTCATTTTCTTCCCACAGAAGTTAGGGACTGCTAAACCTAGGCAGAGGGAAGTTTTAGGAAATATCTCCAGTTCTGTATATCAAATGGAGATAAAAAACCCCCACAAAACATTTAGAGAGGTATGATACATTTTCAATGCTACTACCTGGTGATGCCAACCTAGTTCTAGCTCCAACTTGATGTGATTAAGATTATCTCTGGAAGTTATGTTGGATTTATCAATGTCTGCAACTGAGAAATTTGGTGAAGTTTGCTGAAAAAGAACCACTTACTTGGCTTCTCCATAGCCACTTCTGTCCCATTCCA
>NW_006408604.1:2521072-2533786 GCF_000296735.1 Chrysochloris asiatica
CTAAAAATATAAATCTAATATTTTTACTCCCTCTCCTTTTTAAGTTTCACTGCCTGTCTGTCAGCTTGTTGTTCTGTGGTGGTTTGCATGTTGCTGTGATGCTGAAAACTAATCTACCCGTATTTTAAATACCAGAAGGTAAACCATGGTGAACAGGTTTCAGCTGAGCTTCCAAATTAGACAGGAAGGAGAGACAAACTACTTCTGAATGTTTAGCCACTGAAAAGCATATGAATAGCAGTGAAATAGCCTCAGATAGAACCAGAATAATGAGTATTGAAACATTATGAATTGCAGCAGAATACTGTGAAAATGTAGTGGTTACAAGTTGGGCTGCTAATCTCAAAGTCAGCAGTTCGAAACTACCAGTGGTTTCATGGGAGAAAGATGAGGCTTTCTGCTCCTGTAAAGATTTACATCCTTGGAAACCCAATACATGGTCACTATGAGTCACAACAGACTTCATGGCACATAACTACCATCACCACCACCACCACCACCACTATCAGAGGTGGTACCACAAGACGAGTCCCTCAGATTGGAAGGCACTCTAAATACAACTGCTGCCTCCTCAAAGTAGAGTCAACCCTGATGATGTGAATGGAGTAAAGATTTTGGGACCTTCATTTGCTGATGGGGCACAACTCAAAATGAGGACAAACAGTTGTAAATATCCATTAATAATCAGAATATGAAATGTACAAAGTTTGAATCTAAGAAAATAGGGAGTTGTCAAAAATGAAATGGAAAACATAAAGATTGGTATCCTAGGCATTACTGAGCTAAAATGGACTGGTATTGGCTATTTTAAATCTACAACCATATGGCTTATTATGTTTGGAATGACATATTGAAGAGGAATGGTGTTGAATTCATTGTCAAAAAGAACATGTCAAATCTTGTAGTACAATGCTGTCTATGATAGGATAATATTCATATATCTATGAGGAAGACCAGTTAATACCACTATTATTTGAATTTACATGCCAACTACTAAAGCCAGTGATGATGAAATTGAAGAATTCTACAAACATCTTCAGTCTGAAATTGATCAAACATGAAATCAAGATGTATTGATATTTACTGGTGATAGAAATGCTAAGGTTGGAAACAAAGAGGAAGGTCAGTGTTAGAAAATATGGCCTTGGTGATAGAAACAATGCTGGAGATTGCATGATAGAATTTTGCAAGACTGATGGCTTGCTTATTCATTACAAACATCTTTTTTTTTTTCCTAACTTTTTAATAGTGAATTGAGTGAAGGGTTACAGAGCAGATCATCAGTTTTACATTCAACAAATGGTGTACTTTACTTCATTACATGGCTGCAATCACTTTCATGTACCAACAGTTAACAACATTTACCTCTATTCACTTGAACTATTTATTGCATTCCTCCCTGTGGCTCCTGCTATCTTTAGCTTTCCTATGCTAATCTCTCTCCTGTTGTATATTGCCTGTCTTACCACCCATGTTAACATGTGTCTAAACTCCAGTCCATGAATAATTTTCCTTATTCCCTCTCTTCCCCCTATGTTGTTGTTGTTGTTAAGTGCCGTCAAGTCGGTTCCGACCCATAGCGACCCTGTACAGGGTTTCCGAGGGTGTAAATCCTTACGGGAGTAGAAAGCCTCATCTTTCTCCCGCGGAGTGGCTGGTAGTTTCAAACCGCGCACCTTAAGGTTTGCAGCCCGATTCGTAACCACTACGCTACCAGAGCGCCTTCTTTTATCAAGAAAACCTTTGTTTTAATATTTTACATCATTGGTCTCATACAATGTTTGTCCTTTCATACTTTACTAATTTCACTCAGCATAATGTCCTCCACCACGATTTATCTATTAGTTTGTTCTACTGTGGTGTCTAGCATGTTGCTGTAATCTTGGAAGCTATATCAGGGGTAGTTTAAATATCACCAGGGTCACACATGTTGAACAGATTTCAGTTGAGCTTCCATACAAAGACAGATTAGAAAAAAGGAGAGATGGACTACTTCCAAACTTTTAGTCATTGAAAACCTTATGAATATCAGTGGAACACTGTCAGCACTGATGAAGAACACCAGAATATTATTAGATGCCGTGCAAGAAGATGATCCCCTCAGGTTGGAATCCAACTGAGGAAGAGCTGCCTCCTCAAAATTGAGTTGACCATAATGACACAAATGGAGTAGTCTTCTGGACCTTCCTTTGTTCATGGGACACAACTCAAAATGAGAGCAATAGCTGTAAAAATCCATGAATAATCATAACATTGGATGCATGAAGTATGAATCTAGGAAAATTAGAAGTTGTCTAAAATGAAATGGAACACATAAACATCGATATCCTAGGCATTAGTGAGCTGAAATGGATTGGTATTGGCCATTTTGAATCTGACAATCACATGGTTTACTATGCCAGGAATGACAAATTGAAGAGGAATGACATCACATAGGCCATCAAAAAGAACATATCAAGATGTGTCTTGAGGTACAAGGCTGTCTGTGATAGGATAGTTAATAACAGTTAAATATCACTATTATTCAAATTTACGTGCAACCACTAAAACCAGTGATGAGGACCTTGAAGAATTCTATCAACTTCTTTAGTCTGAAATTGATCAACCATGCAATGAAGATGTATTGATAATAACTGGCAGTTGGAATGAAAAGTTAGTAACAATAAAGAAGGATCAGTAGTTGAAAAGTATAGTCTTGGTGATAGAAATGATGCTAAAAATCACATGATAAACTGCAAGACCAGTGACTTTTTCATTGCAAATACTTTTTTAAAACAACATAAAACACAACTATACACATGGACCTTACTGGATGGAATACACAAAAAATCCAACTGACTACATCTGTGGAAAGAGATGGTGGGAAAATTCCATATCATCTGCCAAAACAAGTCCGGGGCAGACTGTGAAAAAGACCATCAATTGCTCATATGCAAGTTCAGGCTGAAGCTGAAGAAAATGAAAACATGTGAGTCAAAATATGACCTTGACCATATCCCACCTTAATTTAGGCATCATCTGAATAACAGATTTGATGCATTAGACACTAAAGACTGAAGACCAGAAGAGCTGTGGGATGTCATCAAGAACATCATACAGTAAGAAAGCAAACGGTCATTAAGAAGACAAGAAAGAAGGAAAAGACCAAAATGCATGTCAAAAGAGACTCTGCAACTTACTCTTTAGCATAAAGATACTAAAGTAAATAGAATAAATGAGAAGATAAAGAGCTGAACAGAAAAATTTAAAGGTCAGCTTGAAATGACAAATTAAAATGTCATAACGAAATGTGGAAACAATCTATAGTTAGAAAAACCAAAGGGAAGAAAACTCAGCATTTCTCAAGCTGAGGGAACTGAAAAAAAAAAAAGCTAAAGCCTTGATTTGCAATAGTGAAGGATTCTATGGGCAAAATATTGAAGGATGAAGAAATCATCAAAAGAAAATGAAAGTGGCTGTCTCTTCTGTTGGGGACCTGAGACTCTACAATTTTAAGATGATAAACTCTCTCTCTCTATATATATATATAAAACACACATATATCTAAAATACATATAAAATGTGTGAGTGTGTGTGTGTGTGTGTAGTCCTGGTGTGGGATTGTGGAATAACGCACTAGACTATAAGGTCAGTTTGAATGGCAAGGTCGGTGGTTCAAACCCACCAGCCACTCCTCAGAAACTCTATACAGGCTTGTTATGGGTTGGAATTGACTCAATGGCACTTAACATAGGATTTTCTAAAAAGGAAATTAGACGTTGTGGGGTGGGGGGGTGGGAGGGAGTAGGCTTCTTGCTTTAAGCTCTGGTAGCGAGTACATGGGGCTTTGGACTCCTGGTGTGGCGCTTGTAGGATCAGCCCTGGACCTCGAACCACAAGGTCCATAGTTCAAACCTACAAGCTGCTCCTCAGAAACTCTATACAGGGTCATTATGAGTCACAATTGACTCAAGGACACTTAACAACAACAACAGAATCTGGGGCTTTAGGTAGAATCCTGAGCTTTCCCAGTTGGGACATTTGCATTTGAAAAGACTTGCAGCCCAAACCAGAACTGCTAGGAGATTAATTCAAGCAGATAAAAAACAGCTGACAGTTTGCAACTCTGTGAATTTTGGGATTTCAAGGAAAGGAAAGTCAGCCCATAAGAGAAAACTGCCTTGTAGGACTGAAAGTTAAAGTGAACCTCCAAGTTGTATGCTTGCTGGTGACCACCTGGATCTGCATGTGAATGGAGTTGGGGGAAATGCAGCAATGAAGACAAGAGTTGAGTTTGCAAGTGTTCTACTAGCACATGTTGACCTCCAGATAAGAGGAGCAGGAAGGCTGACTAGTCTGGTCAGAAGTTTAGGGATTTCTGTGAACTCCCCAACTTGTAGCTGGTACCTATTTGACCTAGGTTGGATAGCTAGGATTGAGCTGACCAGACCCAACAAGATGAAGATAAAGATGTTTTGTTTATTGACACTGTGAGCAAGTGTCAATTGGTACAATTTGTTGGACTGGACTTTTACTTATGAAGCTGTTGCTCAAAATTCCAGTTGGAATGGAATATTCTTATATCAAGGAAGATGCTTGTCTCCTTAGTGTACTGGGTTGGTTGTTGTTATGTGCCATGGAGTCAGTTCCGACTCATAGCGACCCTGTACAGCGTTACAGAGGCTGTAAATCTTTATGGGAGCAGAAAGCCTCATCCTTCTCCCGCGGAACAGCTGGTAATTTCGAACTGCTGATTTTGCGGTTCGCATCCCAATTCATAACCACTACGCTATCAGAGAAACTGGCAATTTAGAAATTGGCTATGAAAGTGGATGGGTATAAAGGCATGAAGTGGCTGACCTGTTGTTGTTAAGTGCCGTCGAGTTGGTTCCGACCTATAGCGACCCTGATCAGGGTTTCCGAGGCTGTAAATCTTTACAGGAGCAGAAAGCCTCATCTTTCTCCCGCGGAGCAGCTGGTAGTTTCCAACTGCTGACCTTGCGATTCACAGCCCGATTCGTAACCACTACGCTACCAGAGCTCCCATAGTGACCTTATTCACAGCAGAACAAAACACTGCCCCATCCTGGGCCAACCTTACTACTTACTGTTGCCACGCTTGAGTCCATCGATGCTGCCACTTGGCCAATCCATCTCGTTGGGAGTCTTCCTCTTTTTCTCTGACCTTCTACCATACCAAACATGATATCCTTCTCCAGTGACTGGTCCCTCCTGATAACATGTCTGAAGTATGAGAGACAAAGTTTGGCCATCTTGGCCTCTAAGGAGCACTCTGGCTGCACTTCTTCCAAAACAGATCTATTGGTTCTTTTGGAAGCCCATGGCATTTTCAATATTCTCCTCCAACATCATAATTCAAACACATTAATTCATCTTCCTTATTCACTGTCCAGCTTTCACATGCATATGAGGTTATTGAAAATATCATAATTTGGGTCAGGCACACCTTAGTCCTCAATCTGACATCTTTGCTCTTCAACATTTTAAAAAGGCCTTGTGCAGCAGATTTGCCTAATGCAATACGTTGTTTGATTTCTTCACTGCTGCTTCCGTGAGTGTTGATAGTTGATCCAAGAAGAGTGAAGTCCTTGACAACTTCAATCTTTTCTCCATTGATAAGAATGTTGCTGATTGGTCCAGTGGTGAGGATTTTTGTTTTCTCTGCATTGAGATGCAATCCATACCTAAGACTGTTCTTTGATCTTCACCAGTAAATGTTTTAAGTCCTCTTCACTTTCAGCAATCAAGGTTGTATCATCTGCATATTGCAGGTTGTAAATGAGTCTTCCTCCAATCCTAATGCCACGTTTTTCTTCATAGAACCCAGCTTCTCGCATTATTTGTTCAGCATACAAGTTGAGTAAGTATGGTGAAAGAATATAGCACCGTTGCATACCTTTCTTAATTTTAAAACATTCAGTGTTCCCATGTTCTGTTCCAACAACTGCCTTTTGATCCAGGTACAGATTCCTCATGAGCACAATTAAGTGTTCAGGAATACTCATACTTCGCAATGTTGTCCATAGCGTGTCATGATCCACACAATCGAAAGCCTTTGCATAGTCAATAAATCACAGGTAAACATCTTTCTGATATTCTCTGCTTTCCTTCTTTCTTTTCTTCATCTAACAAGATGGCGGATCAGGTAGATATGCAGTGAGGAGCTCTGACAGCAACAACACAGAATACCAGACCAAGCAGGCTCAGGGGATGGTGCCAGAACTCTGAACCACCTATAAAGGAA
Organism: Chrysochloris asiatica; assembly: GCF_000296735.1. Taxonomy (NCBI): domain Eukaryota; kingdom Metazoa; phylum Chordata; class Mammalia; order Afrosoricida; family Chrysochloridae; genus Chrysochloris; species Chrysochloris asiatica. The sequence continues at coordinate 2,527,317 of NW_006408604.1, forward strand.
TATTTAGAAGATTGGAAGGCTTACAGCTAGGGGAATTTGTAGCAGAATCAAGAAATCCATTGTTTTCTAATTCAAGACACTCAGCTGCTTCTGGAGCTGCTATCTTGGGAGAGACCAAGCGGGGGAAGGATCAGAACAGCCACGAACACCTGACAAAACTGCAGAGATACAGATGTAGGCATTCTTTTTTTTTTGGGTAGCTGTTCATTGGTCTCTCGCTGTCTGTGCACCTCCATTCTGGTGACTAGAGGGGATGCCTGAGCGAATAGACACCCCACCCCCAACACTGGAGGGTTCTACTGCACATGCACAGAGATCTCCTCAAAATTGAAAGTGGCAGCTTCAACTTAAAACCAAAGGCCATCACTTGTCTGTCAGTTTGTTACATTGTGGTGGCTTGTGAGTTGCTGTGATTCTGAAACCTATGCCAGCAGCATTTTAAATACCATCAGGGTCACCCATGTGGACAGGTTTCAGATGAGCTTTCAGACAAAGATGGACTAAGAAGAAAAGTGATGAACTACTTTAGAATATTTAGTCACTGAAAACCTTATGAATAGCAGAGAAGTGGCTGACTTACAAGCTTTCATGTATGTGCTTAGTTTTAGAGTGAGGGGTAAAGAGAGAATCCCCACTGACTAGTTTTCCTATTTTCCAGATGGGTTTTGTGAAAAGGGGTTGGGATGATGCTGATAGGATTTTAAGATTTTAGTTGTGAGTAATTGTTAGTAGGATTAATTGTGATCGTTGTAACTGTAATTGTAGAAGATGTATAGCTAAAATGAGGGAGTAGTTATCTTTCATTTCAGGAGAAGATGATACCAGGACCATCAAGAAGGAAGCTCATGAGTGGACCTTGGTGTCCCTGCCTTGAAAAGTGGCAATACAGAGAGATGGTGGCAGAGGAAGTGGTACAGAAAGACAGTGTGGACTTTAGGACCAAGGACTGAGTGAGGCTGTGTGACAATGGGCAGCAGCTGGCTTGCAGAATGCGCTCTTTGGGCATTTAAATTAATATTTATTTTGTTTTGTATGTGTGCACCAAATATTTTTGTTTCTTCATTTGTGATATATTAGATGTTAATGGGGCCAGTGTGTTTTAGGTTGTATGTGATTCAGCTATATCGTGTTAGGCGCAAGCATGGCTTTATAATTTTCTTTATTTAGAGATTATGCATATAGGTCATAAGGAGCTCTGGTAGCATAGTGGTTACAAATCGGGCTGTGAACGTTAAGGTCAGCGTTTTGAAACTACCAGCTGCTCTGCAGGAGAAAGATGAGACTTTCTGCTCCTGTGAAGATTACAGCCTTGGAAACCCTGTACAGGGTTGCCATGGGTCGGAGCCAACTTGACGGCACTTAACAACAACAACATGCATATAGTTCTTAGGTTCTGAGTTGACAAGCGTGGACTGTAATGGTTGAGATTCTGTGTCAATTCAAGTGAGCCAAGATTTCCAGGGATGTGGCAGTAGTGATATGCTTGTTCCCTTGGAAATGAAATCTAGTGCCTGCTTAGTGGACTTTGTAATGGTTGGCTGGGAGGAGCCAATCAGCTGAGGGGTATGCTTCCTTGAGGGTGTGGCCTGCTACAAATGTGGTAGATGAACAGAACGGAGTCTTGCTCTTTTGCCCTGAGGACATGTAACTCTACAATTGTAGGATGGTGAACTTCTCTATGTGTACATGTATGGTGGTGGTTATGTGCTGTGGAGTTGGTTCTGACTCATAGCGACACTGTACAGGGTTTCTAAGGCTGTAAATCTTTAAGGAGCAGAATGCCTCATCTTGTTTCTTCGTAGGAACTAAAATTGTTGTATCCTGGCCATTTTGAAGTTGTCTTATTTGTAAAAACAGACAGTAGACAGTGAAGTTGTTGGACCCAGAGGATCTCATGAGCTATGTGTGGGAGGAATGTGGCAGTGGAGTTCCTGACCCTAGATGGAGTTCCTATTGGCCTCAGTATTATCTGTGTCCAGGGCACTCAATTTTGAAGTAAAAGGGGAAATACAGCAAGTACTGTGGTCCTCAGTGCCTGGCTCCAGGAAACACATGGTTTGATCAAGTGAGACAACTTATCCTGAGCATTCAGTTACACAAGAACTAACTAGTTCTAAAGAATTATCAGAAGCAATGTACCATATTAGTTTCCTTGTTTTTAGTAGTTTGACTTTAGAGACAATTTTTTACACTACATTTTTCCCCCCTCTCTCAATATTTTCTCTCTTTTAAGCAGGCTTCTCTGTGGCTTCCTTCTCAGATGTACTTGCGCTCTCTTTGCTAGTTTTTTTCTGTCTTCTCTCACTTTTGGGCTAATGCTAATTGCATTTATGTCTGTCTATCTGTTTGTCTTCCTCTGATTTACCCAGATTCCTCTTTGTCCTGACTCCTGTAAACATTCTAACAATACCCACACTCATACAGTTAGCCTTTGCTCACCTTCTCCCCGCTCAACCCTGTATTTATGAATATATTTTCCCCTGTCTATGTTACAAATAAGGTACAAATATGTAGTTTGTGGGGGCCCTTAATGGATTTGGTTTCAGAGTTTGTTAGGACTACAGGGAATCTGGAAGTAGAGTGACTGGTTTACTGATCTTCTGATGACTCTGTAGGTTTTGTAGGACTGGAGTCAAGCCCACCTGAATCCAGGAATCAAAATGGTACACCAAAGAGGCACAGCCAGCTCCCAATTCATACTGGCATGGTTCCCAACCATGTGGCTCTGATCAACATAAAAAATGACTAGACATATGGCCCATCAGATAAAATACACAGAAATTAAACCTCATCTGTGATAAGAGACTGTGGAAAGCTCCATATCATCAGCCAAAATGAAACCAGGGTAAACTGAAACAGACCATCAACTGCTCATATGCAAGTTCAGGCTGAAGCTGAAGAAAATTAAAACAAGTTCACGAGAGTCAAACTATGACCTTGAACATATTCCAAGTGAATTTAGATTTGATGTATTATACACTAATGACTGAAGACCAGAAGAGTTGTGGTATGACATCAAGAACATCATACAACAAGAAAGCAAAAGATCCTTAAGAAGATAAGAAAGAAGGAAAAACCAAAATGGATGCCAGAAGAGATGCTGATACTTCCTTTCCAGCACAGAGATGCTAAAAATGGAAGAAATGAGGAGGTAAAAGAGCTGAAAAGAAAATTTCAGTGGGTAGCTCCAGAAAACAAAGCCAAAATATTATAATAAAATATGCAAAGACGTGGTGTTAGAAAACCAAAAGGAAAGAACACATTCAACATTTTCGAAGCTGAAAGAACTGAAGAAAAAAATTCAAGCCTTGATGTGCAAAATGGAGTCCTAGTGTGGCACCATAGAATAAACGCTAGACAACAAGCTCATTTTGAACTACCAGGTCAGCAGTTCAAACCCACCAGCCACTCCTCTGAAACCCTATACAGGGTTGCTACGAATTGGAATTGACTGTACGGCACTTAACAACAAAAACGATGGGCCAAATATTGAGTGATGATGAAAACCATCATAAGAAGATGGAAGGAATACATAGTCACTGTACCAAAAAGAATTTGTTGAAATTCAACCATTTCAAGAGATAACATGTGCTCAAGAGCCAATGGTCCTGAACAAAGAAGTCTAATGTGCACTGAAGGCTTTGGCAAAGAACAAGGCTCCAGGAACTGATGTAATACATATTGAAAAATTTCAACAAACTTATACAGTACTGAAGGCACTCATTCATCTATGTCAAGAAATTTGGAGGGCAGCTACCTGGCCAACTGATGGAAAGAGATCAATATTTGGGCCCATTCCAAAAAGGTGACCCAATGAAATTCATAAATCATTGGACAATATCATTAATATCCCATGCAAGCCAAATTTTGCTAAAAACAAAAAATGACTGCAACAATACATTGATAGGGAACTGACTGAGGTTCAAGCTGGATTCATAGCAGGGTGTGGAGTGAGGGATATCATAGCTGACATGAGATGCACCTTGGCTAAGAGCAGAGAATAATAGATGTTTACCTGTGCTTTATTGACTACACAGAACTTTTGACTCTGTGGTTCATGATAAGCTATGGACAACATACAAATAATGGGTATTCTGGAAAATTTAATTGTGCTTATGAAGAACCTGTACATAGACCAAAAGAACAGAACATGGGGATAGTGAATGGTTTAAAGGCAGGAAAGGTATGCGCCTGGGTTATATTCTTTCACCATATTTATTCAATCTGTATGCTGATCAAATAATCTGAAAATCTGGATTATATGAAGAAGAGCATGGTAATTGGACTGGAGGCATCTATATATCAATTTAACAACCTGTGATATGCAGAAGATACAACCTTGTTTGCTGAAAAGCAAGAGACTTAAAGCATGTACTGATGAAGATCAAAGACCACAGTCTTCTGTATGGGTTGCACCTCAATGTAAAGAAAATAAAAATCCTCACACCTGGGCCAATAAAAAACATCATGATAAATGAAGAAAAGATTGAATTTGTCAAGACTTCATGTTACTTGGATCCACTCAAGAAATCAAAATGACATATTACATTAGGCAAATCTTCTGCATAAGACCCCTCTAATGTGTCCAAGAACGAAGATGTCCGTTTGAGGATTAAGATGTGCTTGACCAAAGCCATGATATTTTCACTAGCCTAATATGCATGTGAAAGATGGACAGTGAATAAAGAAGACCATAGAAGAATTGATGCATTTGAGTTATGGTGTTAGAGAAGAATATTAAAAGCATGATGGATGGCCAAAAGAATAAACAAATCTGTACTGAAGAAGTACAGTGAGAAGTTAGGTTAGTGAGACGCCGTCTCTCATACTTTAGACATATTATCAGTTGGGGACCCATTCTTGGAGAAGGATATATGCTTGGTAAAGTGGAGGATCAATGAAAAACAGGTAGACCCCAACGAGATGGATTGGCACTGTGGCAGCAGCGATGGGATCAAGTGTAACAATGATTGTGAGGATGTTGCAGGCCCAAGCAGTGTTTCCTTCTGTTGTGCATAGCATCAGTATGAGTGGGAGCTGACTTACGGGCACCTAACAACTACAGCAACAACCTTTTAAATTCTATGCATGATGTTTCTTTTGGCCTTTAGGCTAAATGTAAATCTTAGTATGGCTACAAGTACAGGGTTTTCTGCCTGTTATGCACAATTAGATCCTGTAAAAAGCCACCTATGGATGCAGTAGCTCAAATGAGGGAACAAATCTTTACAGTCAGAATCATTCCCATCTCCTCCACACACAAAGTAGACAGGGATGGGCAACTTGGACATTGGCTATCCAAAATGGGGGTGGGGTGGGGCTACAAAGGCAAGAAGTGACTGGCTTATAAGCTTTCAAGAGGGAACCTACTCCATAGGGCCTGGAGGAAGGTAGAATCTCCACTGAGCAGTATCCAATCTGTCTAGGTGGGTCTCTTGTGATACAATAGTGAATAATTGTTATCAGGACAGATTGTGAGGGTTGGAAATGTAAAGGTAGATGTTTGATAGCAAGGAGGGGAGTGATTAACTTTCCAGTCTAGGAGCAGAGGTCCCTAGGACCATCAATGGAGAAGAGTGGAGAGCGGAACCCTGCCCAGAGAAACAGTGATGCCTGAGATGGAGGCAGAGACAATGATGTGGAGAGAAGGAGCAGCTGGGGACTTTAGATCCAGAGAGGGAGAGGGACTGTGTGCTGAAGACCGGAGGGATGTGGGGGGCAGGCTTGAAGGGTATACCCTTTGGTTGGCTGATGATGCATGAAGGGGATTGAAACCATGACAAGGAAATGATATACGATAGAATGAATGTAAAACTAATGTTCTCCCATCTAAACTATCACATAATTCACAATAAAACATTAGAAAAAAAAATGGATGCAGGAGTAGTAGAAGTTGTGATTGTCTGTCAATTAAATTTCTAAAATGTCTCTTGAATCTGTTTCATCTTCCTATTCCTGCTCTTACTTCAACCATCACTCCTTTGGCATCGACCTTTTCCTTTTCTTTCCTGGGCTATTTTTTTTTTTTTTTTTAAGTTTTACTGTGAATTATGTGACAGTTTATATGGGAGAATATCAGTTTTACATTCATCCTATTGTATATTGTTTCATTACCATGGTTACAATCCCCTCCATGCATCACCAATCAATGAAAGAGTACATCCTATATGCCTGCTCCTTCCACCCCCCAGCTGCTCCATCTCTGCACGTCATCATCTCTGCCTCCATCTTGGGGATAGCTGTCTCCATGGGTAGGGTTCTGCTCTCTGCTCTTCTCCCTTCATGGTTTCCTGGGCTATTTTAACAGGAAACTAGTGGATTTATCAACTTTTATCTCTTCTTTCACTAACCTCTGCCCCCTCCCCACAGTCAGGATTAGCTTTCTAAATGTAAATACTGTATGGTCATCTAATTTCCCACATCAAGGTCTTTTATGACTCTCAATTGTTTATGAGTGATTTGGAAACTTA